>NC_136909.1:81348571-81371071 GCF_949606895.1 Notothenia rossii
AAGAACCGAACCCTCTCCACTGTCAAAACAGCCAGAGGTATTGCTTTTTGTTGTTGTGTTGCATCATGCTTATAGAGTTAAGAAATACTGAGTTAGAGATTAAACCCGGCAACATGACAAGGAGCTTTAGCAAACATTGGAGTGCACTAATAACCAGTGTTGGGCAAGTTACTTTTAAAAAGTAACTAGTAATAGTTATAGTTACTGCGCTCAACAAAGTAAATAGTTATTTTATTAGTTGCTAAATTATAAAAGTAACAAGTTACTTTACCTTACTTTAAAAAATAATAACAATAAAAATACAAGTGTTTGTGTTGTTCTGTGGCACAGTAAGAGAAAAGACAACTTCCCATCATTGTAGCAATTATCATTATGAAATCTAGTGGAACAAGAAAACACAAAAGATATGTTTAGACATTTTGTCAGGCATCTTTATTGTAGCCTCAACAATCAAGTGGACAATGCTTTCTGTCCTGCACACAGTTTACATTTGACCGTAATATTTTATGCGTCCTTTATCCCCACAAATTGAAAATAGTGGTTATATCTCCAAGTTGTAAATGCGCTTCTGCTCTCGCTGATACTTGCATCTGCCATTGTGTGTGTGTGTGTGTGTGTGTGTGTGTGTGTGTGTGTGTGTGAGTGTGTGTGTGTGTGTGCTGGTGGTGGGCGTTGCCGTGTGTGTGTGCGTGCGTGCGTGCGTGCGTGTGTGTGTGTGTGTGTGTGTGTGTGTGTGTGTGTGTGTGTGTGTGTGTGTGTGTGTGTGTGTGTGTGTGTGTGTGTGTGTTAGCAAGTGTTTGTGTGTCTGTGTATTTTTTCCCCATAAGGCAAGACCCGCCCAACTCTGTCTCTGATTGGCTTACCCTGAAATGTTACCCCGCGTTAACCAATTATCACTCCTCCCTGGTTACTTTCACTTTTCCATGGTACTGTGAGAGGACATCGCTGTATTCGCCTGTAAATTACATCCGCAGGGAGATTTGGTTCAGTTGGATCACATAATGTAACGCACCAACGCACCCATTTAAATCACAGTAACTATAACGGCGTTACTGAATGGGGTCAGGTAACTAGTAACGTTAGTTACCACAAAAGGTAGTTGCGTTACAGTAACACGTTAGTTTGTAACGCGTCAGTCCCAACACTGCTAATAACCACTGTGCTTCTGTGTAATTGGCAATTTGTGGGAAGAAAAATCATTAGGGTTACGGCGTGTGTCAACGTTGGTTCTACTACAGTACAACGTGCTGGCTACTGCATGGCTAAAAAATATGAATGAAATCATTGTAATACTTTATTTTCCTTTTTTAAGGTGAGTTCTTCCTTGCAGCTGCCACTACTCATGGGAGACTCTGTGTTTCATGAGACAACTTCTGTTGTGATATGTTGTTACATAAATAGTTGACTTGTCATGTTCACTCGTGCTGATTTCTTTGGAGAACAAATTAAAGGCATGAGAGACCAGACTGTTTTAATTCCAGGAAATAATTTAGACCAATTAGACGTGGAGCTGTACACAAAGCAAAAACTGTATATGCCCCTGCTGATAGACAAGAGTATCTTCACCTCTAAACCTCCACAAATACTTTAATCTACATTATCCTTCTTTATTTCTGTCTCTATTCACTTGATTTGTCACAACTAATCTCTCTTAGTCTGTGCCTGCTACCTAATTCTCCTTCCCTCTTCACTTTCTTTCTCTTTCACTGTATTTCTGTCAGATTACATCATAGACTTCCCTGACCATCTGTCCCCCCCAAACCAGGCTTTTAAACATTCATTTAAACCCTTCAACTTTATCCAGCAGCTCCCTGCACCTAAAAAAAGAAAGAAAAGGAAATTGAATCTTGTAAGGCTTGGGGGATTTTAAGTATTCTGCAAGAGTTTTTTTCCGCAAGTCCTGTAAGAGACAGAAATACCTTTAAAGGGCCCATGTCATGGCCATTTCTGATCATATTTCCATTGTTGAGGTCTACTCGAATAGATTTTTAAATTGTGCAATTTTCCAAAATCACATTGGTTTCTCATACAGCATCTCTGTATAGTATGTGTATTCACTCTCTGTGCTAAACAGCTTTTTGGAGCTCCCCCCCTTCCCTGTGAGCCCAGTGTGCTCTGATTGGTCGGGACGTTGCGAGGCTCGTTGCGAGGCTTGTTGCTGCTTGCCGCTGCTGCGAGGAGCGGACAGGTTTCCGGGTCGGCGATACAGCGAGAACAAGCGAAACTCATCCTGAGCACACACAAACACTCGCAGCCGAAGTAAAAACAATAAGTGTGGCTTGATATTGAGTAAGAAAAAGGTTTATACCGCTGTGAGAATGGGTCTGCGGAGAGTATTTCTCCGTCATCCCAACTCGTCTATTACCAGGGTTCAGGGAGCTCTATGCAAGTCAATGGGACTCCCTGTTAGTTAGCCAAGGGATCCTGGTGTGTGAGGTGCTCCGCTGATTGGTCCATTTGGGCCAATCCGGTCCTTTGTGGTGCATTTGGGTATTCACACATCAGAGAACCCAGGAAGCAAACAATGGAAAAAGAGAAATCTCCAACGAGGCGTTCTGGGGCAGCATAGACAGGTCTTTCCTGTGTTAGAGTTTTACTCACTACAGGGTGTACTTTGAGGGTTTGTGACTCTGCAGACCGTTTACATGCAGAAAAACCTTCATAACACACAAGGGGACGGGTAATAACCTGAAAAGCATGACATGGGACCTTTAAGTACATTATATAAGCACAGGTGTTTTATAATAGAATTAAAAAGTTAAATCCAATACTTAGATCCTTGAAGTTAGTGTTGGCCATATTGAAAAAGGGGGCTGCATTTCCCTGGTGAGATGAAATAGGGGGAAATACCCAAAAAGTATAGAGAAGAAAACAAGACAGAGAAGAAGATTGAACATTTGTCTGGAGCAGAATCAGACAGTGACAAATCGTTTCAGTTTCTTCTCTTCATCTTCCTCCATTCTTCACTTTCACCGATGCTGTAAAATGTCTTGATCGAAGAAAGGAAATGGGTTTCTTGTGCTTGTGCTTTTGGATATAGATATGGTGTTGTAACATTTATGTATAACCTTAAATATAAGTCTGGTGCTCTGTATTATTCTATTGCCCTTCTGACATCCTATCCTATCCTAATAACAGCTTTGTCTGTGAAGCTAAATCCTGATTCATCCTATTCCTCCTGGACATAAAAGCTCTATGGTTGGACAAAATATGTTAAAAAACATCAATGAGCCAATCCAAATGCTGCTGAAAATATGCACGTACAAAAGGCATAGAACATAACAATAGTTGTATAGATCCACAGCTGAAAATAGTGCCAAACAAATGGGTTATTTATTCTTGAGTGGGTAACATCTGACGACAAACTACAGATCCCATCTTCTTTAGGAAATAAGTTTATTTGCAATCCATTTGAAAGATTTCCACCTCCAGCAGAATTGAATGGGCTTTACGCAGAGTATAGATTTTGGAGTGTGTTGTGAGATGGACGGATGTTTAAACGTCCTTCAGTCAGACACCAACCCAACCAGTTAGTGACCAGACAGTCAACCAGTGAGACAATCAATAATGCTTTCATTAATCCGTCCATCACAGCAACAGACTGTCTTCCACTTAATCTGTCCTCTCTCTTTCTTTCTATATCTCCTCCCTCCATCTGTGTTAACAAGTAGGTGTGTAGGCGTGTTACCTCCGAGGTGAACTAGCTGTATTAAAGGTCCCATGTCATGCTTTTCCGGTTATTACCCGTCCCCTTGTGTGTTATGAAGGTTTTTCTGCATGTAAACGGTCTGCAGAGTCAAAACCCTCAAAGTACACCCTGTAGCGAGTAAAACTCTAACACAGAAAATACCTCCCCAAAACGCCTGGTTGGAGATACGTCACTGTCCATTGATTCTTCGGGTACCGCATGATTTCATGCTCACCCGGAACCAAATGGACCAATCCGTGGAGCCGTTACGTTACGTCAGCGGAGCCGTTACATTAAGCCCCCGCTGATTGGTCCAAATTCACCAATCCACGGACTTCCTCACACACACACTCAGTGCAGGCAGCTCTGCTGATCTCTCCTCCCTGGCTGCAGGCTGATAACAGACAGTTGGGATTGCGGCGAAATTCTCTCTGCAGACCCATTCTCACAGCGTCTATCAACCTTTTTCTTACTCAATATCAAGCCACACTTATTGTTTTTACTTCGGCTGTGACTTTGTGTGTTCTCAGGATGAGTTTGGCTGTGTTTCGCTGTTGCTAAACAATGAAACCACACCTCCACGGAGCTCAGCGTTATTCACAACGTCCCGACCAATCAGAGCACACTGTGCTCACAGGGAGGGTGGGGGCTGGAGCTATTGGAGCTACAACGAGCCGTTAAAGGCAGAGAGTGAAATTCAGTGAATACACGTAGTTAACAGAGATGCTGTATGAGAAACCAAAGTGAGTTTGGAAAATTGCACAATATAAATCTATTTTAGTAGACCTCAACCATGGAATTATGATCAGTGGAAATGGCCATGACATGGGACCTTTAAAAAAGGAATCTTCTTCTCCTGGATCATACCGAGCAGGTCATATTTCTTCATTTTGACTAAATGATTAGACTTTATAATTCTGCATCGATCAAAGTCCCCCCTGCAGACATGTTAGGCCACAAAGCTCCAATTGAATTAGGTTTTGTCCTCTGCTGATTCACTGTTTGAGTTATATTGTGAAAACGGCATGAAGGGTGGTAATTGTGCAGAGACTTGTGATTCCACATGACACTCAGAAAATGCAGTGATTGATTTCTAGCTAAGTCATTCATAGAATATAATAGTATGTTATTCTTAGATTCTTATTCTGGTGACATAAGGACCTCCCTCGAGATCTCCTGAGGGAACCAAACCTGACGTATACACTCCACTGCCTTTATCAGTACAGACGTATTTCACTGCTGTCATTGCACCAAAAATCAAAGCCTTTTGAAACTTTTGCATTGTCAAATTTGTCCTCTTGTCTCTCAAACTTTTCCCACTTCAAAGAGTGAATCTGAGTGTGTTATTAAGCATCAGAACAGATCAAAAGCTCTGATAGCTATTGGCAGAGTGGCGGAGTGGAAAATGATTAAAGCAATGAAAACAAACCTGTGACAAACAAGCGGATTTGAACTCTAATGAGTCTGGAGTGTTTTTGTTCATTGATTTTTGTATTACTTAGTGCTGCAAGACACCAAGGACTCAAATGCAACTTCATGTACTCAGGGAAAATATAATATACAATATTAAAAAGCAAAATACTCTACCGGCCTTCATAGCTGTGTACTGTAACATAAGGTAGATGCAGTTGTAGTATCTCGCATCCCCCACACATTTTCAGAACAAACAATGAATCAGTGTCAACACAGGTTCAGAGCACAGAATACATTTTAATACCTTTAAGCTCTCTCACTCTTTTTCCTCTTTTGGTCTGGCTCACTCTCTGCTGCCCGAGGCACACTAAGACCCAGCTCTGTAAATGTCAGAGAAAGCGGAGGCCATCAGTCTTGCAGCGGCGCAAATACTGGCTGCTGTTTATCAAAGGTTACAACTAGCCGGGGTCACATGTACACCTGTAGTTTAACCACCGCTCCAACCTGACGAGTTAAAGACACGCTCACCAGTTATATTGTTCCTCACGTTACATTTTAAGATTAGCACGCTTCATGTTGACTGTTAATAATCTTTATGGCTGTCTGGATAATGAGGATTTACTATTGTGTGTGTGTGCAACAGCATCCAAATCACCCGAGGCTGGGGCACTGGGGCAGGCGGCCATGTTGGCTGAGAACAACAGTCACTGTAGAGTACTGGTGAAATCCGATAGGCCCTTAGAAACAAGTACTGGTGTGTGTGTGTGTGTGTGTGTGTGTGTGTGTGTGTGTGTGTGTGTGTGTGTGTGTGTGTGTGTGTGTGTGTGTGTGTGTGTGTGTGTGTGTGTGTGTGTGTGTGTGTGTGTGTGTGTGTGTGTGTGTGTGTGTGTGTGTCCCATAAGTCTTGTACGATCCAGTAAGTCCAGACTGGAGGTCATTGATCCTCCACCAATAAAGCCTCAGCTGCCAGGGTCACATAATACGCCATCGATCGTCAACAGAGAACTACTTCTTAGCCTGCAGCTGGCCTTATTCGACCACCAGTACTTCAGTTTATTCAGCAACACACTCGACTATCATCTTGACTGTTTTATATATTTAAATTGGGATAAGCACTCTGTTGCATTAGGATGAGAGTAAATATGTGAATTGTGAAGATTACTAATAACTGCAATGGCAACCGATATGGTTTACTTTCATGCTTTGCTGGATGAGTCTGATATAAAATGTGTTAGTGTGATTTTTGCAATGAAATTCTCCATCTGCGTGGATTCAGAGCCACACAGGGCCATTACTCTGCGCCAAAAATCTCCTCGAGTTTCACCTCTGAAACCTCAGCAGTTCTATTCTGAGATGTTTGATGCCACCGGTGCCTGGCTGCCTGGAAAACAATGCCATTATAGTGTGTGTGTGTGTGTGTGTGTGTGTGTGTGTGTGTGTGTGTGTGTGTGTGTGTGTGTGTGTGTGTGTGTGTGTGTGTGTGTGTGTGTGTGTGTGTGTGTGTGTGTGTGTGTGTGTGTGTGTGTGTGTGTGTGTGTGTGTGTGTGTGTGTGTGTGTGTGTGTGTGCTACAAGCCCCATCTATCTGTATTGTAACATTATAGGTGGTATTTTGACATCCCCAAAACAATAATAGCAAGGAAAGAGACTTTATTATCGATGGTTAATATTTGTGTGGTGATCCTGGAATACAAGTTTATTTCTATAAGTCCATGAAAGCTTTTGCTAAATACAACAAATGCAAATAATAAAAGAGCGAGAAAGTGTCTTTAATCACACATTCAGAAAGATATCAATACTATAAAAAGCTCCACCTTCACACTAATGTGCATGAAGTCTGCCTTCATACTCTTGCATATATGCATTTAAAAACCACATGCGTTCACTTTTCACACTTCCACAGGTCTTATGCGCAGCAGGTTTGACACTTTGCTCCAACTGTAATGTTCCGGCCAATTAGCAGCATCATTGCATTGTTCATTTAAAAACCCACCCAGGGTCTTTGTGGTCTGGGAATGCTGATGGACGCTGAGCGCTGTTCCCACTGGGAATCCACCTGTTCATTTCAATCTAGACACTAAACAAGAGCAGTATGCTTAGCTTCAGGCCAACTGAATCTCTTGTGTTCAGTTTGATCACCAGTTTCCATCCTAATCATGTTTTGATCACTTATATGTAAATGCAGTTTTTGAATACACAATGAAAATGTGAAATACAGTATATTTGTCTGCAAGGCCCTTAATGTCAAACTTTAAGACCCTGATGCCATACTATATGTCGTTGTCCATATTTTTGTGATAATCTGTGGAATAAATTATATTAAATGTCATAAAGCCGACATTCATTTTTCGGCCAGTTAGACGCAGTGCAACAAGATCTTAAATGTCTAATATCAATTCAACTTAAATAGTAGAGGTTTTCACTCCAGCTGAGACGTAAGACAGATTTGCTCAAAGTGAAGTTGGATAAGTGCAGCAAATAGTGTGGGGTATGAAAAACCACAAAGACTTCTAATGTTAAACACAAATCGAAAATCTGTATCTTCATTTGTTAGCGGCTGGTTTGATACTAAACACCAATTTGTTGACTATCCACACGTCTGCAAATTCCCTGCAGACTTCAGAGGACAGATTCACTTTAATGAGGCCTCAGGCAGACAACTTAAGAGCATGATGAAGAGGGGGTTCTTTACAACATGTGTGAACTGTTTGGTGAGCAGTTTAGTGTTCATTTGAATGTCAACAAAAACATCCCTCTGGCTGTGTTTAGTAATGCTTTTATTTAGTGAGCTAAAGTGGGAAAGAAGAGCTGAACTGGGAGCAGATGGAGTGATAATTATGGAGATGCTAATGAAACCGATCAAAGAGGAAGCAATTTCTCAGTTGGTTGCACTAACACATGCACACGACACTCATATACAAAGCAAAAGTGCATTGGTTTGGTATTTGGATACAAAGAAGCACAACTAGGGAAGATTTGTATTTATGTGTACCCTTTCTTACTTTGCTGAGTCACACACACACACACACACACACACACACACACACACACACACACACACACACACACACACACACACACACACACACACACACACACACACACACACACACACACACACACACACACACACACACACACACACACACACACACACACACACACACACACACACACAATTAAAGAAGTCTGTGACTGTTTTAAAAAGTATCGAATGCATCTCTATATGTATATTTGATGTTGAGGTGAATTTATTTATTTACTTTTTTAAGTAATGGACTTGTATTTGTTGCGATTCAGAAATGTATTTTGATGCAGGTGGTAAAAACACATCCTTTTTGGTTTAGAAAGAGAAATGTCTCTTCAGTGTTTTGTTTTTTCTGATCGGACCAAAGGCTATTAGTAATCTGCTAATGGCACCCTGACCCATTTCAATTCAGTCAATGCATAAAGAAGAAATGTTCAATCGCGAAGTTAAATAAATATGTTCACTTTTTCTTTTGGCCTTTCTAGATGGTGCTTCCATAACGACTCTATTTCTGAGTAAATTTAAATGTTGACATAAATGATATGGAAAGAAGTCAATTTTTTGTTGGCTCTCTTTCTTTGTTGTGTCATTTTAAATGCCAGTAAAGCCAATAACACAATGCAGCTGTTCTCATAATGAGAATTTATATTCATGCTGTCAGACTAGTTTATGCTGTGAGCATAAAATTATGTTTCATTACGGCAGACCAGAATGTACTCTTCACCTTGGTAAACTGGAAGGTTTTATGAGCATAATCAAGTCCACATGTCCGTTTTGTTATTGCCAAGGCAAACAAAAAAGTAATCTGAAGAACAAGGACAATTAAAAGGTGTATATTTAACAGTATCATCAAATAATCTTTTAGAGCAGGAGGTTTTAACCCTCAGAGACTCACCAGAGGAACCAAGATGTGTCTGTCTCAATGCAGGTGATGGATGTGATTCACAGTTTTGTTGTTGGCCAAAAGAAAGATGTCCTCATCCTCAGATGAAGAGATGTGCCTGTTTTTCTGTGTTTTATAGGAGAACTTTTCCATAACAACTTGCAACATGAGTGTGGATGCAGTCAACTCAAGCTTTTGAGGCCTATCTGCCTTACTGTGGACATGTTCCAAGTTGTGTCTTCTCCCAGGACATGTGTCTCTAAGCAAGACAGGCAATAAACAAGCCCGTCAGTGGGAGGCGTGTGTGTGTGTGTGTGTGTGTGTGTGTGTGTGTGTGTGTGTGTGTGTGTGTGTGTGTGTGTGTGTGTGTGTGTGTGTGTGTGTGTGTGTGTGTGTGTGTGTGTGTGTGTGTGTGTGTGTGTGTGTGTGTGTGTGTGTGTGTGTGTGTGTGTGTGTGTGTGTGTGTGTGCGCGTGTGTTGGAGAAGAGAAGTTGCCAAGTCACGAGTTGTTGTTTACCGTCCTGGCGAAGGTCAAATATTCTCTAAATCTTTTTCTCAGTACTTAAGTCTCAGTCTTGCTCACACATACGTCAACACACACAAACACACTCCCACACGCACACACATTACGTTATTACAGTATCCATCCTACATATCATCTCAGAGCCTCATCTCTTCTCTCGCTGCTCACGGCAGCATGATATGTTTTGAATATTTCACTTATAATTGTATGTCGACATGAAATCAATCAAACAGGAAATCATTGTTTAAAGTAAATAAGAAAATAAATGGAGGTTTCTTAGTCTGTGGAACATATTTCACAGTGAATACACATATTTTGCTACATCAAAACCATCACAAATCAGATTGTTGACTTGATACCCTCATTTCAATCTTATATTCAAGTTGGTATCCGTCTGCCCACCTAAAGATATAGCCTACAGCTAAACAAAGGTCTTTCGGGACAGATTCACTACAAGAAGTCTGCAAAAGTCGTTTTTAAGTGCACTGCATTTTTTTTGAATATCTTAAAATTCACAATTCTGAAAACACTGATTTAAAAAGCTCGGACAATGGACGTGCTGAGTTAATGTGCTGAGGTGTCATCTCCTATGTATTTAACATGACGTTGAGTCGACACACAATTTTTCTTTAAGTGTCACCCTTGATTCCACTAGCATGTATAAGTATGAGACAGTGTTGCCGAGGTAACTGGCAGTATATCTAAGTTTGTGTGGGAGAGTGTGACCTCTGTCCCAGGTGGGTGTTGGGCTGTGATTGACAGGTGTCCGGTGACATCAGGGAGGAAGCCAGTGCTTTGTCACAACATGCGCCTGTCACTGTCACATAATGATGATGCTAGCTATTCCAAGAGTGAGACTTGCAAAGTGTGTGTGTGGGTGGAATGACAAGTTTCCACCTTCTTGTGCTGTGAAAATGTCCCTCACCAAATCTCCCAATATATAAGTAACAAAATATATATGTAACAAAATGGCACGCATAGAAAAACTGATTGGGTTTAAAAATACATTAAATATATTTGGTACTATTAACACAGTAATGTCTGCCTTTCTGCAAACACAGCAAATAACCCCTTCTGCATTTATTTAATTAAGAAATTGGTAATTAATTAACTTTTTGCTAGTTATTAGTATACTTTTGGGTTGATCTAAATATTGGATTTAAATGATAGTCATGCTAAGGTTTCATAGCTTGTCACAGCTAAAGGCACTAAAATCTTTCAAGTGTCAGAGTCACAGCTCAATATTTCTATCTTTTAATTGAAATGTGTGCAGAGGATGCAACAAGAAGAAAGCGCCCTCATGTGGGAGTCAATAGAAAATCAAGTAATCAAAATGCAAAACAATTAACCAAGAATGGCTAAATCCAATTCTAATTTATTTATTTGAATGCAAGATTGGTCTGAGCACAGTAGCCCAGCCAGTCGAATCAATACAACGAGAGAGACTATTCCTGATCAATGCAGAAGCTACTCTATCAGCCCGGGCGCTGAGGGAATGAACTGCCTGTCAGGACTGACATTTAGAGAAGAGAATAAAACCCCGGCCTCGAGCTAGAATTCACTTTTATTTTAATTGACCATCTTTCTTTGAAGGTCCATGAGCTGAGTGGGCACTCTTAACACACATGATGTGATTCATGAGTATGAGGACACACACATTCAACAACTATCTCACACACACGCAGTATATCACACATCCCCCACACACTTCAGAAATACATTCATTCATCTGTTTGCAACTCACATATATCCTATATATCAATATTCCAATTACTGTATAGACTATTCTGCACAGTTTCTATCATATTCTGGTTCTATTATTTTCTATTTGATGTTTTACTTGTACTCACTGTCGGAGGAGCCTGTGCCCTAAGATTTTCATTGTCATAACTACACTGTAGCTATGCACACATGAAAAATAAAAACCTTTAAACCTTGAAAATACACTCTTAAAGGTATATGCACATTTAGAATAGTTGAATATCCCACCACACACACACACATCGTTTTCTTGGGTAATGAGCAGGTGAGACAAGTCAAATGGCAACAGTCAATCAATGTCTCATCAACGACCCCCGGTGAACTCTGACCCGACCTCCCACCCTGGAGAGGTGTTAATAGTGTGTGACAGAGACAGGGAAAGTAATGGGGCAATGTGCTGTTAATAGCAATCACCCTCATGTTAACATCATACACTGTGCTTCAGCTGTTTGGATCAGAAAATCTATTTTTAACTATATTTCCTCTACAATATAAAGTGTATATGTATGGTACATTTGGGAAATGTGTCATGATGCAAAGATAACAGGAGTTTTCAAAACGTTCACTAGCTTTGACAGCAATGTTGTATTCATTAAAGGGGCCATTTTATGCTCATTTTCAGGTTCATTTTCAGGTTCATATTTGTATTTAGTGTCTCTACTGTGACATGTCTCCATGCTTTAATGGTCTGAAGACAGAGCCCAGTCTGCTCTGATTGGTTAGCTGGGAACTTTGGGATGCAGACCATTTACATGCACAAAAACCTATACAACATAGAAAAGGGAAAACCAAAATATGCTTATTAGGGCCCCTTTAATACATTCATAGAGTGATAAAAAAGATCGATGTTAGCCATTCCCTACTTAAAATACTATCTTAATATATCTATCACTATTTTATTTTGTTATTATGTTTTTCCTGAACCATCTATGGCACACTAACTGTAGAGGCTGTTTGTTGCCGCGGGCAGTGAAACACTCGAACATTTGTGAAGGGCAACC
This sequence comes from Notothenia rossii, assembly GCF_949606895.1. Lineage (NCBI taxonomy): Eukaryota > Metazoa > Chordata > Actinopteri > Perciformes > Nototheniidae > Notothenia > Notothenia rossii. The sequence continues at coordinate 81,360,868 of NC_136909.1, forward strand.
ACTGCAGGAACACTGTGGGGTCAAGTGTGTGTGTGTGTGTGTGTGTGTGTGTGTGTGTGTGTGTGTGTGTGTGTGTGTGTGTGTGTGTGTGTGTGTGTGTGTGTGTGTGTGTGTGTGTGTGTGTGTGTGTGTGTGTGTGTGTGTGTGTGTGTGTGTGTGTGTGTGTGTGTGTGTGTGTGTGTGTGTGTGTGTGTGTGTGTGTGTGTGTGTGTGTGTGTTTTATTGCAAGCCAGTTGTAATGTGCATTACTGTTACTGATGTGATTGCTTCCCATTCCGTTCTCCCTCTCTGATACAGGCCAGCGAGAGCAGCCAAACGTTAAATTCACCCCGTGATTATCACTGGAATGAGGATTCAGAGCTGATAGGTGGGATGTGTTTATAGCCAGCAGGTCCAGTTTTGCATTTGGCCTTAGTGGGGTTGAATTTAATGCAAACAAAGGCTCCATTTAACAGTAATCAGAGTAAAACAATAGCTCAAGTATAACATTACGTTAGGTCTCCAGTGCCTCAGAGACCTACATCCAGTTTTTCCGTCCTTTCTTTTCTGCTTGTGTGATAGAAAAAAAAAAGAATTCCACATGCAGAAAGATTAAGCAAAGACCTACTTTATATTCTGCTCAGCCAAGTATTTCCAGCTAGATAGCCTGGTCCTTCATTTTTAAAATGCCAAGCGTACTGAGTGCTGCTCATCTGAGAAAGGTTGTGATCTGAGTTTAAGGTTAATGTATCGTGCAGATTGACTGAGGATGTGAGATGGGCACAGGATGGTGCCAACATTGGCTAAAATGGTTCATCTGGGAAAGGATGTTTTTATTTGACATCTGCAGCCCTGCTGTCCACCGCACTTACGTTGCTCTCGGCATTTGGGTGTCAATTGAGGTGCTCAGCCCTTAGCAGAGGGGATGATTACTTCAGACACCCTAAATTGCTAAATGTCTCTTCTCATCTGCCTCACTCTGATTCCTGCCCCCAGATCTGTGATAGATAAGGCTTTTAGTATTTTGCATGCCAGCCTATGCAGAGTGTTAATCACATTTTAACATATTGATTAGGTCATGCAGCGCCTGAGGAATGACTTATTATAAATTATCAATGAAGTTGTACACCTGTGCTGCATCAGGGAAAGGATTGCTTGTGGCATTTTGAGGTTAAGTTAGTTCGTTTTTCCTTTTCTTCATATTTATGAATTTGTCCCTACACGATAAATTATTGCAGACACTTAGGTTGAAGGAAATAACGGTTTGTATTCCATCATGTTTATTCAACAGATCTGCAAAGATGTTATACATGCGTGTTGCTTCCTTCATGTCATGTGCTTTCCTGCAGAGCACAGATTAGACGAGACACATACACCAGTTGTTTATGTGCATGCCAAAATGCTTCCCTGTGATTGGTCAACCTCTCCTTGACCCCCCCCCCAGCCAGTCAGATGGCTCCCTCAGGGACCATTTCATCAGACTAACCTCAGATCAGCTCTGTCACAATCTCTCTTGTATCTCCTCTGGTCCCCAGTCTCCATATGTTTTATCACTCATTGTCATGGTCTCTCCATTGTCCTCCTTCTCTGCTGGTCAAAATGTGTTTTATACTGTGGCATCGTCACAGTGTAGTTGGATCTTTATGTTTCTATATCATCTCATCAATCAATCTGTCATCCTATTTTTACTCTTCTATATCTATAGCCCTTCATAAAGGCATGTGTGGTATGTGCTTAAGTTTGGTTACCTTTAATGAGTCTATAGATCAGTTTTCAGTTTTCATGTCCTGGAAATGAAGTAATGTGTGTGTGTGCATTGGCGACTGCCTGCTGCCAAGGGTCGGCATGCCTGTTGTGTCGGATTTCATTCAAGTTTTCCAGGTAATAAAACGTGTGTGTGTCAATGAAAGTGAGAGTGTGTGTGTGTGTGTGTGTGTGTGTGTGTGTGTGTGTGTGTGTGTGTGTGTGTGTGTGTGTGTGTGTGTGTGTGTGTGTGTGTGTGTGTGTGTGTGTGTGTGTGTGTGTGTGTGTACATCTCAATTCGCCTCTTGGCATCACTGTGCCGAACATTCAGACAACATTTCTGTGACTGAAAAATCCCTGACCTCAGAAGTATCTATTCCACAAACTAAGTTTAGTCGGAGTGACTCGAACAAGACGGAGACATGGAGGGATAGATAACCAGATGACAGATCGGCTTATAATAAAACTCAGAGGGGAAAATAAAAATGCATTTATTGTCTTTTTATTTATTTTTAAGAAGCAGAAGGCTCAACTTGGTCTGTCACTGTCTACAAAAAAAATTACAAATTATGATTTTCTGATGCTCGATCATGATATTTTGAGGATTTCCCAGCTGACATGAACCAAATCCTGAATAAAATGCAAAATACTTGCTGTTTTGATGGTAACGCTATTTCAATATAAGCTAAATTGTATTGACTTTTTAAATGCCTTTCCTAAATGTGAACGCCCAATAGGCACGTGCACACATAGACATCAAAGTGGGCTTGAGCCCCTGCCCTTTTTCTTCCTCCAGAGAAAGTGTCCTTTTTTTCTCCCTTTTTAAAAAATAAATAAATGAATATATATCTACTGCTGTTTGCACACAGTTTCCCTTTCCAAAAACATATTGATAGAATACAAAATAAAAATATCAGGTCGGGAGATTAGACTGTGAAGTTCGGATCCTCTCTCCACCCTCCCTCCCTCCCTCCACGTCTCGCGCACAGCGGTGCGGACCTCGGCAGTCACTTGTTCAGACCGACAGGTAGCAGCCAGCACCTCCCACCTTACAGTCCCATGTTATGCCAGATTTTCTTGGCTTGTTTGAAGGTGAGTGGTGGTGATGAACAAATGACTAAACTGCCAGTGCCTCAAGTTTACAGCTAATTAGCCAGAAGACAAAAATAAATATAGTTAACTAAGGTAGGCTACTAGCTAATGGATAAGGTAGCTCAAGGTTTAGCTATGGCAATTTATCATGGGCATATATGAGGCTAATGTACTGTACTTAAGGGGAGACTGACACTAAAGGTGAATACAGAGTCAAATGTGTATCTAATTACGTCATCACAATCGTCACATTGATATGCAAATTAGGCGTTAAATAGGCCTGATTAAAACGCGCAAATTTGGATGCAGTTACCAAGGCATTGCAGTTGAAAAGGATAAAACAAAAACATCAAAACATATCACCTCACAACTTCCCCAGACAGTTACTGTACTTACGTCAAGTCAGTATTTTCCCCTGAAATGTTATGTTTAAATGCAGATCAGCTTTAAATCTATAGGTGAATTCAGACATGAATTCATCTATAGATGTGTTTTTTGGAAGTTTTCTTTCCATTCGAGTGAAAGACAACATGGAAGCAAAATAGACCAAAATAAAAAATGTATAATACATGAAAAAATGATATTTTTGCCTGTAATGTCCTTAAGCAGTAACTTCATAATTTTTATTGTTGGCTGCTCATTTAATAACTATTAATTGTAGTAGTTTGTTGTCTGCTCTTGTGCGTAGTGAATACTAAAGAAGGCCATTGTCTCTGTGTTAGCTGATTATTTTGTAGAATTCTGTTGAGTATTAAACAATTGCGTGAGTGTGAGGGTTTTAAAATAAATAGATTGGTCAGTAGCCTAAGTCAGAGATGTGCAACTATATTTAACTTTTTTTTTACATTTTTGTTTTATAAATGATTATGGGAAGTGCCCCTTTTCTCACTTGAGCTCCGGCCCCCCAAAATGTCTGTGCACGTCCCTGACACCCATGCATACATAAATAGAGACTGCCTAATTAACTCCCATGCATTTAGATAAATCAATATTGATTCCTTTAGAGACATCAAGGCCGCAATAATATATGTTCTGCATCTCCTCTTGCTTATCTTCTGGCTGATTAACCTCGCCTCTAGCTGTCACCAACCATAATGTGATAAAGAACAGAAAGAGATGAAGGAGGATGGAAAGAAGAGAGAGATATGACTGTTTATCTTCCCTGACTGTCAACTATATACATTACCTTATAGGGAGACGGATCAAAATGTAATTTGTTTGTATGCATTGGCCATATATGGGCATAGCAGAAAGTGCTGTTGTACAGTGTATAGGAGAACCTATACATGCTGTATTTGGCTTTTTTGCAAAACAACGGCAATAGTCAATTTGTGATATTAGCATTTTTAGTTTTGTTGTTTTTTAATTTATTTTCTATTCAAATAATGTTTTGTGTAAAAGGTTAACCCTCCTCAAAAACTAGCAGGCATAGTCAAAACACCAATATCTCATATTCAGTCAGGTTACAGCACCGCAGAGGAAAAGTGGACCATCCTTTCGGAAATAAATGTGATTAAACATTATGACATTTCTGGCCCAGGTGAACCACTCTGATTTTTAATAATAAATATTAATATATCAGCACTGGTCTTTTCAGGAAACCAGAAATCTGAGCTCATACAACTCAGTTGGTCAGTCAACTGGAAAGGAAACGATTGCCTGCTTTCTGACTAAATGTCTTCATAAGTCCACGAGTGAAGTCTTTAAACGTTTAAAAGTTATTTCAACGTTTTTTTGGGTTATGTTTTCCGGGTCAATTTCTGATTCTGCCAAAAATGACCTGTCTGACTATTATAACATAATGCGTTAGAGTTACTAAGAACAACACTCATACTAAGAAACACAATGAAGGTGCAATTTGTGCCACAGTCCCTTATATTGATCAGTTCTAGAGGTGCTTGATCCTACATGTCCCATAATGCAATTCAACAACATCTTTCTTTAGGCATCTCTGCCTCCTTGATACTCACTAAACACACATATCGTATTTAATTTTGTCTTAATTTACATTATTTCATTTCATGTTCTGTTCTTGTACCTATTCCATATTCTATTGGCATGTACCGGTATATAGACTTTTTGCACTACTTTTTATTTTGTATCTTAGGTTCCCTTGGGTTTTTAGAAAAACAGTTGTAGCTCTTCAAAACTGCTAAAGAATACAATTGGGATTGATTCAAAGAAAAGAAAGGACAAGAACGAGTTCTCCTCGCTGCTTCCCTCTCTCTCTCTCTCTCTCTCTCTCTGATCTCTCTCTCTCTCTCTCTTTATCTGTCTTTGTAAATATCCTGGCATCTGTAGGCTGAGCTGTTTAAGAGAAACTGGCAGTAAAGCCAGTAAACTGCCTTGGAAACGCCTTGGAAACCACGCTGGACACATGTTGCCGTGGAAACAATCCGGCCCCCTTCTCTCCTTCCCACTACAGTGCAAAGTGGACCTGCACACTGGCAGCACTATAACTAACCACGGCTAATAATTGAATATCATCTCTCTCCTTTTTTTCATTCTTTATTCATTCAGACCTTGATGGATTCAAATTGATGCGGATAATGGAAAGTGGAAAGAGAGATTGTAGGAGAAAAGACAGGTATCAGATAAACAGAGGAGAAAGAAGGAAAGAGAACATAAAAGATACATAAAGACAAGGAAGGAGAGGAAGGATAAACAAATTGGGAAACATGTAGAAGATGTTTTGTTATCATGGCAGTACTCTGTCATTAACTTGGTTCATTCAGGTTTACTCACTCAGGTATTAAAGCGCTTGTTACAAGTGTTTTGTTGTGTGTGCCAAAAAAAGTGTTTGAGTTGACAAAAAAGAGGAAGACAAAGATATTACTGAGAGAGAGGAGAGGGAGGGAAACAAGACAAAGTAGCCGTCATTGAATCATGCCAATAAAGCTTTTTGAAGTGAACTCAAAACAGAAACAAAGCGAGGTGGGGAGGAGGGAGGTGAGTGGACCTCTTCACTTCATGCCAATAAAACTCAATTGGAAATTGGAGGAGAAATGAAGGAGATTTGGAATGTGTGTGTAAGCTGCAGAAAGAGAGGCTGGCTTTGCCAACTGGAATAGTGTGCCATGGAGTTAATCAGCCAAGAAGAGGAGGAGGAGGAGGGTTTGAAAAGAGGAGGGGAAGTGAGACACTGAATCTGTAGATGGAGAGGAAATGTCAACAGGAGGAAAGAGAAAGAGGTTTTTTTTTTCCCTTGGAAGTTTGTAAAGGAAAATGGCAAAGAGCAAGCGGCCGGGGTAAAGACAGTGAGCGTTATTGTATGGCTTCCAGCCCCGGGAAGAGGTCGGCCATTCGCTTTTCCCCTGCCCTTTTTTGTGTGGTCAGTGGGTGTTTCTCAATGTCGAGGAAGGATGCTCCAGAGCCACTATTTCAAGCATACTACGTCATCGAGTCCCGCCGAAGTACTGTTCCAATGTCCAGCATACTTTGAATTCTACCGAGCCCGGCGTACTTCGTTTGGAGAATCGTCGAGGCTGCACATGTGTAGACTCCGCGGTCTTAAAATCCCCACAATGCTTTGCGCACGGACCAATTTCCCAAAATCTGTGGCGGAAAATGTAAGGCGGGGCCTCTCATATGACGCACACCTGCACACTTGCTCGCCTGTTCCACTCTTCATTTTCCGAATGCTAGGAAGGATTCTTGCCTCGCTTCTGATGCAAGTGACTCTGAAGACAAGTGCTACCAAGCAAGCGTACTCGAGATTGAGAAACACCCAGAGTATACTGCCGTTTCCTGCTAGAGAGTGAGAGCCAATCGCTGCAGGTCACACATTCATGTTTTAAGAAAGCTTCACGGAGGATAATCTGCTACATTGTTTTCTAAGTATTCATTGTAGTGCTCTTTGATTAACACGTCGTCTCTGTTCTGTTACGAACTCATTCTTCTGATTTTTTTTAAATAAGAGGGCATTGTTTTAATTTGATCAAAGGATGAATTGTTTTACCCATGGCATAAAAGGCTCAAGTTTGACCTTTAAACTCTATCTTTGCTCTCATTTCAAAAGCCTCAAATGTTGAGGTTTAAAAATGACAGGATTGTGGTTTGGCTTGGAATAAGTATGTGCGTTACTTAACTTGACTTCAATTCAAAATAGGTCAACATTGAATTTGGTTTGAAAACCAGTGACCTTGGTTCCTGTGTTTGACCATCCATTCATCCCGATCTCCTTCCTGTGGCGGACTTTAATTCAAACATATTTCCGTATAATGTGGGCATTCATGTGTCCTCCACCATAATGGATCCTATATTGGATTTCCATTTGCATTGTTTCCATGGTTTTTGGCACTTTCATTTATCTAAATATTGTCTATGTTAAGAGGTTGTGTTAGTGTAGATCAGGCTGTGAAATGTCGATGAAGATGTCGGTTTGATTGACAGGTGATCAGTGCAGAAACATCACAGACATAAGTTTTAGGGTCGAGACATAGATCGGGAAAAATAAATTGTTTTCTGGTTCACAGAATGCAGTACATGTTCTTGTCGTGATCTATATCAAAGTAATCTGTTAGTTCCTGACCCCGGTTTCACCAGCTGCCCCCTCCTATAGTCTACACCGCATTAAACCCACCTTTACTTACCTTACACACACACACGCACACACACACACACACACACACACACACACACACACACACACACACACACACACACACACACACACACACACACACACACACACACACACACACACACACACACACACACACACACACACACACACACACACACACACACACACACCACTGACTCCAGTGGGTACGTCGTGTAATCAGAAAAAGTGTTTCACACATTGGTGAAACAGGGGGTCAATCAAAAGGAGATTGAGAAGTAAAATGCTTTCTTGCTGTTTGAATGCATTCTATATTATGAAAGCATGAAAAGGCGAGATGCAGAGAGTAAATCAAGAAAGCAATGTGTGAGAGGGAGTGAGTGAAGGAGGTGTAATAGACAAATCCCTCTTCATTCAGAAAAGCCGGAATTACCTTCACTTTTTCATCCCTACTGTAAAACCTTTTTGGTGACTCTTAGGCAGGCTTGGGCAGCAACAAACTCATGTACTAGCATATATCAAGTACATCAATATATCAAGTACATCAATATAGCAGTTATCTAAACCTCTAAAAATGTCATTTTAAAGGTACAGAGCATGGGAGTGACCAAAGAGAGAAAGAATACATAAACACATTTTACACTATTTGGTCCCTCAATGTAATTAAATGTCTCTATGTTTCGAATTATTTTCATTTAATTACAAGGCCTCAATTCAATGAAACTTTTCCACGTTTTTGTTCATTTCTGCACATGAGATAAGTGTACAGTCGCCACATCTCTTAACCGGAGCGATGTTGCAATCTGTCAAGCCGATTTATCTAAATGGTTATATTTTTATATATAATGGGCAACTGACTCAAAATGACCACAGTGCGTCCTGGGGAGTCATTTTGATATATAACACATGTTCGTCTGCACATGTACAGTAGGAGGAAAATGTGAATCACTAAAACTTGTTCACTTACTGTATGACTCCCTCAGTACCTTCTGTTCCTGCCAGCCTGTTGCCCGGTGACAGTATCCAAAACTAAAACCAATAGGGTTGTCCTCCTTTTTTAATAGTACACAGGTAGGCTGACCCTTAACCCTGACCCTAACAACGTCACCAGATTCTACTGTATAGGTTTGGATGTCAATGTAGGATTACTGAGGTGGCATTAACAACAAGCACATGCAGACAATTCTCGAGCAAGATGGTTTTGTAACGGTAATGCATGTTTTTTATAGTGTAAAAACAATCAAAACACCATTTAAGTCGTGGTAGACCGCTCATTTCTCAAGAATTGTGAGGGGGAAGAAGATGTTGGTTTCAGATACGTCATAACTGAAGGAAATGTATTTATATGCATGTCCCAACCACTCAGTATGACTCCAGCTGTTGTGTTAGATCCTCAGGAGAGTTTCTTTTAAAAAAAAAAGGCAATCTGGATGAGTCACAAACATGTTTTGAAAAATCAAGTAGAATGTCTTTCATGGTCTGATGGGCAAGACATGAGTTCAAACAAGGAGAGACTTCAAGAAAAAGTCAGAGAAGAACCTACAAAAAGAAAAACCCAGACAGTCCGCGTTCAATTATTGAATAAAAACACTCCCTTTATGACGGCCTCGGATGAAATCATCTGTCCTACTTCTTGACACCGATGTCTCGTTGTTTTGAGATGGAGAACAAATCAGAGCCCCCCCACACACACAGACACACACACACACACACACACACACACACACACACACACACACACACACACACACACACACACACACACACACACACACACACACACACAGGAGGAGGGCAGTTATTTTCCATGTAGGGTGAAGTGAATGTGCCAGATACGTCAAACTGTAAGAACTCAACTTGAGTGTCTTTTATGAAAAACCTCCCCAGGATATCCATGCCGTTTCATCATCATTCTGGGAGACTGTGAGCGGGGAATGAAAAGTCACTTGACATACAGTATTTGCAGAAGAGTTGCCCTGCTAGGTTTAGAAAGCCAGGCACAAGCCAAGCCTATATTGAAGTACAAGTATAAAAACATATCCACCATGAACTCTCCAAGGAAAACATTAAAAAACATATGCCAGTACTTAAAAAGTACTTAAAAGCTTGTTTTGAAAACCTCCACTACAGAAAATATATCCTTTTCGTGTCACGTTGTATCAATTCTCAGTGCAGATACTTATGTGTTAGTATCGTTGGTGTCAGTCCTTCAGATTGAATTCCTTCTAGAGCCAGCAAATGCAGGAGTGTGTATGCGTACAATCAACTGGCTCTGGAGCACTCTTAAGCCAGGCTGTAGCAGATGTTGTGTGTACACAGTATGCACTTTAGGTTGCCTTTGTATAATTACATTTAAAAAACCTGTTAAAGAAAGTCTCTTTAGGCTAAGCTAATTATCTTTAGACATTTTCTTCCAGTGCATGTTTTACATCCACTGCCGAAATCAATTACCTATGCAGGAATAAGTGTGCCATTTAGGAAGTGATGCAGAAAGCAAAAGTATGTTTGGGATGGTGCATGAGTTCATTTGTTTGACATTAATGCCAATAACCACAGTCTTTTCCCAGACATAAACACAACATAACAATACTGAATCCACAATGCATGAAAGCTTTCACATTTATATTATACTGTAGTTCAGTCAGACAACTCACGTGTTTCTTAATATGTTTATTATAAGCAGCATATGGTTTGAGTTTGGCGTCTAGGCTCGGGCCTCATCAAATCAAATCAGATCAAGTTTTATTTATATAGCACATTTAAAAATGATTTATGGTCGAGCCAAAGTGCTGTACATGTAATAAAAACACATTACTACAATCACAA
>NC_136909.1:81376071-81387693 GCF_949606895.1 Notothenia rossii
GCAGTATTTAGTTTAGACAGTAGCTGCCGGGTCCCGCATGAGCTCAGCCCCCTCCTTTTATTTATCCATTTTTTTTTTCAAGCTTTATACCCCAAATCAGCACTTTTGAAACAGGAAGTGAAATAGAGGGATATGAGGTATGGCTAGAATGGGTGATCTTTTTGAGCAAAACACTTCATAGAAATGTTTTTTATATATTTGTATATATCTGAGACCTATGCTATTGCCTAAAAATAGCACGATAGGTGACCTTTAAGGTGTTTTTAGATGTTTTACATGTGAACTGTTGGACCGTACAGGTTTAGTTTTGAAACAGGCTCCTTGTGATCCAACTGATATTTATCTATTGCATATAGTTCAAGTTTTAAACAGTCTCCCTTTGTCCTTTTGAGGTTTATTTTGTATAATGTCCTTAATCTCTAAAACAAAACTGCCAAACATTGCCTCATATCTTTCCCTGTCCTGTTCCAGTGTCCTCTCTTCGGAGATAAACAATTTATTCTATGGTACAATGTTATCGTGGAACATGAGGGAAATGACGATCAGTTTAATGTTTATGAGCCAAATCATGTGATGTATTCCTTTAAAATGTGGCTCTGACAGTGCCCATTGTCTCAAAGCAGCACGGCAGATATTTAGGGTCCAAATTGTTGGAGTACTAGATCCAAAAACCATTTATTTTGCAAGGAAGCATGAGTGGAAATTCATGACAGAAACATGAACAACTTGATCAGCAAAAAGGGAAAGTGAAGGTCACCTACATGAGCAGACAGAGTGAAATCATATTTTGGCACATTCAGATTGGCAAAGGTGTGTGTTTGTAATTTATGATCCTGTCCATTACTTCAACATGACTCCGTCGAGATGTTTTTGAATAATCATTGGCTGTTTATTCTATAAATCTCTTATTTTTTGGCTACTTCAAGGGAAGTTCTATTTCAATGTTTTGTAAACTGTGACAGGGGCCAAGCGTTAAAAGTGTTTGGGAGGGGAAGAGGAGATGGAGTGTGATGAAGAAGTGCAGATCTGTCAAAGCCTTTTTCTCGGCTTTTTGGCAAAGTCAGAAATAGGACCTCTCTATGGAGACGCACATTTAGACACATTGTGGCCCTTGGAGTAAAGGGTGTGTCGGGTTGTGTGTGTTTTTGAACTCCTGCAGCTGAAATTCCTTCAGTGTGTGAAAGCATGCTGGTGTGACACATTTGTGAATGCTGCCACGCAAGTGTGATACCACCTGTGTGTGTGTGTGTGTGTGTGTGTGTGTGTGTGTGTGTGTGTGTGTGTGTGTGTGTGTGTGTGTGTGTGTGTGTGTGTGTGTGTGTGTGTGTGTGTGTGTGTGTGTGTGTGTGTGTGTGTGTGTGATGGTATTTCTATCCTTGTGAGAACCAACTTTACTTCTTATCCTTAAGAGTGAGGAGACACATGGTTTTATGGCTACACGTCTTCCGTCACCGACTGAAAACCCACCTGTTGTGACGGCAACTTGGCCAATAAAATAAATTCTCTGTTCTTTATGAAGCACTTTGAAAGAGTTGGATTATTTAAAGTCAATGCAGCAGCATGTACAATGGTTTGGCTTCCTGAAAGCTTATTTACCTGTGTGATTCTTGTTTTCTTAGTTTGTTTATCAGGGTTTAATGTGCTTATTCTAAATGGCTTTGGATAAAAGCATCAGCTAAAGGAAAGGTCATGTAATCTTAAAGCCAGACACCAACTTCATCAAATATCTAGCAGCCACGGAGGCAGATTGTTGCAATGCTTTACACCACCTGCGTATGGGCTTAAAATGTGCACTTCAACACTCCGCCAAGACTGTGGAAAACAGCCGAATAGCAAATACTTTCTGCGTAGCGTCACAGGAAACAACCATGATCAACATTCATTAAGTGTCCCTATCACATGTTTCTCAAACACATGCATTTGTTTACTTTTCCCTCTAATTTATGATTTATAGATGAACATGTGATGAACAACAGACACACAAAGAGACACCACTTAATAGAAACAATGAAGGCTACTGTGTTCTATCAGGGTGTCTCTCACACACGTTAATACAGACACACACGCACAAGTATATACACTGACACATACAAATCAGGGTGGTGTGTGTACAGTATGTGACCTCTTTCCCGCTTTCTCTCTCTCTCTCAAACACACTCACTAGCTCACACAGACACACACACACACACACACACACACACACACACACACACACACACACACACACACACACACACACACAAACACACACACACACACACACACACACACACACACACACAGACACACACACACACACACACACACACACACACACACACACACACACACACACACACACACACACACACACACACACACACACACACACACACACGTAGACACACACACGCAGACACACACACACACACACACACACACACACACACACACACACACACACACACACACACACACACACACACACACACACACACACGTAGACACACACACGCAGACACACACATCATTGGTCTGGAAACAATCTTCTCCACCCCTGTTGGTTACCCAAACATTGCGTTTCCACGGCAATGGGACAGCACACTGTACAGCCAGCATGTTTGTCATGTGGAGGGAAGTGCTTGTGTGTGTGTGTGCGTTTTTGTGTGTGTGTTTAGGTGTAAAAAAAGAGAAAGAGGGAGGAGTAGGAGGGGTGCGAATAAAGGCGAAAAATTTAGTTAATTGTGGATTAATTATATCTGCATGGGTGCACTGTCTGGATCTGTCTGTTTGACTAAACAAGTACCGTATGTGAGCATGTGTGTGTGTGGTTGTGTGTGTGTGCATGTCTTTCCAGCCAGTTGGTCATCTGTGAGGTTTCCCAGCTTCAACAGAGGAGTCATCATTCGGGGGAAAGCAGTCTGTGTCTCGCTGTAAAGATGATTTATTTGCTAATTTTCACGATCATGTCAAGAGTTGAATCACAGTTTCTATTTTCACTCCACGCGGTGAGTCGTTTAAGTCATCGGATTTCAAGTCAGAGAGCCATTACTGGTCAAATGTTTGACAAAGGCAATAAAAGATTAGGGTAATGATACAAAAACATTTGTTCTGGTAATAAATTCAGCCCCAAATCCTGCGCACATGGGAATAGTGCTGCTACTGGTCCGTCTGTGATTGATGTATTGCTGATGAGGCTGCTGCGGACTTTTAATGAGAGCTTTGTTAGCAATGTGGGTGCAAAATGAGGAGGTGGATACAGCAGAAAAGCAGCCAATCAACAACTGACTTTCCATATCTCATAAATGTGATACAAAGACACAAAATTATAATAATTGCCTGTGTACTATTCCTCCATTGGCTATAAACCTTGTATACAATGAAGTAGTTGCAGCAGCAATTATATTCCCAATGGAATATAAACACAACTATTCCCTTAGCTCTTCCACTATCAGTTTGGAGGTATAAAGGGCCTTGCTCAAGGGCTCCACCTTGAGGCAGGGGTATATTTCCCTCTCTCACATCAGCTGCTGTGTGAGTGTTTAGTGACAGCCTGTTGGTCATCAGCTTCTCGAGGCCAGAGGGTGAAACCGTCCTATTACAGGACAGTGATAAATGCTGTAATCCCTCCAGTGTAATGAGGTAACTCTTGACATTCTCATGTGTTGTCGTTTATACACAACATTTGAATAGTTTACCCTTTACTCTGCTTGTGTGCTGCAGCTGGCAGATTAACCTATGATGCGCTTATGTATAATTAGATGATTAGTTGGCCGCTTTATGTCTTCTGTCATCAATTAGCAATGCTGCAGATGCCAAGGCTGGTGGTGCTAGCATGTAGAAATGAAGATTTATTCATTTACTGAGCACTTTTTAGGGAATTTAACCCAAGCATTGCAATGTTATGCTAGTTTTTACCTTTCAGATTGAAGTACCGTGCTCTTCCTATTTGCATTTTCAGGGTTAGAGCATATTAAAAGCTTTACTGTTAATATGCCAGAATTAAACAGGCAGCTACAAAAGTTGGCAGAATAAAAGCACGAAACAGGTTCAACAAATAATCATAATATAAGGCATACCAATTTCATTCATAGTAAACCAGACAGAGATAAAACCAGACTTGGGCAGCAGTAACAGCAGGTCGAGTTACAAGCCAACAAAGCAAACCCAAACTATTACAGAACAGCTTAAAATAAAGAAAAGCTTTCCAAATACAGTGAGAAGAAACAGGACAGCAGTAGCACTGATTTGAGTTAAGTAATGGGCAGATTAGCAGCATACAAGTTGTGTTTTGACGGACATCTGTCTAATGATAAATCAATCCAAACTAGTGCTGACCAATTTGTTAGTTTGTAACCCATGTTCTGAACTGTGTGTGTCACTTTTTCCCTGATTGATGATATATTGGATATATTATATTCTACCATCCTGAAAAGGAGTCATTCTGCACTGGTACTTTACTGTATGAAGGTGTGCTCCTTGGAATTCAATACATTTGTTGTTTGTTATTGCTACTCTCAGTTAGCTAGAACCAGCGCAGACTGCATGCTGGAGACAGGTTTAATACTGCTCACTCCTTTAGTCTTCGTTTAAAACAGGTAACAGGCCTCTGATAATGGCTTATATAAGCGTGTGTGTGTGTGTGTGTGTGTGTGTGTGTGTGTGTGTGTGTGTGTGTGTGTGTGTGTGTGTGTGTGTGTGTGTGTGTGTGTGTGTTCCCATTTGACATCCTATAGCCCGGATTAGAAAGTATCCTATCTCTCTTCTCTGTTATTGATAAAATCACACATATGCACACGCCCACAGGCTCTCTCTCACAAACACACACACACACACACACACACACACACACACACACACACACACACACACACACACACACACACACACACACACACACACACACACACACACACACACACACACACACACACACACACACACACACACACACACACACAACACACTGTAAACACACTGCGTACCGCTCCATAGCCTAGCTGTGACCTCAGATATTAGCTCCCCTGCCGAATGTGACTAAGGCCAAGTGACACAATAAATACACACAGTCCCAAACACACTCCACTCTGAGTATCACTGGAGCTCTGGTTGACCGCTAGCAGGAGCTACACTTTGTCTGTATTGGTGAAAACTGGACCAAACAGTGTGTGTCAGTATCCCTGTGGTTTTATTGCTGGTTCTTTATCTGACGTTGAGAAGGTTTAGATGGAGGATGATAGCAGAACTTAATCATATGCGTGACGGATGAGACGTTGGCTCATCGGACAGATTTGTGTCAAATGTAGCATTTAGAAAGTGGCAAACAAGATGCATTTGCAAAGAAGGTTATGTTGTACGTGTGCTGTTTCATTTGTGGCAAATTCGCATTTTGCTTTTTCTGATTTGTAAGTGGTTTTCTATGGTTTGAGTCACACACTAGAGCTGGTGTCTCCTTGAAGGTGTTCAATGCAGCAGCAGACATCTTTTTCAGAGCAAAGATTCACTTCTTCTTTCTTATGATTTTCTTGCTCATTCTCTTTTTTCATTGAATCTGATCTTGGATCATGTTTTCTTCTTTTAATGTCTCAGACTTGTCTATATGCTGATCTGTGCAACTTTAAAAACTGCAGTCAATCTCACGTCACTTTCAATTCAGCCAAATATGAAATAATTGATAACTCATATTGCTAGAGCTATTTTGTACTATTTGTATTTCTGAGTGTCATAACCATTCAACTGCATCTTGAACTATAGATTTTTGATTGAATTTAAACACGAATTGGCTGAATTGATGGTGATTTGTCCCTGGTTTCCCACTGGCATCTTTCGCTAAATGAACTAGAAAGGATTAACGACGAAATAACAAACATTTAGACTTCAACAATTGTCACTGCATGGCTTTAATTATGTCAAATCATCTTATGATAGTCGTAGTCAATGTGTGTGTGAAATACAACAAACGAAACCAGCAGCCGCATCCTAAAAGCTTCCTAACTGTAAGTCAGATTCATAATCATGAGTCATAATTGTTAACCTGCCAAAATTGAGTTTCTAAACTCTCCAGACGCTGCCAGACTTAATTTAGCTTTTAGAATCCAAGTCCCAAAGTTGTAGTTTAAAAAAAAAAAAAAGGCGGACATCCCGAGTACACGATTGAATTGAGCCTTAATCAGCACCTGAGTCCGGCAGCGGGAGGACTTGATCAGATACATCTTGTCAGACTAAAGTGAGCTGCTCCGATTCCTTCCGAGATAAAACCCACTACAGATGATTTGCTTAGATGAGGTGGAAAAAGACACCTGATGACTAGACGTTGTTTGATTGACATTCTTTTAAAACGATGCCTGTGGGAAAACCAAATGCCGCCCTTTTCTGCTTCCTCTTGGTTTCCTGCTGTCCTTTTCCTCACTTTTCTGCCTTCTCTTTTTTTCCTTTCCCTCTCTTCCTTCTTCCCCTTCCTCAGTAAAATCATCAAGGTGAGAGTAATCGACGACGAGGAGTACGAGAAGAACAAAACCTTCTACTTAGAGATCTCAGGGCCTCGCCTGGTGGGGAGCAACGACACCAAAGGTCAGGAAAGGGGGAGGGGGGGGGGCCTCGTGACCTCTTGACCCCCGGCCACATTGCCGAGGCTGCATGTTCTCATCACATGGAGGAGATTTAGATTCATTTCTCCTGATGTGTCCTCACCATGACAGTGAACATGCAGCAGTTTGTGGATCACCTCATCTCACCACATCCACTCCTCCACCTCACGTGTGTGTGTGTGTGTTTTGTTTATGTGTACATACCTTGCCATGTTGTTTGTTTACCATGCATGCATTCATGACCTCCCTCTATGTATGTGTGTACGTGTGTTCCCATACAGGCAGACCATAACCATTAGGATCTTAGACCGGGAGGAGTACAATAAGCAGTCCTCCTTCTACGTTCTGCTTGAGCAGCCCGAATGGAGACGCAGCGGGAAGGAACGGACAGGTGTGACAGCCAATCAGCACTGAGAATGAATTCAATCAAGGTTTTAGAGAATCCCAAATCAGCAGGCCAAATGCATAATTAACTTTTATGTTTTAACCTTAAGTATATTATTTATTACGATGAATTCACACTAAAGTCACCTCACAAAAGATGTTCTGACGCAGAAGCTGTTTGAAATTGTTTTCAAAATAAGAGAAATAACCAATATAGCTGTTAAGATTATAAATGCGCCTTATCTGATTACACAAGCATACCCATTGATAATAATGTATACATAAGCAGCTATTTTACTCTTAGCTGTACTTGCAGCAGTCATACCCTTTTGACTTTAATTTAAGCATGAGCTTAAAGGGATACAACGACAGAATAATATTATTTAACATCACCTAAAGTTTGTTCCTAAGTTTAGATGTGATGTCAAAACACTGTACCAAGCAGAGCATGCGTAATGGGAACTTAAGAGTTTGCAGGCACACTTACATAACATGTATCACATCTATGCGTTAATCCAACCGGAGTGTTTTAAGTTGCGTTTTCCCCACAATGCATTGCACAAAGGAAATGGCGTGCTTGTTACAGCAAGAAAAACTTTTTTTTTTTGGATGCTAAAGAAACAGCTCTAGAAACACCACAGAAAACAAACGATAACACGTCTGGAAAAAACACTTTTTGTGCCATTTATTCTAATTAACAGTATTTGTCAGTTGCCAATTATTGTTTTATTTACTACAATAGTTCATACTTCATGCCGTTATTATGGAGTAAAGACGTGGGAGATAGTAAAGAGAGGCATCTAAAGAAAAAAACATCAGCAACAGAAATATCCATGGAGATGATTTGATCGATAGCTGATGTTTAGGAAGTGTAGCACAGAAAGGCCCAACATGGAGGCAAAGCAAGGAGACAAGGACATGACTGGTTAGAGGACATCGTACTGTAGAGTAGGTGTGATGTTTGTCTCAGTGGACTTTGTGCAATTTAATGCACATTTATTTCATAAAAAGCCCAAATATAGCCCAGGCTAGAGCACTTTAAAGCTGGCAAGGGAAAGAAAGCACTTAACAACTGGCAATGCTACAAGAAGTCAAATCAAAGCATCATTTACACTCATGCAGTATTTTCAAAGGGACAAAACGCAACACTGCTCCCTAATCGCTTCGGTTTTAAACGGCCTGTCGGTTTGGGATTTAGGTTTAACACACGGGAGCGATCCTGCTGCTCCCTTCTGTGTTTCTCAGTAATTCCTTCCTTTTTTTCTACGTTTCCTCCTCTGCTTCTCCTCAGAGGTCTGTACAGAACACTCAGTGGGAATCACACCTGTCCTCTCCTTCCTCTCCTTCTCTTCTCCTCTGCGCTGATCCTCTTGTTCCTCCTTATCCAGCTGAGAGCTGTTCAAGCTTGGAGATCTGTTCTCTGCTGGTGTTTTAAAATGTCACAGATAAGCGCACAAAAAGACATGAACAGATCATATCTCAAAGGATGTTCACTGTGTGTATGGCTATCGTGTGAATGGCATTTACAGGCACATACATTCCCTTCACAGCAAGTCAAAGTCTTACGTTCTGGTCTCATGGTAAGAAATAAACCCCCCAGACATTTCACACATATCGATGCAGATTTTTAAGGAAATAGCATAGAAAAGACATTGTTGTCATGAGAAAAACTGCTATCATTATGGGTATTAGAGGTTTTATTAGAATAAAATCAGCCTTTGCTTAAGAAATGCTTTCAGGAACAACAACAAAAAGTGTTAAACTATATATAACACTGAAGCTGTGTGGCATCACAGGGAGAGAATTATCCTCCTTTATGGGGTAAATTAATAACATTTCCTGGATGTTCACAGTGTACCATTATCATTTCCTGGTATAATAAAAAGAGAAGAAAAGCCACAAGTACACTGCCTTCAGTCTCATCTGAACCATATAACAAGCAAAGCCTCTCCTTCTCAGGGAGACCATTAAACCTGTCTCTGTAGCTAATGGCTGTTAGGCCACGAACACATCATTATCAATTACACTGTGAACATTTATGAAATTAAAACCCCATGGTGGTTATGGTTTCAGATGTGCAGATGTGTGTGTGTGTGTGTGTGTGTGTGTGTGTGTGTGTGTGTGTGTGTGTGTGTGTGTGTGTGTGTGTGTGTGTTGCACATCCGTTTTCCACTGTTTATCCGTTATCATTTCCATGCTTCTCATCTCCCTCCTCTTCTATTACCAGCTAATGTGATACAGAGTTGTAAAAACACAGGCGATTTTCCACTTGTTATTTATTGCCTTTCCAACGCAGACACAGACTAGTGATTGAGATATCCGTAACAGCTGTTGTAGTAGTGATCTATTTCTTTGGTTACACAACATAAGACAAATATATGAAATAAAAGATAAGTGTGCATGGATGTAGTTTGAGGTAGATCACTAAACGCAGTGTTTTCATGCCCTTAAATTCTACTGTGTGCACTCATTAAGAGTAGCTCTCACACACACACACACACACACACACACACACACACACACACACACACACACACACACACACACACACACACACACACACACACACACACACCACTAGACGCGCAGAGAGAGCATTGCTATCAGTGTGGTAATGGCAGTGTGTGTGTATCAGGCATCAGCAGTGTTTATAGTGATGAGGGGATCAAAGACGAGGGCTGGATTTCACATTATCACAGTCAGGAGATCAAACACACCTCCGGGGTAGAGAGACGAAGACACACACACACACACTCACACACAAATACACACAGCGGTACTTTCCGTAAGCAGTGGGCTGGTGTGTTTAATGAGTGTGTTTTATGAGCTGATTCTCTCTGTGCTAAATTAGCCCTGCACAGATCTTTATGGCCTCAGCCCATGACGCATGGTACGATAGACCATCTTGGATCTGAGTGCAGTGAAATGATATAACTCACACGTTATGGTCAGGACCGATCAAAATAACGTGTTTGTTATATAATTTGATTCCAAAATAACAACTCACAGTAATTTGGTTTAATTATTGTATGATTACCATTTTAATCATACATCGTTTTAAACCCAGCCCATGCTGCATGAAGTTATTCAAGATATTAATCACGGTTGCTTAATGTGTAATTAAAAGTAAATACAATGCAGCAAAACTGTTAATCAAATTTTTCCCTGATAATTTTACAATACAAGCCAATCATCTCATAACGACATCTATATTACAAATGTACATAGTATCAGCAACATGAAACTAAGATTTGGTATTTCATGTTTTTCCCTCTCTAGTTCTGTGTTAATATTTACAAAAAGCTTTCAATTAATGAATCCTTCTCACACAGAAGTAAACGCTGCAGAGAGACCGTAGAAAGTTACATTGATTTTCCCAATGCGATCTGGCAGAACCCCACATGTTTCAAACAGGCTTGTAAGCACCCTGCCCCAGAGACAGTAGCTGAAACCGCTCTCTAATGTTGATTCATGTGTGAATTGCTCATTCAGATATAAATCCCAGAAAGCAGCTTTAACATTCAGGGAGTGTGCGAGTGAAAGAACAGAGTCAGCGTTTCTTATCCAGTAACGCCACGTTTCATCTTCTGTCAAACCAGTTCTTCAGAAAGGAAATGCCTCAGAGCCGGAGATAAAAAGCCTGATATTCTTTCCTGTTGATTTTGTTTCATTTGCATTTCCTTATTTGGCTGTAAGCAAACAGAGGTTGACAGGATTAAGGTACTGACTAAACAAGCATTGAATCTGGCATCTGCTGAGCTGATATGAGGAGCTGAACGTTATACAGAGAGATGGAGAGAAACAGCGTAGTTCAGTCATTTCTCTTGTAGCTGTTTGACTGAGGACAGAAGAGACTTGAATGAATTACAGGCTTTAGCCGTGCTGAATAAACAGTTAGGGGCTGCTGCTGCTGGTCTGTGATATATTATGCAGCTTAAAAAGTACATTTACATTAACGAGAGTGACATGAACATAGAGGTACTAGGGTTGCAAAGGGGCGGAACATTTCCGGAAAGTTTCCATGGGAAGTTAAACTGGGGAATTTTGGACATGACATTTCAACAGATTTTTTTTAATAATTCTTTTTTTTAAGTAGAACAGAACAAGTTTTTTTCAAAGTGTGATCCAGTCTTCTCGAAATCATCTGTGCATGTGATGGAGGAATGCACAGTGCCTGTAGGGGGTGTGGTCTCAATAGCCATGCAGTAAGCAGTGTGCTATGGCATGGATATTCAAGTGTACTTGAATGGCATCTGTTTGTTTTAGTCAAGGTTATGCTAAAATATACTTTCCCCAACTATATTTAAGTTCCCTATGAAGAGCCAACCTTCAATTTAGAAAATTCCCAGTTTATTCCCATAGATTCCTGTTTATTCCCGTTTATTCCCGTAAATTCCCGTTTATTCCCGTAAATTCCCGTTTATTCCCATAAATTCCCGTTTATTCCCGTAAATTCCCTTTTATTCCCATAAATTCCGTTTATTCCCGTTTATTCCCATTTATTCCCGTTAATTCCCGTTTATTCCCGTAAATTCCCGTTTATTCCCGTAAATTCCCTTTTATTCCCATAAATTCCGTTTATTCCCGTTTATTCCCATTTATTCCCGTAAATTCCCTTTTATTCCCATAAATTCCGTTTATTCCCGTTTATTCCCGTTAATTCCCGTTTATT
>NC_136909.1:81387893-81397893 GCF_949606895.1 Notothenia rossii
AATCTTTCCAATCAGAATCTGCTTCCCCCCAAATAATTCAGTATCTGCTTCAAGGTCCCATTTGTTAAGGAGCGAACGAAAGAGCTTGTGATTTAGTTTTCCATTGACCTATTTCATCCTCCTCTATTTCTGGCAGAGTCATGTTCTAGAAAGTCTTTCAGCAGCCTCTAGTGAGCAGGTGTGAACTGCTTTGGTTTGTTGGTGCAGGTGGAGCCTGATATTAAAGTCAGGGTAGGTTATTTTGGAGAAACCAGCTCGAGTGCGCTAGAATTTGAAAATACACAGCCGGAGAAAATCTGCCACTTCCTTACAGAGCCCCCTCCTCCAACACACACGAACGCGCACATGACCAATGAGGGCACGAGATAAGTTTGTGCACAGATGGAAGGCTGACAGGCAGGTAGGCCATCCAGTTACTTTAGCCGGGCCGGCTCAGATGATTGGTCGTGCTTTTTACAGCGCCACGGCTTCCATAGATGAGATATTTTTAATGGATTTTTTGTCAAAGCACTTCAGATATTCATTGCTATCGGGATGTTAAGAGCATTCCATGGAATATAACAAAAAGTGTATCTCGAGCCAGTTTCTCAAACCTACCTACCCCACCTTTAAGTATTTGCAAGACATATAGTCATAGTGTTGTTCAGGATATGTCAGGCAGGCTCAAAAACTTGAATGCTTATTTGACTCCCTCTGAAGATGTTTTGGGCGTTCACACTCATTTTATCTTGAGGTAAAATATGTAATGAGTGTGAACGCCCAAAACATCTTCAGAGGGAGTCAAATAAGAATTCATGTTTTTGAGCCTGATTTTAGCTGACCCTGTGATATGGCAGGTTTTTGAGGAGCAGCAGGAGGCAGAGGAGAGTTCACTGCAGCCTGTGAACCTCATTCGGGTGGGAGAAAGGAGGGGAACCAGCTGAAAACACACACCCTGCAGAGGGTGCTGACCCCATGTCCTAACACACGTACACACAGTATCAAACATGCATAGACGCACACATCTGCATTGTAAAGAGCAATATACATGTGACCATATTGAAGCATACACACTCTTTTTGTGACGGAATATAGGAATATGTAGGAAGCATGCATGTATACAATTAGAACATGTGTGTGTGTGTGTGTGTGTGTGTGTGTGTGTGTGTGTGTGTGTGTGTGTGTGTGTGTGTGTGTGTGTGTGTGTGTGTGTGGGACACATACACAGGGTGTCCGCGGGGTCTTAAAAAGTATTAAAACAATTTAGCGAAAATGAAGGCTATTAAAAAGTATTAAACATCATTTTCCAAGGTATTACATTTTGTAGCTTGTTTTCAATAAGTATATACATTGTCCAAAGAGGTTGTATTCTACAGTCTGCCTGAATGTAATCATTGCGTAGGTGTGTAGTGTGATTCTGTGTCGTTTATTTATGGCGTCCCGTTGGATTTGACGTCATCTGAACAGGACATCGCACGCTCACTGCTTGATAGCACGCGAAGGTCCGTTTACGCCGGTTGCTAAGCAACATCGTTATGGGGAAATGCAAGTTTGCGTCCAAATGGTTGGAAGATAAGGAGGAAGGACAATCAATACTGTATATAGTCAATGTGAGGTAAGTGTGTCGCCAAGGTAACCGGTTAGAACTCCAAGTGGCGATGAGGTCTTAAAATGTATGGAAAGGGTCTTAAAAAGGGTCTTAAAAGGTTTTACATTTGACTTCAGGATTCCTGCATATACCCTGATACATTACATATCCATAATGAGACAATGGTAAACAACATCAGTAATACATTTTAATAATGATGTTAACCGTTCCACCAGTATCATTAAGCCTGACATTAACATACAAATCACCAACAATTGAAATAAATATCTTTTTTCTAGTGACTAACATTTACATTAGCAATGACAGATGATAATTGAAACAGTTAATAGTTAATAGTTGTTTTGTTTGTTCTACCAGAGTACTTATTATTAATGTAAATTAACTGTAAGCAAGATCAAACAGAACATTATTGTATTTTCATTACAGTACATGTCAGTTTTATCAACTCAGGGATGGACATCATCCTCCTCTCCTATCTCAGCTTCTGCTCATCCATTTCCTTTCAAACTATTCCCTTCCTTTTGCTACTCTCATTTCATTTTCATCTCCTTTCCTTATCCTTTCTCATCCTCATCTACCTCCTTGATTTCCTCCTTTGTCCCCTTCTCGAATTTTTACTTCCTGCTTCTCCTCTTGCCTTTTTCTCTTCCTCATCTGTCACGTCCCTATCGTACAATTGATCTATCCTCCATTATTTCTTCCTCTTTACTCCCCATCATCCTCCTCATTCCTCTCACCTTCTCTCCTTTTCCCTTTTCCTCTTCTCACTCTTTCCTCCCAACTTCCTTCCTATGTCTTCGCCCTCTTTGTTATCCCTTGTATCCGTCCTCCTCTCCTCTTCTCTCCTTGCCTCTTATCTCCTCTCCTCTCTCCTCTCCTCTCCTCTTCTCTGCTTGCCTCTTATCTCCTCTCCTCTCTCCTCTCCTCTCCTCTGCTCTCCTCGCCTCTTATCTCCTCTCCTCTCTCCTCTCTCCTCTCCTCTCTCCTCTCTCCTCTCTCCTCTCCTCTCTCCTCTCCTCTCCTCTCCTCTCCCCTCCCCTCCTCTCCTCTCCTCTCCTCTCCTCTCCTCTCCTCTCCTCTCCTCTCCCCTCCCCTCCTCTCCTCTCCTCTCCTCTCCTCTCCTCTCCTTTCTCCTCTCCTCTCCTCTCCCTTGCTCCTATTCTGTCTCCTCCTATGGGGATCTCTCAAAGTGTGACAGTAGCTCCTTCTTCCTCCTCCTTGCCTCGTCCCCTGCTGTGCACTTTCCTCCCGTCAGAATCTCCTCTTGTCTGCTTCCTCCTTCCATCTGCTCTCCTCCTCCTCGACAGGGCGCAGGAGTTTCTCCCGTCTGCTCCTCCTTTTGCCTTTACATGTTGACAGTTTGGAAACAACACCTCCCCTCCTTTCTAGCTTCACCCTCTTTTTCTGTCTCTTTCATGGAAGCTGAATCCATCAAACATAAAAGGGTGTCAAAATCCTCTCCTCTCCTCTCCTCTTATCTCCTCTCCTCTCCTCTCTCCTCTTATCTCCTCTCCTCTCTCCTCTCCTCTCCTCTTATCTCCTCATCTCTCTCCTCTCCTCTCATCTCCTCTCTCCTCTCCTCTCCTCTCCTCTCCTCTCCTCTCCTCTCCTCTCCTCTCCTCTTATCTCCTCATCTCTCTCCTCTCCTCTCATCTCCTCTCTCCTCTCCTCTCCTCTCCTCTCCTCTCCTCTCCTCTCCTCTCCTCTCCTCTCCTCTCCTCTCCTCTTATCTCCTCATCTCTCTCCTCTTATCTCATCTCCTCTCTCCTCTCCTCTCATCTCCTCTTATCTCCTCTTATCTCATCTCCTCTCTCCTCTCCTCTCCTCTTATCTCCTCTCCTCTTATCTCCTCTCCTCTCCTCTTATCTCCTCTTATCTCCTCTCTCCTCTCCTCTCCTCTCCTCTCCTCTCCTCTCCTCTCCTCTTATCTCCTCATCTCTCTCCTCTTATCTCATCTCCTCTCTCCTCTCCTCTCATCTCCTCTCCTCTTATCTCCTCTTATCTCATCTCCTCTCTCCTCTCCTCTTATCTCCTCTCCTCTTATCTCCTCTCCTCTCCTCTTATCTCCTCTTATCTCCTCTCCTCTCTCCTCTCCTCTCCTCTCCTCTCCTCTCCTCTCCTCTCCTCTCCTCTCTCCTCTTCTCTCCTCGCCTCTCCTCTCTCCTCTCCTCTTATCTCCTCTCCTCTTTTCTCTCCTCTCCTCTCTCCTCTCATCTCCTCTCCCCTCTCCTCTCCTCTTCTCTCCTCACTTCTTATCTCTTCTCCTCTCTCCTCTCCTCGCCTCTTATCTCCTCTCATCTCCTCTCCTCGCCTCTTCTCTCCTCTCTCCTCTCCTCTCCTCTCCTCTTATCTCCTCTTTTCTCCTCGCCTCTTATCTCCTCTCCTCCCTCCTCTTATCTCATCTCCTCTCCTCTCCTCTCCTCTCATCTCCTCTCCTTCCCTCTCATTTCCTCTCCTCTTTTTCTATCCTTTTTACCCTTTTTCGTACTCCCCCGTCTCTACTCCTCTCTCCCTGTGTTCTCCCATCACTTCTGTTCAACTAGGGACTCTATCAAAGCATGACAATGTGTGAAATCCAATGTACACACACTACACACACACACACACACACACACACACACACACACACACACACACACACACACACACACACACACACACACACACACACACACACACACACACACATACACACACACACAGACACACACACACACACACACACACACACACACACACACACACACACACACACACACACACACACACACACACACACACACACACACACACACACACACACACACACACTCACTCACAGCTCTACCTCTCGTCAGCACATATTGACCCATGTTTTATCCAGACTAAACCGTCACATTTCATGGTGTTTCAATGTGAAGTGAACACTGCACTACACTGTCAAATTGAAAAGTCTAAGAACATATTTTCAAGGCACAGTCGTATGTTTGACTATTTCACTTCATTTTGAAGACTTTGATTTAGATTATTCCAATCTGTACATTGCACTTCTATTACATGTGTACTAATTGGACATCATACTAGGAGTGTGGTTTGCTAAAAACAAGGCTGATACAAGTTTAGTTTATGAATGATATGTAGCACTGGAACAACTTCTGTTATTTCTAACTGTGTACAGGCAGGTGAAACATAAACAAGATGATATGATAATAATAATGATAATAATAATAATAATAATAATAATAATAATAATAATAATAATAATAATAATAACCAACTTTTGAAGGTGCTAATTGAGGAACAATAGACCAAAAACTTTGGAAAAGTCATCCTTTTTTTGGGGTTGTTGGCACTTAGACTATGGGAGGTAGTTTGCTGAAGCTCATTTGATTTGAAACCATACCAGGAAAGAAGGAATTAAAAAGAAAGGCAGAGAGAGGAGGAGGAATTGGGTTTAAAAGCTGAGAAGCTGGGACAAAGAGGATGAGATGACAGAGTAGGTGAAAGGCATATGAAGATTAAGAAAGAAGGAGAAGCGGTTAGAAACAGTTATGTAACACAGAGAGGTATTCAGGGATAGGGCAGAGGTAGATTATGTCTATGCAGCACTCACATTTGAGGAGAAAAACTAAAGTAAAATGCCCAATTTCAATACTGGATTCCCACTCTATTCAGACATTTCCGTGATTATTCTGTGTGTGTGCAGTTTGTAAGGGACGTTCAGTTGTTGAATCGAGCGGATGCAAGGTAGCAGAGAGAAGGACAGGTAGAAAAAAATCAAAATGAATGATTAATGGTTTCAGACAGCAGCCTTGACAAGAAGCAGCATCTTCCCCAGCAACATTCAACCTCTGTCAGACACACACACACACACACACACACACACACACACACACACACACACACACACACACACACACACACACACACACACACACACACACACACACACACACACACACACACACACACACACACACACACACACACACACACACACACACACACACACACACACACACACACACACACCCAGAGAGAGTGTGGCTAACAAGGATACTCCCCGGCAGTGTTCATCCCACATTAGGTTTAGTGTAGGCTGTTAATTGAGCTCATCAAATCACGGTTAGATAGTGAGCGTGTGTGCATGTGAGTTAGTGTGTGTAGTGTGTGTAGTGTGTGTAGTGTGTGTAGTGTGTGTTGTGTGTGTATATTAAAGTAATTGTGACTTCAAACCAAAACGAAAAAAAAACAGTTTTGTGATTTTATCCTGGTTGTAAAATAAAAAAGATATTTCGAAGTCTAGTAAATAGCTTTTGATTAACAAATGATGTTAATTTATTTAAATATGGTTTAAAATAAAGCGATGTTATTGTCTCGTTCTATACAGGTGCATATCAGATGACTGATTGATGTCAGAAAGTGTTAACAAAATTGAGCATTTCTCTCTTTTGGGTATGAATGTGATCATTTAGTGACCACGGGATTGTGCTGTAGCAGAAAAATAACTTGTCATTTAATTTCATTCAGGCTAGGTGGTCCTAACTTTGAAAATGTCACACCTCAGACCGTGGCCTTTGAGGCTTCAGTTGCTTCCCTTCCTACCTTCAGCTCTCATGCTTCATGGAAGCAAAGGTGGCCTTAATGCCAGATGGATTGATTTCTTGCTTTCGATGCAGTAGAAGTTAGAATGTGCATGCATGTGTGCAGCTCTAAGCTCCATGCACTCAACTAAGGGGAACAAATTACCAATGAGCTGCACCCCCACAATGCACTGCACTGTAGGATGGGAGGCAATAGCATGGAAAACCGTTCCCCCATGGAACATTTGATCATGGCGTTTCTCTCTCCTTCCCCTTTCTTTGTATTTCTCCTCCCCTCTCTCCCTCTTTCTGTCTCTCTTTGATCCCAGCAGTGAGTTAAGGCCCTGCACTGAATCTCAATTACTGACACACACCATAAAGAAAAGGGTAATAGAAGAAAATGGAGACGAGAGGGGGGGGGAGGGGTTGTGTGAGAAACAGAGAGCCAAAGATAATGAGGACATTTTCATTTAGTAATGTTACCATAATTATTGAACAGTGTGAACGTTGATTGAAACCACAGACACAGGAAGAATGTCATTCAATTCAGTCTTTTTCCATACATGGTCTTATGGCGGCCACATTGCATTTTCGAGTGGCTTTGGATGCTCAAAAACACGAACAAAAAATGCAAATCGCTTCAGTGTTTTGGCTCAGGCTGGCCCCCTAAATGCAGGAAGACATTATAACCTGTTTATCACTGTTAACACATTTAATTATAACTTAAATATCTACTTTACTTTAACTCAACTCTTAAACCACTTTTTGAGTGGAAAGAAGCTACAGTATGTCTTCCCTGTGTGTAAATGCATTCCCCATCATCAACGACCATCATTACCCTCCTGTCCTGTTTTCTATCTCTTTGCAGTCTCTATACTTTATTGTTCTCATCCTGTTCTAACATAGCCAGCGATGTCTTGTGGTGTTTTCAGAGGAACAGCTGAAGGAAGTGGAGGACGAAGAAGAGGCGCTGGCAGGAAAAGACGAAGACGATCAGCGCGTTGCTGACATGGGCCGACCCATGCTGGGAGACCACGTCAAACTGGAAGTCATCATAGAGGAATCGTATGAGTTCAAGGTAAGGCAGGGGGTGTGTGTGTGTGTGTGTGTGTGTGTGTGTGTGTGTGTGTGTGTGTGTGTGTGTGTGTGTGTGTGTGTGTGTGTGTGTGTGTGTGTGTGTGTGTGTGTGTGTGTGTGTGTGTGTGTGTGTGTGTGTGTGTGTGTGTGTGTGTGTGTGTGTGTGTGTGTGTGTGTGTGTGTGTGTGTGAATGCTTTAAGCTACAGTCGAATCAACTTTTGTTAAATCTGTTTTTTTAGTATGTACCATATATATTTTTTCAAGGTCCAATGTTTTTCCATTGCACCGCCAACAAATCAAATGACCTGACAAACCGTTCTGTGACCAATTCAGTTTATTATTTTATGATGACGTGCACTCAACCCAGTTTTTGATAAGTTGTCCAAACATAACTACAGGTCTCTCATCGACTTATAAAATAACCTCACCCTATAACTGTGCATAGATTCTCTCTTACTTTATCATGGGAAACACATGTTCTCCTATATTAAGGTTGCCGTTTTCTTACTATGTAAATGGAAAGAAAAACAGAACGATACCCCAATAAAACTTGTCGGGTAGGTTAAGAAAACTGTAATTTAAATTGCTGACTTTAATAGAAAACAAGGCAACTCTAACTTTTGATTTCCCACAGGACCCCGCTCACATTTTACACTCGCAAACCGTTCCAATACATACAGGGAACATTGTGTGAGCTCTGTACTGTATGTGCTCTGCCTCTCCCACGCGGACTCTTAAGACGCTAAGTGTGCATGTAATTACCCATGTTTTGTGTGTGTGTGTGTGTGTGTGTGTGTGTGTGTGTGTGTGTGTGTGTGTGTGTGTGTGTGTGTGTGTGTGTGTGTGTGTGTGTGTGTGTGTGTGTGTGTGTGTGTGTGTGTGTGTGTGAACTAGTGCATGTTCTTAGCTGCCACTCCACCTACACGTTCACTCTAGACAGAAAGGCTGTTAATAACACCCAGTAATAGCTAACCACTCGTCGGGATGCTATACTTTGTCAAGTAGTTTTGTACATTCAATTGTTTGTGAGTGTGTGAGCATGTAACCCTATCTTATAGTTAGCTGAAGTGCTCCCCATTGGCAGCTACTGGAGTATTATGTTATGTAAGTGTCTGACATAACAGATTATAGGAGAAAATAGGAAAGCTGCATTAATGGAAAGTTTCTTTTGAAGTTGAAGTGTTCTTTCTGTGAGTGTTATTCAACCAATATAACCACTAAATTAATGAAAAGAGCTGTAATAACATCAATTGCAAACATAACTCTTTCAAAAAGAAAACTGATGAGTATTAGGAAAGGGTCTTTTAGAAACGGCTTTTCATTTTTGATCGTTATAATATGCTTTAAAAATTGTATTCATAGAAATGAATCTACGTCGCTACCTTCTGAGCCACAGGAGCCATAAAGACTGTATATAAGAAGTGGATGTATGGTCGCCATGATGTCCCCCATTGGAAAGCCTTGAATTTGGCCTTTTAGTTGTCACCATCTTGTTTTTTAGTAACCAGAAGTGACATGATAGGGTAGAGAGATGTGCAACCGAACACTGAATAACACATTTTTAGGCGTCTACATTTCACAGTAACTTTCATGAACTGAAAACACATTTTACATTACATTGCATTTAAGCTTTTATCCAAAGCAACTTACAATGAGTGCATTCGACCAGGAAGATACAACCTTGAAGAAAACAGAATCATAAAAGTACATCAGGTTTCATAGAGCTAAACATTTCAAGTGCTACTCAACTGGCTTTAGATGAGCCAGTCCTTTATTAGTATATAAGTGCTTTGTTAGTAATTCTATCGCTCGAAGTGGATTCGAAAGATGCGTTAAACTTCTTAGACAAAAACACAGACAAGACCTAAACCGAACAACACCTTGGTAGCAACCTGATTCTCACAAGGTAGCAACACCTTAAAGCAGGGGTCTCAAACTCATGGCCCGGGGGCCAAATCCGGCCCGCGACTTCATTTTATGTGGCCCTGCAAGAGCTTGCAAAGAATATAATACGTTTATTATACGGTTACATGCCACTTTACAGAAGCAGGACGCCCATAAACTGCATGTCCCACAATGCATCTCGTTTTGTGACATGCGCACTGAAGAGACTTGCAATTATTTGCCCTGGACTTCTGCTTTCAGACGTTAATTACTAAGTTATTATCCTATCCGATAATAATCCAATTCAGAGGCAATAATGTAATATAATGCATTATTTTATATATATATTATATATTTATATAGTTACAACCGGCCCTTCGAATGCAACCTGTATGCGAATTTGGCCCGCGATGAAATTGAGTTTGACACCCCTGCCATAAAGCACACCCTGCGTTATTTTGTATTTGAGTCTTAATGGGACCAATGTCATGCTGAAGAAGACTAAAAACTCGGGACAATAATCATATAATAAATCAGTTTGTATTGTCGTAATAAGTAGGGTGTTTTTTTCATAGACTCTTATCAAATCTGGCTTCTTTTTGCTCCAACCAGTGAAGTTGCCCCCTGCTGGATAATATAGAGAATGCAGGTTTAAGGCACTTCCACATTGGCATCACTTTTCAAACCTGGAGGATGCTGCTGGGTTAGTCAGAATAATAGTCATCATGGGGAAAGAGAAAAGGCATGTGTCATAGTGCAATGTATTGTGACTCAACTTGAAGTCAACTGTATTCTTTTGCCTTCCGCTGAGCAATTATTGCTGTTACGGTTCCATAGACAGATGACTAAAACTATTCTGATGCCTTCAGTCTCCAACAGCTTCAAATG
>NC_136909.1:81402893-81407893 GCF_949606895.1 Notothenia rossii
GGAAATGAGGTGGTCACTGCCTCTGGGCTTGGATCAGGCGGTTTCTCCCTTATGGATGGATGGGTGGAAGGATGAGTAAGCAGGTGGGCGCTGGAGATAAGAGAAGAGAAGGTGGGAATGGAGAGGAGAAATTGGGTTAGGGTACGATAAGGAACCAGAGGATAGTATTCATTTTCTAGTTTAAAAACAAAACATCTCAAAAACAAATGTGCTGAAAGGAAGGAAGGAAACAAATGCAAAACAGCAAGGAACAAATGTGTAGGGAAAATGACTTGACATTCATTTTCTACTGTATATGGATAACTAATAATCTTGCAACAACATGGATGGGAATTGGCTAAAAAACAATACTGTATGATTATACTTAGACATCTGTTCAAAGGAGCTTGTCTTGTTGTGGACACTATGTGGACTTGACACACACATGTTAGAAACTGCACCTCTCTCTCACACACACACTTTCGTACACTATAAGCCCAAATGGAGACACGCTCTGGTTCGGTGGCTCATCCCTTCAAACACACACGGCTGGAACAAGTCCACTGTCACTGATAGAGCGGTGGATTTAATACACACTGGTAAACTGGCTTTCTCTAATCTCATCTCTGTCTCTCTTCCTGGCTCACAGTCTCTCTCTCCCCTCTGCCCGTTATCCTGCCTCACTCCCTCTTATCTCCTCTCAAACACATCAGATACAAATCAAGACTAAAATCTCTTAAAAAGAAACCTCTAATCATCCTTCTTCTTGACCGAAGACATTTAGAGTTTCCCTTCGCGGCTCTCATCCCCACTCTCCGTCTGAAGTGTCGGATTAAGATCTTGATTTGGAGAAGCCCTCTGAAAATCATTTTGGCCTCGTGTGGCAACAAAAAAATCTGTTGTTGCGGATCAGTTTATCAGTGGAGATTGGAAACAGCCTTTCTGCTAGAATGAAAACCATGAATAGACAAACAACACATACGTTCACACACAGAACGATGCAGAGAACATGACATTTGCTTCAAAGCGAGACACCTGCATTGAATTAGCCATAACGTTGTTCTGAAATGTCAGTGTGCTGGTATTGTGTGTGGACACTTTCCCTTGTTCTCTTTGTGTTTATTGCACGGCTAATCGAGAGTTTTCCCCAGATAAACACAGGGAGACAGGGAGAGATTAAGTGTGTGCTCTTCAATGAGCTGTTGTGCACAGACACTCATATATCCTTAATGCATCTGTTGACATTTACATTTGATTATTCAAGAGAAAGAAGTTTGTATTGTTAGCGGGAATGCGTAGGCTGCACGTTACTTTCTGAGAGACATAACCAACATTTTGAGACAAGGCAGCGTCATAGGCAGGAAAACTTATAGTTAAAGTATCACTTATTATGCTTTTTGGAGTTTTTCATTTCCTGTAGAGTTTTATATCGGTTTTTCCCTCACATCCTTTGTTAAATTCGTATAGTGACTTCACTTCGTAACACATGCGCTTCTATTGGCTAGCGCTCCAACTAATTGTACCTGATAGTCTGAGAGGCTGGACACTTCTAAGCTGTTGACCAATCACAACAGAGCCAGCCAGCCAGCCAATCAGAGCAGACAGGGCTCTGGTTTCAGACAGAGGGTGAAAAGAGGTGCTGCAGCACAGGCAGTATGAGAATCATGAAGAGCTTGTTTAACATTACAGCATGGAGACATGTCACAGGAGAGACAGAAAATACAAATGGAATCTGAACCGGAGCAGAATAGGGCCCCTTTAAAGTATCACTTAACAGCACTGACACTACACCAAATCTTTACAACCATGGGTTTATGAATGGAACTAAACCTTAAACCCTTAATGGTTGCTTTGCAATAAAGGTGAGCACCGCACTTTTCCTTCACAGTTCATCAAATAAGTGTGAGAAATTAAAAATGAAACCTTTTATCCACATTACCCTGTCTACAGTTGTGTTCATCCACAGCAACATGGTGGACGTATTCTCTTTGAACCGCTACACTGTTACACTGAAAGCACAGCCGCCAGCAAAGGGACAATGAGATACAGTAGAGAGAGAAAAAAATCAATGAAAAGGAAATCAAGAGGAGAGCGAGATGGTTAGGAGGGAGAGTGACGGAGAAAGGTGTAAGAAAGAGATTTATGTGCAACCACTGCACACTCCGCTGCTCTCTAATTACTGAGTCCACACCACATTGTTCATCCCCTGCTACTCTGTGTGAGTGTGTTATTTATTGTGTTATTTATGGACACATGTCTGTTGGTGTTTGCCTATGTGTGTACACACACAAGGGAACTGTGGGTAAGTAATGGGTTTTGAAGGAAAAACATAGAGGAGAAGAGAAATACCAAAAAGGGCCTTGTAGCATAAAGGTAGCTGACATTGTGGATCATTAAATCACCTGGT
This sequence comes from Notothenia rossii, assembly GCF_949606895.1. NCBI lineage: Eukaryota > Metazoa > Chordata > Actinopteri > Perciformes > Nototheniidae > Notothenia > Notothenia rossii. The sequence goes on from NC_136909.1 coordinate 81,405,280, forward strand.
TATAGAGAAGAGACGAAGGACGGGAATAGGAGGACTAAATGGTGCTTTTTACTCTGTTTTGGATATCTTTAAATGATAAAGGTGGAATTATTCTCCTTTCACCGTTAACTTATGCCACATTTCCTTTGTTTGTCTGTGTAATACAGCAGGGTGTCCGCTGGGTCTTAAAAAGTATTAAAAGTTGATAAGTCAATTTCAATTAAGGCTATTAAAAAGTATTAAACGGCATTTTCCAAGGTGTTACATTTTGTAACTTGTTTTCAATAAGTATATAAATTGTCCAAAGAGGTTGTATTCTACAGTCTGCCTGAATGTAATCATTGCGTAGGTGTGTCGTGTGATTCTGTGTAGTTTATTTATGGCATCTCGTTGGATTTGACGTCATCTGAACAGGACATCGCACGCTCACTGCTTGATAGCGCGCGAAGGTCCGTTTACGCCGGTTGCTAAACAACATCGTTATGGGGAAATGCAAGTCTGCGTCCAAATGGTTGGAAGATAAGGAGGAAGGACAATCAATACTGTATATAGTCAATGTGAGGTAAAGTGTGTCGCCAAGGTAACCGGTTAGAACTCAAAGTGGCGATGAGGTCTTAAAATGTATGGAAAGGGTCTTAAAAAAGGTCTTAAAAGGTTTTACATTTCACTTCAGGATTCCTGCATATACCCTGTACAGTGAAAGTACAGTAGCTCAGCAAAGGTTGTGTTGCTATTTGATGTTAAATACTATAAGTTACCCTTATTTCATTGCAGGTCACATCTGTGCTTGCTTTACATTATCCACAATGTGCATCTTTGCGGTGATTGACAATGAATGGTTGACGAACTGATTGATTATTGAATTGATTGACTGACTGATTTGCTAGTCAAACTGACTGGCTCATTTCCTGTGGCTCCTATAAGGCGGTATGGATAAAAATAAAGTCAGAGGCTTTTCAAAGGATGGTACAAAAGTTGCATTTCAGTGCGTGTCCAAGACGGACCAGATGACAGGATGACAGGAGCAGTGGAACATGAATATAAAAGTGTCAGCATGAGTTCTGACAGACAGCCGTACATACGAACACAGAATGAGTCACCCAGCTGTCAGAGTTGAAGACAGAGCCTGTTAGTTTGAAGAAAGAGTGCATTTGTTTTAGTCAACAATGAAGAGAAATGTGTTCAAATGCAGAGTTAATGTACAGTCGGGAGCTTTTGTTTCCATATTGACATTTTAGTGTTTCGATGAATCCAGGATGGGACAAAAATATGCTGGGTTTTTCAAATGTGACGCATGTGTGTGTCCTTGTCCCTTCTGTTTTCAATTGTGAGTCTTTTCTATTCAGTGTGTGTTGTGGTTAGCTGTATGAAAACCAACATGTTTTTATCTAAAGGCTGTGATTCTTGAACAGAAAGTGATTGAAGGGTAATTTTGAAACTACTTTTTTTTGCACAGGAGCTCATTTGTCCACATCAGTTTCAAAGCCCCGTGTGCTAGTCCGTGCATCAAGGAGACGCTAGATGTGTGTTTGTGTTAAAGGCAATGGTATGTACATGCTCATTCCCTACACTCGGATACACTCAAGTGCACACACCCCGCTTGGCTAGCAGCATGTGGAGATGAGCTGCTGTCTGCCCTGACCTATGAGAGTGCAACTTATGGACACGCTGAGTGAGCAGCATGAGATAACACACATCCAACACCTCTGGAGGGCGAGAGAGGGGTGTGTGTGTGTGTGTGTGTGTGTGTGTGTGTGTGTGTGTGTGTGTGTGTGTGTGTGTGTGTGTGTGTGTGTGTGTGTGTGTGTGTGTGTGTGTGTGTGTGTGTGTGTCAGATTAGATATTTCTTGATGTCATGTACAAGCATTCCTGTGCATCACGATAGAGTTAGCAGCTCCATTAGCATGCTAACGTGTCATTTCTTGTTTTCATTGTTGCATGGGACAATATTTTTTTCATCTTAGTCCTAAAATAAACTGCAAGGATGACTGATCAGGCAAAGTAAAGAGAGGAGGCTGTCCATAGCATTTAGAGAGTCACAATAGGCTGTAAAGGAATGAGGGAGATTTAGAGTGACAGCGCATATTCAATTATAAAAAGGCTGTGTCAGCAAAGTGTGACCAAGAATGAAAAGAGTGTGTAAGAAGGAGAAGGGGAGACCACTTTATCAGTAAGGCGTAACTGAGAATAGAAATTGAGACACGAGATAGAGTTTGCAAGTCAGGCATAGAAAGAAATAAAGCCGACAGAGAGAGTGAGAAGGACAAAACTCAAATAAAGATTGAGAGGAACATCTTGGTGCAAAGTTAGAGAATACACTAACCAAGAACTTTAAGACATCATTCTTGATACAACTATTAGTGCAACTCTTAGGACCTAATGCTGAAATTAAGGGTGGTTATTTAAGTATTCATTTTAGAAAATTGGTTTACCTAAAAACAACATTATCTCCTTACAATGGTCTGGCTTATTTGGAGCGAATATATCTGCTTTTCTGACTTTGTATCTTCATGATTTATTGCACTTTTTGAAAGTTACTTGGGATACAAGTTTCAGCTTTGAAATGCAATGTAATATAATCTCTTTCCCAAACGTTAGTCTACGGGGAAATGTGTTTTGGGGGCCAATGGTATTA
>NC_136909.1:81412893-81414957 GCF_949606895.1 Notothenia rossii
TTGGGTGATTAGACTGTCTTTTATCATCTTACATGAACATCTCTTTCTCCCTGAAAGAAACCCCCAAAAACCACGGATGGGCAGCATCCGTGGCTGTGTGAAGCTTGAAACTGGGGTACTTACTGAGCATTGTGACGGGTAGTAGTTACCCGAACTGCATAACGCATGCTGTAACGCGTTACACCCGACACTGCCTGGAACTCACCTTAACCCTAAACTAAAGCAATGATATTCTCTCTTTTTTCCTCTCTCCTTTTTCTTCTTCTCTTTCTCTTTCTTCTTCTTCGTTCTTCTCTTCTTTTGCTTTTCTCTTTCTTCTTCTTTTCTCCTTCTTTCCTTTCTCTCTTTTCTTTCTTCTCTTTTCTTACCTGTTTTAGCGGTGAGGCGCAGGGAAAGGAGGCGAGCCTGCTGTGCGCTGAACCTGCTAGTAGTGATGTTACGTATTGCGCCGAGGCTTCGGAGCGTGTGTCGAGTAATCCCCAATCTTTTTGTGAAGCATGTATCGAGGCTTGTATCATTTTGGGCCAGTGACGTCATCGATGACAAGCGAACCTCGCTGCCTGTCGATACCACGTGACTGCTTCGGGAAGCGATTCATTTGAACCGTTGAGCCACAACGCTCATAATACCCATGGATGTATAACAAAACCATATTACCCCTCCTGTACCCGGGTCCGCTGGTGACACGATGGAATTAAAAGAGCTCAGACCCTCACTTATATAGAGGTCGGAAAATGTCATAAGTATAAATAGATACAGCATAAATAAATGTAGGAATAAAACATGAATAAGTAAATGAATAAATGCAGATAAGATATATCCAGTGTTTTTTGTTTTGTTTGTTTTTTTGGGTAGATTCAGCGTGTGGGCTGTGGCTCGCTGGAAAGCAGCCGACCCACGACCGCAGGGTTTGCTTATAGAAGCTACAGCTAAATGAGATAATGCAGTTAATAAATGTATTCCTGATATGGTTTAGCCTTCTCAGGCTACAACGTGGTTAAGTTTATGAATAATATTAAGGAATACGAATCCCTCTTTGCAATGTTTACCAGCCTCCTATCGGCTTTTCCATCACAATCGTTCAACTGGAATGAAAACAATATTGTTAACATGAAAATAGGATTTTATGTCCGTTGTTTAGAGTTATTCTAAGGCTTTACTCATTGGAAACTCGGTATGAGATAGAGCGCAACTGTTGAGATTTCCAATTTGCCTGTTTTACACGCTTTGACCAACAGGGGTTTATGTTCAAATGAAGCCCATGATGAAGCCTCATGACATGAACCCTTTGCGAACCAATTGCTGGAAAGCTTCAAAGCTTCATAAGGCTTCATCTCGCCATCACTACCTGCTTGCCACCTAAGACGCACTTAGAGACCAGTACTGCTACTGAGCCGGGAGGAGGAGTAGCTTCGATGAGATGTAGCTTGAGCCCTGCCTGCCTGCAAGAGGGGTTGTGGTTGAAGCCGGAAGTGGGTGAAGCTTCGCAAGCGATGAGGGCCCGTTCCGCGTGAAGGCCGGAAGCGCCGCATTTGAGCGGCCCTGATGCCAGTGATGCCCTCTCGAGAGACTGAAGGCGTGTGTCAATTGTTTGCCTGAAGTAGCTCATTTCCATTAAGCCGGAGGAACTTCCGTGGAGCTCAGTATCCTTGTCTTTTTCTTCCGCATCCGGGTTTGCGGGGTGGCCGGCTAGAACCGCTAGCCAACTGGGGAACGCCCCCTGTAGCTTAATCCGCAAGACTGCGGAGTTGATGGATCAATACCCGGAGCTGGGACGAAGCCCTGCTGCTGCTTGCGCGTTGACACCTGGAAGACAGCTGATGGAAAAGGGGAGAGCATATATAGAGGGATTAACAGGTGCGATGATTAGGCTTGTGAATGGAGGGAAGTGATAGGTTAGCTGAGGAGTGGGGAGTGGCGCTCCCTATCCTTTAGTGAAGGGAGCGAGTATTGCCATGACGCGCAATACGAAGTGATAGGTCTTCCTGCCTGAACTTGCGCTGAGCTTCATTTGACTTAAAGGTATTGGTAGGTAAGAATGGATAAACCAGCTCGAGTGATCTA
>NC_136909.1:81415157-81436070 GCF_949606895.1 Notothenia rossii
GGGAAGGGTGGGACAGGAGGAGAACATGGAAGGAGTGGAGGAGGATGAACGTATGGATTTGGAAATGATGGCTGTCTCATTGATCTATCACTCCCTCCCTTTACGCAAGACTGAATGCCAGATGAATGGATGGATGTACAGATGAAGAAATGAAAGAGGCATTAAAGTATCTATAAACATACCTGAAGGAAATACGGATGCATGGAAGGGCAACGACAAACAGGAAAATCAAAGGAGCTAGAGAGATAGCTCAGAAGATGGAAGAATCGCAGAATACACTTAAGAAGAAGTTTTTTGTCTTGATCTATAATCCAAACCAATCAAGTTGTCTTAAACCCAAACCCATTTCAAATACATAAACCCAAAAGACCTACAATGTGTCAATGCTGGATCGACCATACAGAAACGAAGAAAATGAGGTTCAACAAAACAAGGAGGTTAAAGAAGACCAATCTCACAGCTCCTCGGATATGTGGCTTTAACAACCGAAATCCCATTAATCCCCTCCAGTCGGAGCGATGCTATTCCCCCGTCCAATTAGAGTAAGAGGCTTGAGTGTGACCGGAAAGGACAGACTAACTTTATTAGTATGAACATGCATGGACAGACAATACTGGAAACACAATCAGAGGAAACCGGATGTATTGCCACAACTGTTTAATGACAACAAACTGTGCGTGCTGGTGTGTGACTGTGTTTCTGTGCTTGTGTGCTGTGGGAAGATGGTCCAGTACTGTGAAAAAAGCCCGCCTCTCTTTTTGCTGTCGCTGCGTGAGACTGAATATGCTTTCGTATTCAAGGTCTTTTTGACTCCCACTCTCCCAGCCTGTAGAATTGCTGACTCTTTTTGCGGGAGGCCGCGTTTAATGATATCAAATGTTTTGAACATCGCTGAGAGCTGAGCGTGCATTGCAGCTCCACAATTTTCCTTCTGAATGTCTTGGTTACGCCATACGCTCTCGAACCGGCCATCTTTCTGTTGCTTTATACAGTAGGTGTAAATGATTTAAGGTCTAATATGAATCAAGAAGGGGTTAGTGTGCTTTTACCTTTAATAAGGCCGTGTCTGAGAAGACAAAATGGCCGCTTTACCGTTTAAAACTGTTAGAGAAACTATAATCATTGCATAAATATCTCGGTAAATCTTGTGTGTTTTTGTTGGGGTCTTCTTAAACTGTGGAATTCTTTTACATGATTTTCCACCTATGAGATTCCCTCCATCATGTGTCAATCGTAACATTGCAAAAGACTTTCAAAAGTAGGTACCGCCCTCTGTGATACTCATAGTTTGCTTAACTGCCTCCGCCATTGTGTTTCTAACATTGATGCCGCTTTCCCATTGGTTCTATCAACGCTTGTGTCGTTATCCCTGTGTGTCTTAAGCACCTCCCCCTGGCTGGTCAGTGGACCAATCAAAATCCTCAAGGGCTTTGTAAGAAACAACCACTAATCTGTTACCCTGACCCTTGATGTGTTATTCTTCACCTAGATTGGTCTTTTGGGGGCAATTTAACAGGGATTTGTATTCCATAGCATTCTACACCACCTGCTCAGATGTTAGGACCTATGTTCAGCTTATCTTAAAAAAAAGACTGCATGAAAAATTGTCCGACCAAGTTAGATACATTTTGGCAAAAGCGACCCAAGGATCCAAAGTTCTCTGTCGGACAGGACTTTTCCCAGTTCATTACAAAGACTTCCTATATATTGTACCCAGCCTTATTCCAAATTAACTCATACATCTTCTTTCCCAGGCTGCCTCCACTCTAACTCTTAAAGATAATACTATACTTCAGGTATGTGGATGATTCAGGCCTCAATCCAAAGGAACTAATGAACATCTGACTTTATATTTTGTCTCTTTTTTCAAAGCAATGCGTTTGCTCTTGACTGAAGAAACATTATGTAATTCAATGATTCATGCCAGCTTGGAAACCAACTCTTAAGCCGTCAGATGAAGGAATAGATAAAAACCTATTAGCTATTGTTGAAGAAGTAGGCTTACTCACAGATACAAATAAATACTTTTGCTTAGGGTACATCTAATCTCTGACATCTAGATTCTGTTGAACCAGCTCACAGACTTGTGAAGACAACTCTTTAGCAAATAAAATAGGATAACGATATTATAAATATGCCAAGCTTATTTGAAATCCCTATTCAAGTGGGCTTGCTAGTTAAGATGTAACAATTAAACTGCAGATATCGACTTACAAACTGGGAATCTTTAATCAGTTATGGAAAGATAATTAAAATATGTCCAGAAGTGTGTGTAGAAAATAATACTTCGAGACTGTCAACGGCCAGAGAGGTTTACACTTTAGACTGTTAACAATTTTACCCTAAAACCACAGATATCTAAACGTTCACAAAACGTACTGTTTACCTAAGGCACTCAAAAAGTCCAGTTTGTTGAATGGCACTATATGCATCTAAATTGGCCAGAATTTTCCTGCTGATGTTGTGTTTTTTACTTGATGTATAATATAATAGTTAGTATTTTAATTGTCATCTGTAACGTAAGTAGTCTGGGCTAAATGTTATCCTTTAAATCTTGGCAAAAGATATTGTCACGGACAACTTAATCGCCTGTGAGAAAGAAGAGCCCTGGATTGGAGGAGTTTGGCAAATCCAAACTATCTTCAGTAGATTTTATATAAAAATGGTCTTGGTTTTGTAACCTGATCACCAAATGATGCGTGGAGAACCACTCCAAAACGGAAATCTGGCCAAATCTCTAATAAATGATCTGTAGTATGCAGACTTTTTTTACCTGCAGCACCATTGTTGCACATTTAGAAAACAACTTAAACATTTCTATAAACTCTGATAATGAATAAAACATTTGACAGCCACTTGTATTTACCAAACTCTTGACAATGCACGGCTCTCCGTTAGAGTAGCTGTTCTCTCGTGAAGGCCTTGGAGTGGCAGTTTACCCCTGTTTTGCCAAAGGGAAATCTTTCTATTAGAAACGTACTATTTGCAGTCCAACCTGTAAAGGGTTTTCTAACCAATGGATCTTTCTTAAAACACCAAATATTATTCATTAACAATTTGAAAGGAGACATGTCATTTTAACCTTACCAGAATCTTTCTATTTACATTTGTATGCATTTGTCTCTTCACTGGCATGGAGCTTAAGGTTTATACACTGTAAAAAGTTATGCTAGCTTGTGCAACAACAAAAAAAGAAATAACATTGTCGAAGCTGTTCGCATCGCTTTTTGAGTAACTTCAACAGGGTTTAAATTATCGTAGATATTGCTAAATCATTTTGGATTGACTTAAAACGTGCCAGCTGCTTCATTTGTCAGAGTGAACTTGTGTAGGAATGAAAAGCTTGCAGTAATGTAGTTGTTTGCATCAAATTAGTTTGCTGCACAAACAGAAGCTAACATTTTTTAATTGATGGGAATATAGTTATTTTGCTACACCGGCTTTGTTGCAACGCCTCTTTCAGTGTGTCTACCTTGACTTATAAAGCTAGTCTGACTTGAAGCTAATGGCAGATCAACGACAGCTTTTCAAAGCCTCACCGTTTGGACCAAGCCTGGAAGCTAAACTCGGCAAACAAAATGTTAGCTGTGACTAGCAAGTTCGAGCTGCTAAGCTAACCTGGATAAGAATCAAAATAGCGCTTTAGCTTAGCTTCCTTACTTAGTTTGGACATTGGAGGTTTGAAGGGTCAAAGGTTAGCCAGGCCACCGCTGTAAATATAACACTTAGAGCAAGCAAGGAGTAGAAAAATAAACTGTAGACTTTTTGTATTCTTCTGTGGCGGGGTTTGAAGAAGCTAGCAGAGTTTTAAATGAAGGAAAAGCATTGCACTGGTTCTTGTCGCTTATGTGAAACGGCTACTTTTATGTTTCGTGGAAAACACTAATGAAGTTGCTTCTGATGTAAACAACAACAACAGATGTTGTTTTTTGACTGATGTACACAGTAAAAATGTTGTACCTGATGTAAAAAAAACAAACAACAACGGTGGTTAACCATTTGTGAACCATTAACGATGTTGCTTCTGATGTAAAGATTGATGATGCGTTTTCGTTGCCTCGTTCACTTCCGTCCGTCTGACGGGAAAAAACTGTCTGTCCGAGGAATAAATGAATGCAACAGCGAACGGACGGACAAACAAAAGGAAGGACAAACACCCCTGCTGACACGAGCCGAGCAACGTCATGCTGAGATGTTGTACTGTTGGAAAAAATACATTACCAGAGCTATTCTCTACCCGTAAAGTAACATTTAACATTGTAGAAGGATGATTATAACGAGAGTTAGGAGGAGAAAGAAGACAAGGAGGAAGGAGATGAACATTAAAGAAAAAAAAAAACATGAAGTTACAGCCATACATTGATTTCTGGGTCAGAGAGATTGAAATGGACTTCTCCTGCCCAGCATGTGTATTGTTATTGTGTCTATCTGTCCCTCTGTGTCTCTTCCCCCTCTCTCTCTGTCTCTCTGCTGCCAAAGCAACCCAAACTGGCAGCAATCCTTTCGTTCCCGTCTTTTCTCCCCAAATCCCCCTTTCTACCCTCCGTCTCCCTATGCCATGTTTTTCATATTTGGGAATGTCAATGTGCTACTTGTTGACACTGTGCATGAATGATAACATGTCTGTATATAGTATTAGAGAATCGTATCCCATTCCCCTGGTGTTGACAACAAAATGGTTCGAATGTACAGATTCTGGTTTTCTGTTCATCTTTTATTCCGTTCGATTACATGTTTTCTTTTTTTCAAATGTGTGTAGAACTTAAAACAAGGTGTTTTTAATTTAAACAAAGAAGTAACTTGCACATTAATGTTTGATTAACTAATTAAGGGTGTTTTTTTTTGGTAAAAAGGCAATATCTGCTGTTGTTGAATGAGAGAGGAGATCTTAAAGGAGTTATGTATCTTAAATAAATAATCTATAAGAGAGTTGCATGGGTTATTTGTACAGAAAAAAAGACACTGCTTGCTACTTCTAATACCATAACTGTATTCTCTAACAGAGGGTGAGGGATACTGTGTGTACATCTAAAGGTTATTTTGTCATTAAAGAAATAATAATAATAATAATAATATTAATAATAGTGTGTATATACTGTACAGTGTTATAAGTGAGCGTAGAGAGTTAAATCTACATATTTATTTAATGGAAACAAAAACACTCACTTCACTCAAGAATGACATATATTGCCTTTTTTGAAGAAGTTTGCTGAAAGTGTCTCTATCACTCTTTTTCCCCCCTTCCATCTTTCTCTTTTATTTTTATTTTTGGAGGGGCGGTTTATATTTCTCTGGCTTTTTCATTTCTTCACGGTTTATTCTGACTCAGCCATTGTCACTTTTTCCATTTGTCTGGCTGTTTGGTCACCCTCTCTCAACAGTATCCTCACCTGTCTTTTTACATGTATATCCATCTATAGTTCAAAACAATATGTCTCCCTTTGTCTCCATCTGTTTGATTCTCTCAAAGGATCATTTGTCTTTACTTCAGACACCATCTGTCTGATTCAGAACCGTCTGCCATTTCAAATCCGTCTCTTTTTCACATCTGCTTCCTTCATCCTGCACATCTTTCTCCACCTCCACCTCCACATCCTTTTCTTAATTCCTCTGTCCTTCTCTCTTCTCTCGTGCGTAGTTGGGATACTAAACGTTTGTTAATTTGATTTGGTTTAAAAATGGAACAGTTATATTGTTGATCATAATGATGTATTTCTTTTTTCTTTCAATGTTTTGATTTGTTTTCCTCTCATGATTTGCCGCTGTCCTCTGTGTGTGCGCGTGTGTGTTGATTTACTTTATTTCTATTAATTTTTGTTGAACACCAACTGATCAGAAGAAAGTTGTTGTATGTGTGTTGCCACTAACTGTGACTGCTCTTCATGGTACTTCTGATAAAACCAATAAAATAAAGTTTGGGATACCCTGTTTCAGAGACCCTTCGACTCCACTGCCTTTCTAGTTCGTGTGTGTGTGTGTGTGTGTGTGTGTGTGTGTGTGTGTGTGTGTGTGTGTGTGTGTGTGTGTGTGTGTGTGTGTGTGTGTGTGTGTGTGTGTGTGTGTGTGTGTGTGTGTGTGTGTGTGTGTGTGTGTGTGTGTGTGTGTGTGTGTGTGTGTGTGTGTGTGTCTTACATTCAATCTGTGATGAACAGCTTTAAGATAAAAGCTTAATTATTATGCACATTTCCATTGGAGTTTATATATATATATATAAATGGGCAAGCAGCTCTTTTGTTAGCGTGTCTCGCTCTCTCCCTATATCTCCCGCTCAACCTCCCCTAGAAGAAAACATCCATTTTATTTCACAGACTGTTGACGCTGTCTGAATGTCTGACATCTCATTAGCTGTCATCTCAGTTGTTCTGTCATCGTGTCAGACGGAGCGACGGACGCATCATCACTAATTAACTGTCCGTGTTTTCATGTGTCATATGAAAAAATAATTAAGTGTCAGCTGCTGTTTCCTTGATGTTCACCAATCTTTCTTCACGGGTGAAAATTCAGACGAGATCAATTATTCACTTGTATTCAAAGAAAAGCTCATTTTAACCCACCAAAAGAAAATCCCATAAAAGCTATTTTAATGTTTGGCTAATGCACTAATTAAACATGTCTTCTATATCGTCGTAGCAGATTTAAATAATTTAGTACAATGAGGTCTTTGTTTCGTATCAAATGCACAGCCGTAGTTTATAAGCAGCACCTGTTGGTTTTTATCACATATGCCGTATTAAAGGTGGAAGGATTGGTTTATCCTGACAATTTGACTCTTAATATTTCCCTATTAATTACCAGATCTTTGTGTTTTTATGTTTGTGTAGTTAAGGAGGGAACACCGAAACAAAGCAGATGGTTCAAAATTAGGCTAAAAAATCTGTATAACTGTTATGACAGACATGTCATGATAATTGTAATATTGAAAACAAAACAATACATGATAGTTACTTTTTGAATAGACAGATGTTTACATTAGACCTGTGCGCTATACCAACAAATAAAGAGGCTTGAATCCAGTACTTATTTCTTTCTTAGTAACAAATGTTAGTCCAGTATTCACTAGTTGCAAATTAACTATCAAAGAATTTGGATCTGCAAGTTTGATAGTGTGCAGGAGTTTATTTTAATACTTTTGATCTACTCGTCCCTTCCCTTCCCTCGACCTGACTCTTGAAGTAGAAATGCAAAAATGTTCTTCTGGTCTGAGTCCAGCACTCAATATATTATATAAATATTATCCCATTGGTCCACCAACTCATTCCAAAAATGTGGTTCTGGCTTGCTAAATATTTAACAGTCTTCACTAGTCACTCGTTTGCTTTGACTCTCTGAAATTGCACCGAACAAGAAGTGTGCAGTCAGCTTATCATAGTTTCTGTGCAGGGAGCACTTGTACAGAGTGGCTTACAGAAGGAATAGTCCAGGCAGGGCACACAAGTCACGCTTACATTAGCTGATTGTCATCCAATTCGAGTGTAATTAAAATGTGACACTTGTCCCTGTTACTATGCTGATGCCATTTGCTGAAGCAGCTCCCGCCTCCATCTCAGCCTCGTCCATATGTGCTATATTTGCTTGTAATGTTGGCTGAGATTTATGTGTATGAAGGGGGGATTAGTTATCTAGCAGCATTGCAGATTGCTGCCCGGAATCTAAAATCTAATCACGTTACCATTTGTCAATCCCTTGTCCGTAAATGTCTAAATTGGCAAATGGAGATAGGAGCACATTGCCTGTAGACTCTAAAGAAACACCGTTATACTCCACACTAAGCTGACCAACTGGACGGTGTAGGCGATTTAAAAGAATGATGATTATACAATCCATCAATTTAATATACTTTCTCCTACAAAAATAACCTTCCTACTTAACAAAAATGCATTTTCAATTGCGTCTTCTTCCTGATTACAGTTTGAAACTGTGGGAAATTGAGACAAAACCAAATAAAACGCAAAATAAATACTTGGTTTAGTTAAGTACATTACCATGGTCCAGATTTAAATATATACGTTTGTTAGCGTTATTTAAGATACGGGCGGCAATTTAAATAATTAAACATTGAAATGTGGCTTCACACAGGACATAAAACCAGACTCCAAGTGAAGTCCTTTGCTGGTCTGATCCCACCATCAACCCTTGTGCTACGTCAAAACCTCAAATTCAGGAACAAATCTGAAAAGATATGTCCTTCAAAATGAAATAGACAATGTATTATGTGTTATTTTTAGGAGGACAGGTTGAAATAAGAGCACACTTCTAGTCGACCTTCCTGGTGAAGTGGAGGGTCAAAGTTGAGTTGTGAAGCTCCAAGATAACCACCTGCAGAACTGTTAGACAAAACTAAATGGTGTGAATAAAAAGGTCCCATCTGGTCCGTCGGAAGCCTTTATAACATCTGACTGATGGATGAGTTGTATTCTATTTTCCTCCTTTTCCCATGCTGCCACTGTGATGGATCGTGCTCATTCTCTGTGAGCGGTGATGGATTTTTCCCATCAAAGTCAATCCGCATCCTGTTTTTTTATTCTATAATAAACAACTTTGTCTTGTATATGTGAATTTAAACTTATTTTATATCATGCTTGCAGAATGTGTTTCTAAGAGTGGGTCAGTATAAGAGTTTCGCTGTGATGTGTTTTGTGCCCTTGTTTCTTGTGTACAGGTGTTAACCTTGTCTCCTTTCATTACCTGCCTGCTGCTGTGTCTAAAATCTCATTATGTTGTCACATTTGATTTCTAGACAGGTGCTAGTCTCAATGGCCTCTGTTTCCGGGTAAGCATGCTGAGTGAATTTATGTCAGTGTGTGGGTGCATGCTGATCCTGAGCACTGAATAATGCCTAAACTGTAAGAAAGTCTGCGCTGGCTGCCAGACTGCACAGCCACTTAGAGAGACAGCAGGACCAGCCGTGGGTTTTCACTGCTCTGCTCACTCCTTTGTTCCCATGTGTCAGTCAGTGCTCAAACACAGCCTATTAAAGGTCACCTATTGTGCAAAATCCACGTTTTCATGTCTTTTATACAGAAACATGTGCCCCCTAAAGAGATTCTGAAAGTTTCAAGAAAAAAGATTCTCTCTCTTTTTCTCCTGATCCATTTATGTAAAAACCTGTTTGAAAATGAACTGATCAGATGTTGGCCACTTTATGATGTCATAACGATGTTTTTTCTTGTGTAACCATTAGCCAATCACCAACCAAGGTAACCCCCCCCCCCCCCACCTTATCACCTGAATCTCCTCCTATAGCACCATTGTGTTCTTTTTAACCAAATCTCTCTCAAGGGGCGTGGGGAGGGGCTCCTTATTTTCATCTAAAGTAACAGACAGAGAATCAGCACTTTTGAAACAGGGCTCAAACAGAGGGGATTATGGGTAATGCTGCAATGATCTGTTTGGTGTTTTCAGCCAATCAGAGACAGGTTATGTATATATCTGAGACATATAATATATTGATGAAAAACAGTATAATAGGAGACCTGTAAAAGAAAGTTTGGATGGTCATTGTAATATATTCTGGTACCCATATCTACATGTATATAAACTGGACTTGGCAATATAAATTCTTCCCAAACAATAGCATAATTTAAGTGGTATAACATATTTCTGCTTTAGATAGTAGTGAGAAAACTGATCTGTTTCTGCATTTTGCATCTGGGATTTGCATAAAAAATGTTTAAAACACTTTTAGTATTTTACAAAATAAATCGCACTAATAGTAAAATATTTGAAATTCCCCATACAATTCTGAAATCTCCTACGACATATTTGCTTCTTTCATTAAGAAATTGTAACCACATGCATTCAACTCTAATACACTGCACAAAAGGCATGTGCAAAGATATACTACAAACTTTTGTCAGATTTACAAGGCTGTAGGACCAGTTCTGTTCAATACATCTCAATAATAGTGGAGCTGGGGGCAAAATAACAAGCCTAACTCCAACAGTCCAACATTAGTGGTCAAAGAAATGCCTTTAAACATATCAATAAATGTGCTCACTGATAATAACAGAATACTGAAACGCAATACAAACTGCAATGCATCAGTGGGGTTCTCCAAGAGCCCCAGAACAGCTTTCATCAAACACAGTTGTTATGCAGAGCTGCACACAAGCTATTTGTTTCTCTCTTTCTCCATTTCTGTGTTTGGTTCCTTCCTCCTGTCTTTGTGAATGCAGGGCTTGAGCCTGGCCTCTGGTAGTATGAGTTCTTCTTTCAAGGTCTCCATATTGGAAAGGTCATTAGCTTTAGGTTTGTTTGGCAGCTGCTGGACGTCTTCTTAATTTTTCGTAAATGCTTGTAAGCTAATCATTATCCCAATAAGGACAACCCAACTGTCCATATTTTAGTTTGACCTATTCTGTACACATATCATTGCATGTCTGTCCACACTGAAAGAGGGATTCTTTCTCTATTGCTTCTACTTTTACCCTCTTAGTGTAAAATTAGAGTTACATTTTTTCCTTAATCAAGGCTCTATGGACAGTGATACTGTTTGATTGTGAAACGCTTTGAGGCAAATGTGCGATTTGACACACAGTTGACTCGATTTGTCTTTGGGGGATATTTGTAGATCGTGCTGTTTTACCTAGACTCAGAAGAGAGGATCGACATCATAAGTTCACTGAGAGTCCAGGATGTGTTTAGCCTTGCTCAGCTGCAAACATGGTGATGTGGAAAAGCTTCTCTGTGAGGGTAGGTTTTTACTTCATTTGTTTATCTATTCATGTTGCCCTTCACAAGCCCAACATTTAGTTTTGTATACATCCTCGAGTCTAGAGAGAAGAGGTTGTCGTGTCTGTATTTACAGTATGGCAGGGGAAATGCACACTCTTTATGTTTCAATTTGTCATAACATTGTTTCACTGTCTAGACATTCATCTGGTTCATACTGTATACTTCTTTATTCTTCATGCCTTATTTTTGCTTCGAAATCAAACATTATCTGGTCAACAATGAGAGCTTGGACAGCTCCAGAATAACAACAACTGGCAGGCATGTGCACAGACTTCTTAGTAGATACAGTGGGGCAAAAAAGTATTTAGTCAGCCACCAATTGTGCAAGTTCTCCCACTTAAAAAGATGAGAGGCCTGTAATTTTCATCCTAGGTACACTTCAACTATGATAGACAGAATGGGGGGAAAGAATCCAGGAAATCACATTGTAGGATTTTTAATGAATTAATTGGTACATTCCTCGGTAAAATAAGTATTTGGTCACCTACAAACAAACAAGATTTCTGTCTCTCACAGACCTGTAACTTAAGGTGACCAGATTTTCAAAATTAAAACCGGGGACATTTTGAGTTTTGCGGTCAATATATAATTAACATATCCAATTTTCTTCACTGTTAAAGAAAAAAGGGGGACAATTCTGGTTCAATGTAATTCGAACATTTGAACTGTTGGATACAAACAGAAGGACAATAGATCATATATGAGACTTCAAAGGTCATTATTTTGAAACTGTACATCAGATTGTCCTGATTCTCTCTGAGTGATTAGATGGGGTGTCTTGCTATCACCCTGAAGTGAAATAAGTACTTGATAGTGAATAGTTTTTGTTTTAATCTTATCTAAAAACAGAAGGACTGTAAATGACCTTTAATATGTTTAACCTTTTGTAGAGGTGGTTATATTTGTGTGCCGATGTTTTCCTGTGGTAAAGTTTTAGTTTTGTACTTTTATTTTGATAGTTATAAGATCCGGACTTTTATTTTGAAGGGACTTTTGCCGGAAGTGAATAGAGAACGAAGGATTGTAAACACGTGTAATGACTGATGAATGACGGAGAAATTAACTTCAGATAATTAGTTACGTTAGGTTTTTAGCACCTGGCTGATAGGGGCACAAGGTTTGTTTTTACTTTAATTAATATGTGTATTGATATTATGTGGTGTTATTTCGTAGTTTTGCAGAGTTTTGAGTTCACGCTTTTGTATTAGCAAAACAGCTATATAAGGAATGGAGATGTTTTATCTGTGAGATGGTGGCTAATTATTGTGTTTTCTTTCTTTTCTTAGCTCTTACGTTGGTACTTAACAATTAATGTATACATGCAAGTGTGTACAATAAAAGGATACCATCAGTTTGAGAGTTAGACCATTATTCAGCTGGTGACGCTACAAGGACGATAGCCCATGTATGAGATTTCAAAAGTATTTTATTTTGAAACTCCACATCAGATTGTCCTGATTTTCTCTGATTGACTAGATGGGGTCTCCTGCTATCACCCTGAAGTGAAATAAGTATTTGATTGACTTTGAATGACTCGTTGATTGTGGACAGTTTCCATTAAATAATAATCAAAATATAGATGGACAATAGATCTAATTTGAGATTTTAAATAGAAGACTTTTAAAATTGTGTTTTAGAAAGTAATGTTATTTTAGGAGTGTTGTGAGATGGTGTCAACATCAATTGAAATTAGTCACCCAGTGAAAATGTCAGATATGTCTTCATAACTGTATACTTACATTTTACATTCACTCAGTTATAATGTGGTAGCTATACGTAGTTTGTTTTAAATTATTATTGATCACATCATATAGCACATATTTCTTAACTTAAGCTCCAGTATATATGAATATGTTTGGTGTGTTTTTCAGGTATATTTGTTATTGACCGAGTAAACGCTTTTATTTTGAAGGCAGTTTTTACAGGCCTCTACCGTAATGCATAGGATATTCGCGCACCGCAATACAACGTGCGGGCTGGCTTGACTGTGTTTTCTGAAGTGGGGACTAGCTTGACCACAGTCTGTTTACCCAGTGTTTCCTGACATGAAACGTTTTATTTCACCTTGCTATGTGTTTAAAGGCCCAGTGAAGTGCATGTTTTTGCACCAAAATGAAATGGCAGTTTCATTCCTTACATATCATTGTGCCTGTTCATGGCTAAAATAATTTTTAATAATTCATAATTAATGAATTAATGAATTATTAATTTTGCCGTCTGAGCCTAACGGAAGTTGCAGACGATAGTGGCTGTGACGTCACAAGATGTACCCAGTTGCGATTGTAAACATGGCGGAGACTCTGGAAAGTGATACTAGTGTGAGAGAAATGATTGATTTGGACAGCTTTTCGGACAGGATAGATGAGGAAAGTGATCAATTTGGTGCACTTTGAGGGCAACATTAAGAGATTTACGGATACAGCTCTCAACACTCATATGAAACATATATTTCAATAATCAAAAAACATTGGAATGATTTCTTAACCTATTTTATACAACTAATATTACATAGATGGAAATATTTGTTTACATAGATGACCAAACCCACTGAGATAACTTAGGCTACAGTTTACCTCCCTGAGCTGACGTTATCTCTCTCAGTCCCACAGGAGAGCACTCTCCCTCTCCTTATTGTTGAAACAGCTAATCTCCGTTAGCTCCGAGCTAGCACCAGATGCTAACAACAAACCTGTAACTCTCTCAGTCTCTCTTTCTCTCTCTCTCGAATCGACCAGTGGCCTTTATTTATCATGATCAATCAAAGAATCTCCGAAACAATGACACCAGCCAGGCTCACCTTCATCTTTTGGGAACAGAAACATCGCCACTTCGGCAGACTTGACATTACTACAGCCAGCGGCAATGCATCGTTTCCCCTGTGTTTTTCATCCCTCTTTCTTCACTGTCGCCTCCATTGTCAGGTTTTCTCGATTGGCAATCACTTCCAGTCGACTCCGACACACTTTCCAGGAAAATACTAGCTCAAAAACGTTGAGAAATTCGACTTTGAAAAAGAGAAAAAACAAACGGTGGTGAATGTAAACAGTGCAGCGGCGTCCATCTCGTGACGTCACGCAGTAGATCGCAAGCCACGCCCACGAAGGCGAAGGTCGACTGCAGATTTCCCCGGAAAATTCAAAACTCGTCAAATTTGTTGCTATTCCAACATTTTTTGATATGGGTTCCAATGGACAATTTTGGTCATTACTATACGTATTAGCATAACAGATCATGCACAGGTGCACACTTCACTGGGCCTTTAACGTATATTAAAAAACGGGGACATTTCCGGGGAAAGTTTCAACCGGGGACAGGCCAATACAAATGAAAACGGAGACGTCTGGTCACCAGTGGTGTAGTGGCCGTTGGACGCGGGGGTACGACGTACCCCCACTTATTTGAAGCATGATTTTTTTTTTTAATAGTCTAATAAATATAAAATCATTGCCAGTGTTATCAGTTGCAAGTCTATATTTGTTGTAACAATGACGAAAACATAATAGGCAGATTTCACATTAATTATAATAAAAACGCAAATATGCCCCCTACACCCTACCCCTACACCTAGGGCTGGGCGATATATCGAGTTTTGAATTTACATCGATATATTTTCATGCGCGATATAGGATTACATCATATCGTATATATCGATATATATTAAAACAAGCTGCAAGTTGCTGCAAACTCCGCTGCAAACTCTCTCTGCCCCGCGGCCCGCCTCTCTGTATCTCCAAGCAGCAGCAACGGCGCCCTGCCGCCTCCCCCTCACTACCCCCTCGCCCTCACCCCCACCTCCCGACATTTGCATGAAGAAGCATGGCAGCAGCAGCGAACAATCCGGAGATAGAGGAGGAGACAGAAAGGAGAGAAGGTGATACAGAAAACGAGGATGAACTGGTTGTTAAGAAGAAAACAAACGGCTCTCTCATTTGGAGATGGTTTGGTTTTCAAGCGGCAGACGTGGAGCAGAAAAATGCACTTTGTAGACAATGCCGGAAAAAAGTTGCAACGAAAGGGTCGAGCACAACAAATCTCTTCCACCACTTACAACAGAAGCACAAAGTGCAGTATGAGGAGTGTATTAAACTGCGTGCTGCAACCCAGACCGTCAAGACTTGTCAGCCTCCTGCCTCAAAGCAAATCACGCTACACAACTCACTCACACGTGGTGTGCCTTATGAAAAAAAAAGCGAAAAGTGGCGTGAAATAACGAAGGCAGTGGCATATCACTTAGCCAAAGACATGGTCCCCACGTCGACTGTGGAGCAGACCGGCTTTGTAAAGCTGCTAAAAGCTGTTGACCCCAGGTACGAGTTACCTGGTCGAAATTACTTTGCAAGAGAAAGCAGTAATTGAGGGAATGAGGGAGGATGCAAGAAAGAAGGAAGAATGGTATCTTTATTTATTTATGCTGGTAGTTTTTGTTCCTGAATTATTTCATGCATGTTGATGTGCAGCTTCTAAACGTTAAATAAAGTGCCTGTGTGAGGTTTGGCTTCAAACTAGGACTGTCTGTTTTGTTTTTACTTTACGGAAAAAATATCGAGATATATATCGTATATCGCCATTCAGCTAAAAAATATCGAGATATGAATTTTGGCCCATATCGTGCAGCCCTACCTACACCCTACCCCTCCGTTTGCGCGTTAACGCGGAGGGTCCGCCATATTGAGGGATGTTCCAAACCAACGAGTGTGGAGCGGTGTGGAGGGGGAGTGGGCTATCAAGCCCTCAAACAGCGAGTCTGCAGCGGTGCTGACTTGAGACCGGTCTCTACCTGACCGGAGTCACGCTGTGTGTGTCCGTCAGGAAACACGCTGTTTACAAGTAGTTCCAGCAAACATCCACTGATAAACTGCGATGTTAACAACCTCATGATAACCTCATATGTTTTAACTTAGGATCATACCTGTGTTTAGTCTAGAAAAAGGTAAATGTGTACATTTTATTATAAAGTTGTGTATATTTACAGACTGTTGCAAAAACCAAGAAGCTTATAAACATCAGGTTTAAAACTAAAAGAGCTTTACAAAAAAGTAACACAATGAAATATGTTTGGAGTTTTATTTGAATTATTAATTTACATTTTTTGTCTAAGAGATGCTGATTTGAAACCGTTGTTACATACAGTTACGGCATTTCCTGTTTCTGCCGGAGAGAGGGGAGTTTGTCCCAAAGCTTGCTGCTGTATTTACTCCCTCCATCTGACAGGAGGGAGCCTCGTTGAGCTGCGAGTATGGCTACAGACGGAGTTCACTCTGTCACGGAGGGGTAGGGTCGAGGGAGTGGTTTGGGATTGGGCCTTAGTATCATTAAAGTGGCTATTGACGCCGTTAACATGTGTTACATATAAAGTTATGAAAGAGATAAGGAGGAGAAAAGGCATGTGGAAGTAAGCAATGAATGTAAAATGTCGAAATCCTCTGTTTAACGCAACAACGGACATGAAAGACGTGGAGGGCCGGCCCCCAGCAACGCCAGCCGGCCCACAGGGTGGAGCCAGCAGAGGATATATAACAGCTGAAAAAGTGGTTCTCGCTCTTTCCTTCGCCCACGAGAGCCAGAACACAGCTGTTTTTCGGACTGAACCATATTCTGCTTGTAACATTACCGTGCCTTTTTTAATTAAAGTACCCATTTGAACCTTCTCAGAGACTCAATTAGTCTCCTTTTTTAAAGCTTCTCTCCTGGACGCGAGAATAACGAACACAGTTAACACACTCCAAACTCCACTATGGCCAAGACCAACGAGCTGTCAAAGGACAGCAGAAACAAAATTGTAGACCTGCACAAGGCTGGGAAGACTGAATCTGCAATAGGTAAGCAGCTTGGTGTGAAGAAATCAACTGTGGGAGCAATTATTAGAAAATGGAAGACATACAAGACCACTGATACTCTCCCTCGATCTGGGGCTCCACGCAAGATCTCACCCCGTGGGGTCAAAATGATCACAAGAACGGTGAGCAAAAATCCCAGAACCACACGGGGGGACCTAGTCAATGACCTGCAGAGAGCTGGGACCAAAGTAACAAAGGCTACCATCAGTAACACACTACGCCGCCAGGGACTCAAATCCTGCAGTGCCAGACGTGTCCCCCTGCTTAAGCCAGTACATGTCCAGGCCGTCTGAAGTTTGCTAGAGAGCATTCAGATGATCCTGAAGAGGATTTGGAGAATGTCATATGGTCAGATGAAACCAAAATAGAACTTTTTGGTAAAAACTCAACTAGACGTGTTCGGAGGATAAAGAATGGTGAGTTGCATCCAAAGAACACCATAGCTACTGTGAAACATGGGGGTGGAAACATCATGCTTTGGGGCTGTTTTTCTGCAAAGAGACCAGGACGACTGATCCGTGTAAAGGAAAGAATGAATGGGGCCATGTATCGTGAGATTTTGAGTGACAACCTCCTTCCATCAGCAAGGGCATTGAAGATGAAACGTGGCTGGGTCTTTCAGCATGACAATGATCTCAAACACACCGCCCAGGCAACGAAGGAGTGGCTTCGTAAGAAGCATTTCAAGGTCCTGGAGTGGCCTAGCCAGTCTCCAGATCTCAACCCCATAGAAAATCTTTGGAGGGAGTTGAAAGTCCGTGTTGCCCAGCGACAGCCCCAAAACATCACTGCTCTGAGATCTGCATGGAGGAATGGGCCAAAATACCAGCAACAGTGTGTGAAAACCTTGTGAAGATTTACAGAAAACGTTTGACCTGTGTCATTGCCAACAAAGGGTATATAACAAAGTATTGAGATGAAGTTTTGTTATTGACCAAATACTTATGTTCCACCACAATTTGCAAATAAACTCTTTAAAAATCAGACAATGTGATTTTCTGGATTTTTTTTTCTCATTTTGTCTCTCATAGTTGAGGTATACCTAGGATTAAAATTACAGGCCTCTCTCATCTTTTTAAGTGGGAGAACTTGCACAATTGGTGGCTGACTAAATACTTTTTTGCCCCACTGTATATACTGTCCAACGGCCAGCAGTGACTTGCTTTAAATGCATTTATTCTTTTTGTGACAGCGTTGTATTGGCCAAGACATAAAAGAAAATGGTAACAATTCTAAATCAGGGTTCTTCAATGACAAGGAATATTAAACAACAAATATACACAGAATACATTTAGATTAAAGAAAATGATACTGCTATGCAAGTTGTTTTACTTTTTAGAGAGCAGCTAGATCTGTATGAGCTAGGCCTTTACTCACCAGGAGCGTTTTTCACATGCTATTAGTTCACAGGTTAATATACATTTCAAGACGTTTGTATGCAACAAATACTTTTACACAGACCTTGAATATTAATATACACAGACACACATAACGTATGTAGTAAAAACCTGCCACACAAAGCCAGGCAATAGCACTGTATTATTTCTGCTGCTTTTACCTTTGTAATTAATAGCTGCTCTTACGGCTTGATTGACAGCTTTGAATGGCATTTACTGTGTGTGTGTGTGTGTGTGTGTGTGTGTGTGTGTGTGTGTGTGTGTGTGTGTGTGTGTGTGTGTGTGTGTGTGTGTGTGTGTGTGTGTGTGTGTGTGTGTGTGTGTGTGTGTGTGTCTGTGTGTGTATGTGTATGTGTATGTGTATGTGTGTGTGTGTGTGTGTGTGTGTGTGTGTGTGTGTGTGTGTGTGTATGTGTGTGTGTGTGTGTGTGTGT
Source organism: Notothenia rossii (assembly GCF_949606895.1). Classification (NCBI taxonomy): domain Eukaryota; kingdom Metazoa; phylum Chordata; class Actinopteri; order Perciformes; family Nototheniidae; genus Notothenia; species Notothenia rossii. The sequence goes on from NC_136909.1 coordinate 81,433,560, forward strand.
GAGAGAGATTGTGTGTACTGTATGTGTGTGTGTGTTAACCATGTCAGAGAATGTATGTATCACATACATGGTATGGATTTAAAATAAATGTCTGGCAAATACCAGGGCATGAACTCTATCCCGTGTGTGTGTGTGTGTGTGTGTGTGTGTGTGTGTGTGTGTGTGTGTGTGTGTGTGTGTGTGTGTGTGTGTGTGTGTGTGTGTGTGTGTGTGTGTGTGTGTGTGTGTGTGTGTGTGTGTGTGTGTGTGTGTGTGTGTGTGTGTGTGTGTGTGTGTGTGTGTGTGTGTGTGTGTGTGTGTGTGTGTGTGTCCTGCTAACCCCTAGTTGTGTATATTTAAAGAATGTTGCAAAAACCAAGAATCTTATAAACATCAGGTTTAAAACTAAAACAGCTTTACGAAAAAGTAACACAATGAAATATGTTTGGAGTTTTATTTGAGTTATTAATTTACATTTTTGTCTAAGAGATGCTGATTTGAAACCGTTGTTACATACAGTTACGGCCTTTCCTGTTTCTGCCGGAGAGAGGGGAGTTTGTCCCAAAGCTTGCTGCTGTATTTACTCCCTCCATCTGACAGGAGGGAGCCTCGTTGAGCTGTGAGTGTGGCTACAGACGGAGTTCACTCTGTCACGGAGGGGTAGGGTCGAGGGAGTGGTTTGGGATTGGGCCTTAGTATCATTAAAGTGGCTATTGACGCCGTTAACATGTGTTACATATAAAGTTATGAAAGAGATAAGGAGGAGAAAAGGCATGTGGAAGTAAGCAATGAATGTAAAATGTCGAAATCCTCTGTTCAACGCAACAACGGACATTAAAGACGTGGAGGGCCGGCCCCCAGCAACGCCAGCCGGCCCACAGGGTGGAGCCAGCAGAGGATATATAACAGCTGAAAAAGTGGTTCTCGCTCTTTCCTTCGCCCACGAGAGCCAGAACACAGCTGTTTTTCGGACTGAACCATATTCTGCTTGTAACATTACCGCCCTTTTTTTAATTAAAGTACCCATTTGAACCTTCTCAGAGACTCAATTAGTCTCCTTTTTTAAAGCTTCTCTCCTGGACGCGAGAATAACGAACACAGTTCACACACTCCAAACTCCACTATGGCCAAGACCAAAGAGCTGTCAAAGGACAGCAGAAACAAAATTGTAGACCTGCACCAGGCTGGGAAGACTGAATCTGCAATAGGTAAGCAGCTTGGTGTGAAGAAATCAACTGTGGGAGCAATTATTAGAAAATGGAAGACATACAAGACCACTGATACTCTCCCTCGATCTGGGGCTCCACGCAAGATCTCACCCCGTGGGGTCAAAATGATCACAAGAACGGTGAGCAAAAATCCCAGAACCACACGGGGGGACCTAGTCACTGACCTGCAGAGAGCTGGGACCAAAGTAACAAAGGCTACCATCAGTAACACACTACGCCGCCAGGGACTCAAATCCTGCAGTGCCAGACGTGTCCCCCTGCTTAAGCCAGTACATGTCCAGGCCGTCTGAAGCTTGCTAGAGAGCTTTCAGATGATCCTGAAGAGGATTTGGAGAATGTCATATGGTCAGATGAAACCAAAATAGAACTTTTTGGTAAAAACTCAACTAGACGTGTTCGGAGGAGAAAGAATGCTGAGTTGCATCCAAAGAACACCATACCTACTGTGAAACATGGGGGTGGAAACATCATGCTTTGGGGCTGTTTTTCTGCAAAGGGACCAGGACGACTGATCCGTGTAAAGGAAAGAATGAATGGGGCCATGTATCGTGAGATTTTGAGTGACAACCTCCTTCCATCAGCAAGGGCATTGAAGATTAAACGTGGCTGGGTCTTTCAGCATGACAATGATCTCAAACACACACCCCGGGCAACGAAGGAGTGGCTTCGTAAGAAGCATTTCAAGGTCCTGGAGTGGCCTAGCCAGTCTCCAGATCTCAACCCCATAGAAAATCTTTGGAGGGAGTTGAAAGTCCGTGTTGCCCAGCGACAGCCCCAAAACATCACGGCTCTGAGATCTGCTTGGAGGAATGGGCCAAAATACCAGCAACAGTGTGTGAAAACCTTGTGAAGACTTACAGAAAACGTTTGACCTCTGTCATTGCCAACAAAGGGTATATAACAAAGTATTGAGATGAACTTTTGTTATTGACCAAATACTTATTTTCCACCATAATTTGCAAATAAATTCTTTAAAAATCAGACAATGTGATTTTCTGGATTTTTTTTTCTCATTTTGTCTCTCATAGTTGAGACATACCTAGGATGAAAATTACAGGCCTCTCTCATCTTTTTAAGTGGGAGAACTTGCACAATTGGTGGCTGACTAAATACTTTTTTGCCCCACTGTATATACTGTCCAAAGGCCAGCAGTGACTTGCTTTAAATGCATTTATTCTTTTTGTGACAGCGTTGTATTGGCCAAGACATAAAAGAAAATGGTAACAATTCTAAATCAGGGTTCTTCAATGACAAGGAATATTAAACAACAAATATACACAGAATACATTTAGATTAACGAAAA
>NC_136909.1:81441270-81460800 GCF_949606895.1 Notothenia rossii
TATAGCTCTGACCTTTTTGTTTATTTTTCGCTCTGTCTCTTTTCCATATGTATTCATCAGATCACCCAGGAGATCTCTGACAGCACACGCATCTTCAGACTACTGGGATCAGACAGGTGAGACTGCAGACAACACACACACACACACACACACACACACACACACACACACACACACACACACACACACACACACACACACACCTCCTCACTTCATGAACATCACACAAACTTAAGCCGCATTTTCACTGCATGGTACGACACAACGCGATATTCTTCGGTTATACGCTTGCGATGGTACCTGGTACTTAATTAAAAGAGCACCAAGCGAGCATAGGCGGTGATAAAGGGTGACATTTAAACACTGCAGACCACCATTAGTCAGCTGCATGTCACGGAGCATACTGCTAAAAACAGGAAAACATTTCAATACCACTTTACAATAACACTACCCTTATAAAAGGTTTACGAATAGATTGTAATTCAATTATTAATTAGGTTGTGAACACTTTATAAATGATTAATAAGCTTTTATAAGACATGAGATAAACAGGGCAACTGGGACCGGTTGCTTGCCAAATAGTGAGCCCACATGTATCTGTGCTGCTAAGCCTTATATTGGCTACCTAGCTTACTTGGTCTCCTTCATCAGCCAGCATCCTTGGTATCTGTTGCTCACTGAGTTGATTCTCGCTAAGTAGCCACTATAAGGCTTAGTCATCTTGCCAAATAGTGAGCCTGTGTTGATGTATGAAAACTGTTAGAACTGGTTTATAAATGGTTCTTAATTGTTAATAAAGTGCTTACAACCTAATTCATAACCTAATTATAAACCCTTTATGAATCCTTCATAAGGGTAGTCTTAGTGTAAAGTGGAACCAACATTTCTTTCACTTAACCCAGATTTTAAAATGTGAAGTGGGTAAAACTTACTTTACATTTTTTAAACTGGTCAATCCTTTTACACTGCACCTTTCAATTGAAGTAATAATAAACGGATGTGTCAGATTTTCCATTTATAATGCACTTTTATCAGCACGTCCCCAAACGGAGGCGTTGTTATCCGGAGTAAAAACGTATTTCATTCCGACGAGTTGAGTAGAGTTTTACCATGCGGTGTAAATGAGGCTTTAGGTCTCTGTTAACATCCTCTCTGATATTTTATCACTAAAGACGTGACGACTATAGAGATCCAGAGGCTCAGGACAGAGGCCTCACTCTGCCCAGGTAAACTCACTGAAGCTGCCCCCCCCCCTACCACCTCAAAACCCCCTCCTGTCTCTTTCTGCGGGGACTAGTGTGTGAGAGAAAGAAAGAAAGAAAGAAAGAGTGTGTATGAGGAAATAAACCAAAGCACCAAAATCATCCTTGTCTGGTCTGATGCTGCAAGCTAACGATACGACTGATGGTATAACTGTAAAAAAGACAGTAAATACCGTCAGTTCTGTGTCAAGGATTGTTAAAACCTGCGCTAAATATTAAACCAGCAGCTTGTTTTAATGGCGACTGGATAATGTTGGTGTTTTATTGCCTCATTAAGAAGCAGCTGAGTCTCTTTGAGTTACGATGTGTGAATGTGTGAGCCTTTGGGACCCTCTTAAAACAGTATTAACAGCTCCCACAGTTTCCCTCAAGGTAAACGGAGTATCTCCCTCTGCTGACTTTTTCTAAATAACAGGGCTTTCACAGGCTTGGACCATATCCTGTGTGGGTTGCTTCTGTCAGTACACACTTCTGCAATAACTCCTGGTTTTTTATTACGACTTAATGCTTCATTTAACTCAGGCTTTTATTTATTTTTGCCACAAGCAGGCTGGGTTGTTGTGATTTTTGTGGTTTAAAGGTGGAATAAAGACTGATTCATGTGTTCTTCCCTTCCCTTCAAAACTAACCTGGATCTTATGTGTGTGTGTGTGTGTGTGTGTTTGCTTGTGTTTTTGACTGTCTGTGTGTGTGTGTGTTTTGCAGGGTGGTGGTGTTGGAGAGCCGGCCCACAGACAACCCGACAGCCCACAGCAACCTCTACATCCTGGCAGGCCATGAAAACAGCTACTGAGACACACACAAACACACACACAAACACACTCTCTAAACACCCCTCCACTAATGCAAACAAGGGAGTGAGCAACCGGGAAAAGACCCCCACCCATACCGCTTACCCCCCCCCCAAAAAACTCCTGTGTCCCCTTGGAGAGGAGACGATCCAGGGGCAGATGTGTGTTCCCAGTTGCAGATGTTTAAAATGCACCGCAGTGTTACATGTGTTTTAGTTGTGTTGTAGGGCAGCGGGTTGTGGAGCGAGGGTTAGAAACTGCAGATCTGAGGTCAGTTTGGGTTGAGGTAATCGGAGGAAACTGCACCTTAGTCGAGCAAATTAAACCCAGAATCCTTCCCACATTTCCCCGTATACTGCACACTGGGAAAACAGAAGTCTGACGTCAACACTACTTCTACTACTAGTACTACACATATTACTACTGCTACTGCTACTTGCGCTAAGCTTCACAGAAGAGCCATCTTGCACAGAAAACGTTTCTCTACTCCATCGTCCTTTCCTCTGTCTTTCATTTCCCCCCTTTTTTTTTTTTTAAATACACTTTTATTTATTGTCGCATGATGTAACTTTAACAACCAGGATGGCTTTCCTGTTTTATTTGTTTCTAAACATAAAAAGCTTTGCCAACTCTGCTAGCATTGAATTCTGATATCCGTCACAGACACACCACACAAGTGCTTAATTGACCTCTATTTAATTGTTGTAAATATAAATGTAGTATTTTTTTGACAGAGACGAACACTAATGGTCATGTAGATAGGCGTGTGTATAGTTGCTCTGTACAACTGTGGAGACAAGCGGAGAGACAGTGGGCGAGTGATGAAGCAGTAGATTCACTTCCTGGTTCCCTGATCATGTGACGAGGGTCAGGAAGCCCTGCCGTCTCCTCAGGTGGACAGCTTCAGTAATCTGATATTACTCTCATAGTCTGGAGCTCAGCGTTGAACCGAGCTGACACAGAAATGATCGTTTTCATGTTGCATGCATCACCAATGAAACCCGTTTGCACCATAGCGACAGTCGTCAGGGCAACGGGCGTTACAAATTCTCTTCATTCAAGTTTGTTTTTCGACATTCACCCCTTTTTATGGTTTTTATCAGAACGTTTTTTTTTTCTATTTTGCTATTTTTTATCGAACCACTGGTGTTATACATTTGCACAGAGAAAAAGGTATTTGATAAACAGATGTGATGTCATTCTAATATATGCCCTTGTGTGTGTGCACAGTGTGTGTGTTTCCGTGTGTGTGTGTAGACATAGAACATGCACATACCAGTGCGTCATGTACAGATCTGGTCTTTAACAAGTGACAGTTGTGTTTCAGCTCAAGGTCAATTTAAAAAAAAAAAAAAGAAGCACCTATGTATTAAAAAAGCTGGATTTACACAGAAGGAAACATCATTTTTTTATTTTTTTTGCCATAAATAGACTTTTCAAGAGTGGGGTGCACCATATTCAAAGTACAGTGGGCCTTTCTGTTTAAACAATCCGATAACATAGTCAAAATGGTTTTATATATTTCACTTCACATGATTATAGGACACTTTCACATTTAGGCAAAACACATCTACTGTAGCGAGCAAATGGAAGAGCTTAGCTTGTTACAAAATGGATTTTAACTTCTGTGTAAATCCACATTTTTTTCTTTACTGTAAGTGATTGTATTTTTAACCTCGGCCTTCACTGCTGTGACTTTTTTTAAAGGCCGACATCTGTATAAGAGATCACTACATGCATGTAGATGTGTGGTGTGTAGGAGCGTCTACATGTGGCCGTACACTACGTCTCTACAAGCTGTGACACTACAGGTAGCTTCAGAGGAACATAGCTGAGACATCAATGTTAACCCTGATGTCTTACAGAGCTGAAACATTTTGGGTTTATTGATTTCCTTCGTAGAAACACAGGTATATAAGCTTATAACGACTCCCAAGTTAATGGTAATTAACTTAATCAGGTCATTCACTACAATAAAATATCAATAATATGACGATAGAGACCTGATTTAAGAATAACCACCATGTCACAGTAATGTCTTTGAATTCAATCAAGACATTTAGAATTTTATAAGAATCTGACCGACAATTTCATTATTCAACGTCATGACAACGGCAATGACATCGAATTGAAAGGAACAATAAGTGTTTTAAAAATATTGAGGCTGGCTGTGGAGTAAATGGGAGATTACCTAATGTCTAAGTGCATTTCAGCTCTATAGATTTGTCACGTAATGTGTCTACGGTGTTTTTAAAAGGGACATTACGTCATGCTGCTGGACAATAAGAAAATAATGTAACAGCTTAGTGTAAAAGCTTTTTCTTCCACGGCTCAGAAAGTCGATATGTCATCATCCTAATCTGTTCCTGTCACTTTACCAACATGGCAGCATGTCCTTCCTCTAAGCATTCAGTGACAGGACGTCCCCACACACTATGTAACACAGATCATCTCACTGGATTCACGCTCCTTGATACTTTACTACACTGTTGTTGTGATGTAACAGAAGCAAATAGACCGGTAGTTTAGTGAAGTGTTGAGAGCTTGAATCCACTGCGAGGGTTTAAATGATTTGGGTACTTTTGAATTGTCTGTGCACACCTTTTCTTTTATAAAAAACCCACAGAGAGTTGAATTGAGAAATTGGTGTCGGAGATATGAAAAGGCACACTATTGCCATGTAGTAAGTTTAAAATGGGAATTTCCTTAATAGGTCATAGAAAAATGTCACAGCTGGTCTGGGGTCGATTCACTTTTAGAGTAAGAAAGTGAACCACTTCCCCAGATGAGCGACTTGATGCTAAACCATGTGTGTCTAGCCAACAACCGTTAATACAGAAGTGTCATAGTGAAGGTTTCAGAGCTGTAACCAAGTTCTATTCACACAACCAGGTTATTTGACAAAGATATGTTCCTATGGATTTGTTCATTCAGTGTCAAAAAGATGCCAAGTCTACTAAATAGCCTCAAATTGACATAGTCAACCACTTAAGCATATTTAATCCCATTTCCTATTAAAGCCTAATTCATTCAATTAGATATTTGACTTGCTTCGTCATATTCATCTTGTTTTTTGGAGAGAAAATAACATTCTTTAGGTCTCGTGGTATGTCGTAGATTTACAATTTGATTTGAAAGACAACCATCAACAGCGTAAACGGTTAGCGTTGAACATGTTCTCTGAGACTGTTGTTAAACCGTCTTTGTCCTCTCAGTTGACGCATGTAAACGGTCCGATTTAGAGGAATCAATACAAGTTACTATAGATGCAAGTTACTTAAAACACACGAAGACAAAGTGAATGACAGATTCTCCTGAAAAGGACTTCAAGTTGTTTTTTTAAGATTTTCTTTTGATCCTAAATTGATTTGTTTTTAATTGTCATAATTCAATCCCAAAACAAACTCATCCCGTATCACAGCTGCACATCTTAACTCGTGGAAAATGTACTTTTGAATTAATTTAAAAACATGTAAGAAATTCTTAAATCTGTACCATTTGTTTTCTGTCGGGTTCATACGTTTTTAATTGAGGGAAAACTGTCTCTTTTGCAGAATAACTAAGTGTGTTTCTGTCGGGTTTTAATGACTAATTTCTGCTGTCATAGAGCTTATCTATAATCCCCTGAAGCAGGTGCCAACATGGCAGAGAGTCCATTTGTGTTTTATGACCTCTAGTAGATCAAATCAAGTGGGAAAATAATTCAAAGGGATTGCTTTAGACACCAGATATGAGCAAAGTAAATTGGCGTTAAGGTCATTTACTGGTAACCCTCTTCTGAATATTGAAGTGAACCCCGTTGAGTTATTTTTTAACGAGCAGTTTGATCCCAGGTCTCCTCCCTTTATAAGTCAAAACACTTTGTTCTGTCGCTTTTTCATCACCTTTGTCTTTTGTTTTCATAATGCAATGCACACGTTATGAAATGTATATAGTGTAAAATAAAATGGGTTTGTTTTACATACTGTATAATTGCCTATATTTTGTTTCAGAAGTGTAACAGATTTATGAGATGGCAGGTTAACACATTAAAAAGAAGGAACTCGAAACATTTGGTGTCTTGTGGTGATTTAAAGTTTAAGACATTTGACGTGTCGGAGCGGAAAAAGTATGATATTTGGTTATGGTAAGATCTTATATTTAGTCTAACTAATCCTATATAAGTAACACATTTGCTTAAAAACGAAAAAAAGACATGAGCACTTGCCCAGAAGCTGGAAGTGGATGATTTTATTTCAAGCCTAAAATGTGATTTATTTCAACACAACATGACAAAGAATCAATATCCAAATGAAGCTCAGCGCAAATTCCTCCAGGAAGACCGTGTTTACTCATTAATTTACTATTTCTATGTTACTACTCTCTCTCCTCTCAATAAGGGATCGGGGGCGTCACTCCCCAGCTTAACCAATCACTTCGCTCTATTCTCACAAGCCTATCATAGCGCTCTGCTAACCCTTTTGAATCTGCTCTCCCCTCTGACAGCTGTCATTTCAGGTGACTCGACGCAACCCTCCTCCACCCCTTCTCACCTCCTGTCCCTCTGAATCCAGAGAACGAACCCAACTATCCATTCACCACCACCAGTGTCTCTAGACCCAGAGGGGTTTCATCGGATCGGTTCTCCCCTCCCGAATGATACTTCCTGCACAACGGGGCCTAATCGCCAAAATCACCATTACATTCATTTGTGTATTCTTGGCAATAAATATGTATTCTTACATCAAAACCGTCTCTCCTGATTGAATTCATATTATCCTGCGTTGCATGCAAGACATTTTTTATAGACACTTATTTGAGGCTTTATAATACATATTTGGGGTTTGGATGCAACTGGAGCAAATTAGACTTTCGCCTTTTATATATTTAGTTGATTGTTGAAGTAGTTTTACCTGGACAAGTGGTTCTCAACATTATGCGTAAACCCTTTTTATTTTTATTTGAGCTGACAGGTTCTTGCTTGCAGGTGATTGCATTTCTAACAAGAACCAAACGGCTCTACTTCTGCAGCCTGCTGAATGTGAGTTAAAAAAATATGATGTTAAAAATAATTTAATGTTTTGTAAGTGACAAGTTCAGGTAACACACCGACAATCAATTTAGTGAACTTTATAACAACTGATTCCAGAACTAGCTAAATCTATGTATAACAAGTGAGGGCCAATCGAGGCGTCCGGGGCAGCATAGACAGGTCTTCTCTGTGTTAGAGTTTTACTCGCTACAGGGTGTACTTTGAGGCTTTGTGACTCTGCAGACCGTTTGCATGCATAAAAACCTTCATGACACACAAGGGGGCGGGTAATAACCGGCATGACATGGGCCCTTTAAGGAGAACACTTTTCTATACAGGTATTTCTTTCTTGGCTTTTTACCCTTGAGTACAGCTGAAGAGAAATAGAATAAGATGAACACGCACATGTGATTATGCATGTAATTAGTTTAATATTAAATGTTTAAAACAAATATAATCAAGCCACTCTAACCTTTTGGTGAGGGTACTGTTACTATTATCACGATTGACAACATAAAACAGAAATCCACCGTCTATGCTGAATAGTTTTTCTTTTTAAATAATGTCAAGTGCTTTCTCTCTGAAGGCCAGGGGTAGGGGTGTTACATTTATATTTGAAATAATGAAATTAAAAGTAGCTTAGCTAAATGGCTTAAACCAGTTGTTAATGTAAAACAACCTCATATTGTATCTCTTCAGACACAATCATGAATCAAGCTTAACATTTGATCACGTGTGAGAGAGTCTTCATACAGCTGTGCCTCGGTTTATCTCCAGATGCACCAGCTTGGGGTTTTTCCCCGGAGCTTCATGTTCACTGTTCTGGTTTTCTTGTGTTTTCTCCCCGCTCTTATCCTTCTTCTCATCACTGCTCCTGATAGAGAGAAACATTCAGAGGTCATTTTGATTCTTCCCTTGCAGAGTTTGCATGTTCTTAGTTTTTGCAACATCATTCAAAATCGGTACTATATATGTGCATATTTTTGTTCTTGCACAATAATATCCTGCGTTATATTTGTTACTGACATTTGTATTTCCACATTTATATATATATTTTTTTCACTTTTTAATGCCATTTTATTTCTATTTCAGAAATATTTTGGACTGTTTATTTCTAGTGTCTTAATTTCTCTTATTGCCTTGTTTTTTTCCATCTATCTATCTACCTATCTATCTATCTATCTATCTATCTACCTACCTACCTATCTACCTACCTACCTATCTACCTATCTATCTATCTATCTATCTATCTATCTATCTATCTATCTATCTATCTATCCTTCTTACTTCTTCTTGAATAGCTTCTTGAAGGAGCTCCTGAAGCCTCCTTTCTCCTGCTTCCTGCTCCTCTCACTGAAAGGGGTGTGATGGTTCTCCTCCGCCCCCCCCTCTCCACTTTGACTCGTCCCCCCATGATTGGAAACCGGAGTCCTGGTGCAGATGGAAACAATATTAAATATTTGATTTGTTTACATTTGATATCATTCATATGTTTCCTTGGTTGCTGATTGGCTAATGGTTACACAAGCCAACAAATCGTTATGACATCATAAAGTGGCCAAAATCTGATCAGCTCATTTTCAGACAGGTTTTTATATAAATGGATCAGGACAAAAAGAGAGAGAATCTTTGTTCCTGAAACTTTCAGAATCTCTTTCCACAGAGGGGACACATGTTGATGTAGAAGAGACATGGAAAAGGGGGTTTTGCATAATAGGTGACGTTTAAAGTATTGTCTTGTTTTTAATTTACTACATGTGTAATCATGTTACACAGCTTATGTAAAGCACTTTGAATAGAAGTATGCAATATAAATACGCTAACCCTAACCTTACAGACAACCTTTCAAGATATACTGAGTTGTTGAATTTGTTTTGTAATCCCACCATGCTGAGCAGCCCATGAAGGTCCTCGCTCTGTTTCTCGGGGTCCGCTCTGGTCACCGGGGGAATGTGGACCTTACGGGACGGGGGGGGACCTCCTCTGTTGCCTTTACTGCCCTGACGCTCCAGCTTAGCGTGGCTGCCCAGCCCCAGCCTCTGGATGTGGTCTGAGAGAGGGGCTCCGTCCAGACCCCCCACTGTGGAGTCCATCTGCAGGCCGTTCAGCGACTACACAGCAGAGGATTCACACATTTAATAATAATAATAATAATAATAAACTTTATTTATATAGCACCTTTCATGTATGACAAAAAATCACAATAACAAATGAGGAACATAATTAAAATATGTAAAAATATTAAAGTATGAACAGTGAACAAGTATTTTAAAAAGAAATAGAAATAAAGAAGATTAGACAGCATTTCTATATACAGTGGGGCAAAAAAGTATTTAGTCAGCCACCAATTGTGCAAGTTCTCCCACTTAAAAAGATGAGAGGCCTGTCATTTTCATCCTAGGTATACCTCAACTATGAGAGACAAAATGAGAAAAAAAAATCCAGAATATCACAGTCTGATTTTATTTGCAAATTATGGTGGAAGATACGTATTTGGTCACCTACAAACAAACAAGATTTCTGGCTCTCACAGACCTGTAACTTCTTCTTTAAGAGCCTCCTCTGTCCTCCACTTGTTAACTGTATTAATGGCACCTGTTTGAACTCGTTATCAGTATAAAAGACACCTGTCCACAACCTCAAACAGTCACACTTGTTAGATATTAAAATCAATGTTTTATGGCATAATTTAGTTAGAACATACCGTCAGTTTAAATGCTATTTTATTCTGGAAAAAAACGGAAGTTCTCAATACCAAGCTTTTATTCTGAAAATCCTTCATGAAAACATCCGGGACTACCGTCCATTAGTATCATTAAAGTGGCTATTGACGCCGTTAACATGTGTTACATATAAAGTTATGAAAGAGAAAAGGAGGAGAAAAGGCATGTGGAAGTAAGCAATGCATGTAAAATGTCGAAATCCTCTGTTTAACGCAACAACGGACATGAAAGACGTGGAGGGCCGGCTCCCAGCAGCGCCAGCCGGCCCACAGGGTGGAGCCAGCAGAGAATATCTCAGATGAAAAAGTGGTTCTCGTTCTTTCCTTCGCCCACGAGAGCCAGAACATAGCTGTTTTTCGGACTGAACAATATTCTGCTTGTAACATTAACTCGCCTAGGTTCAAACATTACCCATTTGAACCTTCTCAGAGACTCAATTAGTCTCCTTTTTTAAAGCTTCTCTCCTGGACGCGAGAATAACGGAACACAGTTAACACACTCCAAACTCCACTATGGCCAAGACCAACGAGCTGTCAAAGGACACCAGAAACACAATTGTAGACCTGCACAAGGCTGGGAAGACGGAATCTGCAATAGGTAAGCAGCTTGGTGTGAAGAAATCAACTGTGGGAGCAATTATTAGAAAATGGAAGATATACAAGACCACTGATACTCTCCCTCGATCTGGGGCTCCACGCAAGATCTCACCCCGTGGGGTCAAAATGATCACAAGAACGGTGAGCAAAAATCCCAGAACCACACGGGGGGACCTAGTCAATGACCTGCAGAAAACTGGGACCAAAGTAACAAAGGCTACCATCAGTAACACACTACGCCGCCAGGGACTCAAATCCTGCCGTGCCAGACGTGTCCCCCCCTGCTTAAGCCGTGGCCTAGCCAATCTCCAGATCTCAAACCCATAGAAAATCTTTGGAGGGAGTTGAAAGTCCGTGTTGCCCAGCGACAGCCCCAAAACATCACTGCTCTAGAGGAGATCTGCATGGAGGAATGGGCCAAAATACCAGCAACATGTGTGAAAACCTTGTGAAGACTTAAAGAAAACGTTTGACCTCTATCTTCATTGCCAAAAAAGGGTATATAACAAAGTATTGAGATGAACTTTTGTTATTGACCAAATAAATTATTTAAAAGTCAGACCATGTGATTTTCTGGATTTTTTTTTTTTTTTTTTTTCTCATTTTGTCTCATAGTTGAGGTATACCTAGGATGAAAATTACAGGCCTCTCATCTTTTTAAGTGGGAGAACTTGCACAATTGGTGGCTGACTAAATACTTTTTTGCCCCACTGTAATTATTATTATTATTATTAACTTATTTCCAAAATAAATGTGTTAAATAAAAGTAAAGTAGGGACACATCGGTGCCATTAAAAATGCAGAAATAAACTATAATTATTACAAATAGAAAAAGATGACAGAATGTCAAATTAAATACTGTACAGTGGAATAAACTGCTCAATAAACCGTATGTAATTTTGTCTTAATTAACATTATTTAATTTCATATTCTGTTCTTGTACATATCCCATATTCTATTGACATGTATGTACTTTTCACACTACTTTTTATTTTGTATTCTTGTACTTTATTGTATATGTTGCATTGTTAGAGGAGCTCAGGTCAGAATATGTGCATTGTCATTTCTACACTGTAGCTTTGTGCATATGAAAATAAAACCTTTGAATATTTTGTAATCTTGAATCTCACCTTGCTCTTCCGCTGGTTGGCCTGCAGGGGGCGGTGCATATTGCGATGCATCATCACAGCTTCATCTGGAGAAACGCATCCTCGGTTCAGAAGCTTATAACCGTTCCCATGGCTCCCCCCGTTTCCAAAGACATCCCTAGTTGTGGACACGTTTGCCGCCATTGCGTGATGTGAAGCAGAGGGGCCTTTGGGGCACTTCACGAAGGCGATGTCGATGGAGGAATCCGAAGAGCCGGAGGAGCAGCGGTCGAACATGGAGACATCGTGAAGTCTGTCCTCCTCGTAGAGTCTCTCCATCCCCGGGGGGTCTGGAGGCAGGAGGAACTCCCCGAGGGCGTCGGCCAGAGCGGAGCCTGGTACAGCCTGATGGAGCTCTGCAGGTCTGGAGGGGAGGCGGTGCTGACAGGACCCCCCCTCACTCTCAGGGATACTGCCAAGACCTGAAAGCCAGACAATGGTTCACTGATTGGCTAACGGGTCAAATGCCCCTGATTTGAACAATTGTGTTGTGTTGTGTGCCCCTGATCTGACATGGGGCAGATTAAAGGGGTACCAAATTGCTTCGTGTTTCATTGACACAAGACATCAAGGTCTGTGCCTTTGACTCAAAACCAAGTAGGGTTCAAAAAGGGTTCAAACAAAGTACTTAATATTAGGATTTGTCTGAACATGTCTGATGGTTTACGTATTTGAATGTCTCCCAAATGGCGACATTTGAAGGCTGGGCGACAAGCCTGTCCTCATACAGAGCGTCAAAACACAATTGATCGTACACATGGCACGCTTTTGGACAGTCTTGCACTTAATTGTACACACTTCAATCATACCAAGATCAACCTAACAAAGCTCCGAACAACCCTGTTGATGCCCAGAACTAAGTCAAATCAATCAGAATCCACATAAAGATTATGTTCAAGAGCTTCTGAGACCACAGACCTGTTGGTTTGTGGCTCTGTGAGTCCAGCTCGGGGTTGAAGTATGTGAGCTGCGAGGGCCACTCTGTGTCGTAACAATGAGTTTCACGATCCGGCTCCCATTCCTGGAAACGATGAGACTGGATCTGATCCAGGAGACGCTGCTTGCTCCGCTTCACCTGGTTGGCGTGTTCTCTGTGAGGGATAGACGATTCATATAAGAGGAGTCATCAGAATCAGAATACCTTTATTAGTCCCACAGAGGGGAAATGTACATTGTTACAGCAGAAAAGAGCCAAATACAGCTTAATCCACCCTGTTTCCAGACAGCAGAAAGCTCTGATAAACCTACTGTATGTTACCTGCCTGGCAACAAATGAGTAGTTAGCCCACTACCAAATAAATAATAACAAAAATACTCACAACGTGGCACTGTTGCAAGGGTACGGTGAGCCAATGTTGTTAGCTTGAATCCCACTTTCCACTGTCTTTAACAGATGTTTCATGGTAGACCTGCAGCACAGAACACCTTATTTTTAAGGTACTAACAGTAAGAGTAGGCTGTGTTTGTCTTCTGAAGCATGCGTGTCATGTTGTTTGTTCTGTAGAGCGGCTATCCTGACCTCTTGACCTCCTTGCGGTTGAGCAGCAGCAGCTCCTGGTTGTGCTGCAGCAGGTGGTGGTACTGGGTCGTGAAGGACCTGAACTGCTGGATGCACACCAGCAGCAGGTAGTAGTCTGGGTGGTCTGCTGTGGTCTGCCTCAACAACCCCTACACACACACACACACACACACACACACACACACACACACACACACACATATTCAATTTATGTTCCGCAGATGCTGTCTTCATACTCATTACCATAAATGAACATTTTATTAATTATACATTATATATTTTGTTCTGTCGCCGCTCTTTAATGTTTGTTTATTTATCTTAATTTTAATTTATATTGTTTGTGGTTGTTCCTTTTTCAAATTCAGATTTGTACTCTCTGAATTGGGTGGCTATGTGTAACCCTGCACTTAATGAATGAGCTATTGTAATGTTATGGTAATTTAGTTATATTAAAATGTTTGATATTGCAGAGAGAAGATGGTCATTCTTTACGAATGTCTCCTATTTAAATCGCCTTACTACATATATGCTTTGTGTCAGATGAAGTTTGAGTGTGTTGATCTCACCTGCAGCAGCAGCAGATACTCAGGGATCCTCTGAACCGGCTGGAGGAGCAGAGTGTGCAGCGAGGGCCTGGTTTCATCCCCCATTATTTCACTCTGAACGCACCGTGCGACCAATCAGAGCAGAAGAGTCAACCAATCAGGATGGAAAGACAAAACCAATGCAGTATGTATGACCAGAGAGACTTAATTAAGCTGTTTCTGTGGTCCTTGCACACTAACAGAGTTCGGCCAACTAGATGTTTTACTGTAGTTAACAAATTCTGAACTTCCCGTACTGTCATGGGATACGTTTTATACATTTCTTATGCTCTCTGCATATTAATTAATTCTCTTACGCTTTACAGTATCATGCCCTGCCTGGTCCTTTCACATTACTGCACTTCCTATACTGATTTTAATTCGTGTTACCTCCAGGAAGGCAGAGGTTTTCATGGAGCTGGAGGCGAGCATGTTGACGACCGTCACGCAGTCTGGGAGCTCCTTCAGGTAGGACAAGTAGAAGTCCAGGAAATCACTCTGTAAGGGGAGAGAGAAATAATGTAGCTTGTATTCATGCACAATCCACACTCATTTTCCATCATTAGCTTCCAGCTGTTGTCCACGTTAATCATGACTTATTGCAGGCCTTTTCACTGAAAGCTAATGTCATTGTTTTATGTAATTCACTGCCAGGAATCCCTTGTAAAATAGATTGAATGTCAATGGGAGATACTTGTAGTTAAATCAATACAAATTTTTAATGTATTTCAAATTACAACCCTCTGTTTATTGGCTAGATAAGATATGTTTTAGCAATATTTCTCGCATATATTTAATTTTAAGTCCATACAACAGAACAAAATAAACCATTATAAATAAATACCTTTCAAATTAAAAATGTCAAATAAATACAAAAATTTAAGTAATTATTGATAATGTACAGGACTGTCTCAGAAAATTAGAATATTGTGATAAAGTTCTTTATTTTCTGTAATGCAATTAAAAAAACAAAAATGTCATACATTCTGGATTCATTACAAATCAACTGAAATATTGCAAGCCTTTTATTATTTTAATATTGCTGATTATGGCATACAGCTTAAGAAAACTCAAAAATCCTATCTCAAAAAATTAGAATAGTTCCTCAGACCAAGTAAAAAAAAAAGATTTATAACAGCAAAACACAATCAAACATTTGAAAATGTCCATTAATGCACTCAGTACTTGGTTGGGAATCCTTTTGCACGGATTACTGCATCAATGCGGCGTGGCATGGAGGCAATCAGCCTGTGGCATTGCTGAGGTGTTATGGATGCCCAGGATGCTTCAATAGCGGCCTTTAGCTCATTAGCATTGTTGGGTCTGGTGTCTTTCAGCTTCTTCTTCACAATACCCCACATATTCTCTATGGGGTTCAGGTCAGGGGAATTTGCAGGCCAATCGAGGACAGTAATGCCATGGTCAGTACACCAGTTACTGGTGGTTTTGGCACTGTGGGCAGGTGCCAGATCATGCTGGAAAATGAATTCCTCATCTCCATAGAGCTTTTCAGCAGACGGAAGCATGTAGTGCTCTAAAATCTCTTGGTACACAGCTGCATTTACTCTGGGCTTGATGAAACACAGTGGACCAACACCAGCAGCTGACATGGCTCCCCAAACCATCGCTGACTGTGGGAACTTCACACTGGATTTCAAGCAACTTGGATTTTGCTCCTCTTCAGCCTTTCTCCAGACTCTGGCGCCTTGACTTCCAAATGAAATACAAAACTTGCTTTCGTCTGAAAAGAGGACTTTGGACCACTGTGCAACTGTCCAGTGCTTCTTTTCCTTAGCCCAAGTCAGACGCCTCTTCCGTTGTCTTGAGTTCAGAAGTGGCTTGACCATGGGAATACGGCTATTGTAGCCCATTTCCCGGACACGTCTGTGAACAGTGACTTTTGATACCTGGACTCCAGCTTCAGTCCACTGTCTTTGAAGCTCCCCCAAATTCTGGAAGCGACTCTTCTTCACAATGCTGTTAAGGCTGCGGTCATCTCTCTTGGTTGTGCAGCGTTTCCTGCCACATTTCCCCCTTCCAACAGACTTTTTGTGGATGTGCTTTGAAACTGCACTCTGTGAACAGCTTGCTCTTTGAGAAATTTCTTTTTGTGTCTTACCCTCCTGATGGAGGGTGTCAATGACGGTCCTCTGGACAGCAGTCAGATCAGCAGTCTTCCCCATACTTGTGATTTAGTTTACTGAACCAAGCTGAGTGTTTTTCAAGGCTCAGGAAACCCTTGCAGGTGTTTCGAGTTAATTAGACGATTCAAGTGATTCGTTGAACACCCTACTAGTATACTTTTTCATGATATTCTAATATTTAGAGATAGGATATTTGAGTTTTCTTAAGCTGTATGCCATAATCAGCAATATTAAAATAATAAAAGGCTTGCAATATTTCAGTTGATTTGTAATGAATCCAGAATGTATGACATTTTTGTTTTTTTAATTGCATTACAGAAAATAAAGAACTTTATCACAATATTCTAATTTTCTGAGACAGTCCTGTACATTAACAGTTTGAGGTCCTTTTAGAAACAATGAAGGTACAAAAAACTGTAAAAACTTTTAATTAGAGGATTCCCAAATTGTTTTTTAATCCATTTCCTTCCTAAAGCTCTCAGGCTGCCTTTATTTGTTCTAAATAGAAAGGTGTTCCTTCCAATTACCTCGTTTCCTCTCATTCATAAGGCGGTGTTTACACGATAACCAGTGAAAAGTGAAACACAGACTCAACACATTGACCTTAATAGAATAGACTCATTAGCTCCAGTATCTGCTTCTGGTTTGCAGTTGCGTTTGGTTTTTGCCATTAGCACCTTCCTAATCTAATTAAACATTTTGTAAAGTTCTTAAGCTAAGAAGCAGGCTCCTTTTCAGACATTAATTATATTGTACACTGATAATAAGAATCATGTTGTCTTTGAACCACAGCTGTATCCCTGCTCCCATCATGGCCTCGCTGGAATTTGACATTTCTCTTTCAGTCCGTCATGGCTGCCAAATTATTCAGATTCATTATACACAGCCGGTCATAAGACCAAACCTTTTGACCCGTCCACAGTAAATAGCCTGGGACGGCGCTGTGGCTTCTGAATGTCAAGTTCTGATTTACAAGCCAGAAAAGTTGACATTATTTGTGTTCTATGGTTTTTTAAATATACACAGATATAAACATTTCTAGAGATTTCCATGTTGAGTTGTTATTGACACTGTGTCAGACAACAAAGTGCTGATTCAACTCTATGTTCATTGTGGAGGCTGTTGTTTTAGAAATAAGGTTGTGTTGAATTGAATAATACCACTTGTCTACAGTGGCCAAAATAATACAAAACAAATGAAATATTATGAAGTAATTCATTTGCAGGGTGGTTACAAGTTGATAGGTGGTTTTGATTCAAGACAGGTCAGGTTTTGTAGGTCAAATGTATCCTGTTATTTGTATTTACTTGCCCTATTTTAACTATGTTATCTGTTTCATTGTGTTGCACTGTTGGAGGAGCCTGTGACCTAAGATTTTCAATGATATATCTACACTGTGGCTATGTACAAATGAAAATAAAAGCCTTGAATCTTGAACAAAGGGTGGAAATGCTTCTGTAAGCATACCATTTCCCTTACAGCACACCAAAGAGCCCGTAAACAGACACTGTTGCATCAGCCAAAGCTCACACAAGGCTCTTTATGGTCTTGCATTTTGACCTCACAACAGTCAAATCCATACAGTAAAATGCAAAGTGTACATACTTGAGTTTGTGGTTTACCTCTTTGCTGGTGAGCCTCATGAACACATCCCCCATGATCCCTTGCCACTGGCACTTTAGCACACGTTCCTGCAGAGTATGAAGAAGCTCAAGGTGCTGCTGGATCAGAAACCTCAACGTGCTGGGAAACGGACTAAAGACAGCGAGAAGGAGAGAAGACATGGAAGACATGAGTTCTAGAGAATCCTTTCTTTGCTGCTTAGAAAAGGAGCCAACATGAAACCAAGAAACCAACATGGAAACATTCCAAAAAGCTGGAAAATTGGAGAGAAAAAAACCCTCATTAAAGAAAGCACTATTTTATTTTCTATCTAAATAACATTGTGCATGTAGTTAACAATTGTAAACATCCTTCAAAGTTGTACGGTCATCTAATTTACTTTAACTTTCTGACAATTATTAGGCCATCTTATGTGACGGACATATGGCAGCAGACTATATCAGATTTAAAAAAATGCAATCATTTACAAGTACCTTTCGACCCAGTTTAGCATGTAGCTTCTCATTGAGTACACGTGTGCTGTGCAGTGATTACATTAGAGAGCTGCGTGGTGTAGTCTTTTTAAAATAGTATCCTCTCTGTCTCTGGTGCTTTAACCTGGTTTTATTTAATTAGTCTATTTCCTGTTATGCCCTCTGAAATCAGATCTCGGTGTTGATCTGTTTGTGTCATTTTTATTGAGTTTAAGGCTGGAGGTTAAAGGTCAGCGTTGTCTGGTTCAATCTGGGTTTCCAAAGGTTGTGTGTGGACGTTCTAAATGTTCATACAAATGTTCATACAAATGTTATATACTGAGAAAAAGTGGCCATTTACTTCCTTATCCATTATTGGTTCAGTTCAATAAAGTATGTTTTTGATTTCCAATTAAGATTTTTAGGCTTTTTTTTCAAACTGGGTTCAGTAGTGTTCGTGTTTTAAGGCTTACCGTTTGTCTTTGGAGGTGGGAGCTTCTGATCCATTGAAGGAGATGTTGGCCTTCAACAACAGAGACAGGTGGGACACATACACTCTCTCGGACTCCAGCAGCTCCAGAGCCACTCTCTGTCTCTTGTCTATACACACACACACACACACACACACACACACACACACACACACACACACACACACACACACACACACACAGAAACACAGAAACACACTTAGAGTTTAAACTATGTTGAGGTAGATATATAAGTCATAACGTTTAAATTAAACTGGTTAGCTCCTCTTGTTTTTTTGTCGTAAACTAGTGGTGATGAAGCTCACTATCACGCAACAATTGGCATCAAAGACGAGCCAACGACAGATAGCAAGTTGAGTTTTACTCCCGGTCCCGGATATTAGACTTCAAACAGATGAAGAGGATTCTTTAGGGGTTTTGGTGTTGTTGAAATGTGATCCATGTAAAACTATGATTCTGCTTGCATCAGTTACAGTCTTAAATATCCTATAATCTAATGTAAAGACCTTCTAGGAAATATGCCTTTTCAACAGTTAGCTTAGCTTAGCATAACGGTTGGAAACAAGGGGATACAGCTAGCGGAGTTTGACATTTGCGTTGGGGGGAGCACATAACTGTGCATATCTTATACTTATTTGATAACTACTGTATCCCTTGGTTACTTGAACACGCTACAATATTATTAACCAGTATCCTACCTTATTAAAATATTGATATACGAAATATTTGTATTATATATATATATATATTATATAGGTCAAAGCCCCCCCCCCCCCTGCCCCCCGCAAAATCCGCCTATGCTAGCCTTAAACTGAACAAAACATAAAGTGTTTTGAACAATATGCGAGAGTGTATCGACAAGTGTAGACAACGGTGTGTCATTGTCACGGCTTAAAACAATGAGTGAGTGAAAGATGTTGGTATTTTAATGATGATAAGGGTTTTAAATGTTTCTTTAATTGTGGTCACTTGATCATTTTGGAGTGCCTGGATCGCCCGCATGTAATATTGATCTTTTATTCTGACTATAGGCATTACTGTAAGTGTTTCCCGAAATGCTGAATTATGAAAGGGCATGTATTCTGTTTGCAGTATTAGTCAACAGACGTGTGTGTGTATAAGTAGTGGTGACTCTTGGTGGTTCTGGTGATGATATAAGGGATGTGATATTATTAGTTGTATTAAC
>NC_136909.1:81461000-81546000 GCF_949606895.1 Notothenia rossii
GGATTCTTCCTCAGTCTACCTTTTTATGTGCAGTTTTTCATTCATGGCTGATTGAATTCATTCATCAGGGGTAACTGAATCAGCTCATGGGAACATAGCTTTGGTCGGAGCAGCTCTCTCTCTGTCTCTCTCTCTCTCTCTCTCTCTCTCTCTCTCTCTCTGTCTCTCTCTGTCTCTCTGTCTCTCTGTCTCTCTCTGTCTCTCTCTCTCTCTGTCTCTCTCTCTCTCTCTCTCTCTCTCTGTCTCTCTGTCTCTCTGTCTCTCTCTCTGTCTCTGTCTCTCTCTGTCTCTCTCTCTCTCTCTCTTTCTCTCTCTGTCTCTCTGTCTTTCTCTCTGTCTCTCTCTCACTCTGTCTCTCTCTCTGTCTCTCTGTCTCTCTCTCTGTCTCTGTCTCTCTGTCTCTCTCTCTGTCTCTCTGTCTCTCTCTCTCTGTCTCTCTCTCTCTCTCTCTCTCTCTCTCTCTCTCTCTCTGTCTCTCTCTCTCTATCTCTGTCTCTCTGTCTCTGTCTCTCCCTCTGTCTCTTTCTCTCTGTCTCTCTGTCTCTCCTCTCTTTCTCTCTCTCTATGTCTCTCTGTCTCTCTCTCTCTGTCTCTCTGTCTCTCTCTCTCTCTTTCTCTCTCTCTATGTCTCTCTCTCGGTCTCTCTGTCTCTCTCTCTCTCTTTCTCTTTCTCTCTCTCTCTCTCTCTCTCTCTCTCTCTCTCTCTCTCTCTCTCTCTCTCTCGCTCTCGGTCATGTGAAAGGCATCAGGCAGCGGACTGAATAGAGCATCTGTCCTGTTTGCCTTGTGCTCTTCTTCCTTCTCTGATGCTATCTGTGTTTGTCATGCTGTGTGACCTTACATTTGAGAGGTTGCGGATCTAAAGAGCCACAACAGTGTGAATTCCTCATAAAATGAGTATTTAATCATATAAATTGCAAATTTAGCCAATGTTGTGGTCGGTTCCTTTTGAATAAGAGTTTACACTCATTTAAACCTAATGTTTACAAGCCCATAAAGACATGTGAGTAATAAGTGACCCTTGGTGGCCTCACTGAGACCAGAACTCAATTCCAAACGAATGTGATATTTACAGATATGTTGATCGCTTTTTGACAGCAATTGTTGACAGCTAGTGTTGGAAATGCTTTTATTATGAACACACTTGTGCTATGCAGCTTTTGCCTGAAAAGATAATCAGTAGTTCAAATCATATCTTCAAACTTAAGAGTCTTCCCACGACAAGTTGCTGAGTAAATGTCACACGATTAGATGGGACAAGTTGATTGCCGTTCAAGAGCAGTTAAGTGAGAGCAGCTGATGCGAAAGACCTTTAAAATGCAGGAAGATTAGGGAATTCACGGATTAAGGGAAGGCGTGAATGACACGATCGGAAAGCAACAAGCCTCCGGTCAAAGAGAGTGGTAGCTTTTTCATCTCTAACACTCTGCAAAACAAAAAGTGTGTAAGTGGTGTGGAAAAGAACAGTTCTTAAATACCTGAGCGATCTCTATGTTAGCCTCCTCCACGCTTTCTTCTTTATCTTAAAAGAAAAATAACTTAGTTAGCTACCAGCACAGTAATTACATCTTCTTTCAAGCAGGCATGGAAAGCATTAATGGATGACACATTTATATCTCGGATAAAAATGTGGATAAAACTTTATTTCACTTCTTTTTTTTTGTTACACCAGAGGTGGACATTCCTACAACAACCATTACTGTCTCAGCTAAACCTGGTTTGATCTCATCCCTTTGCATAATTCAATAAGGTTACTTCAGAAACAATTATTGAGAAGTTTGCCGCATTTATGGCATCCATTTGCAATTCTTCCTGAATACTGTGATTTTCCTCAGGCTACAGTTGCCACAAATGTTTATATGTTTGTAAGAAAACAACTCTCTAAGTTCTGTTTCTGCTCCAGTCAGTACAATTTCAGATTCATCATAAAATGCAGTGTTGAATCTGGTAAACACTGTTGATGCAAATGACTTTGTTTTGTGTACAAAACTACATTTTAAAGGTCATTCTAACAAACCAATTCATGGTCCAGAAAGCTTTTATATTCTCGGAACAGATTACCAAAATGTTCATCTTCTGAAAACGTTGAGGTGCAGTTCACCATCAGTTCTTAAAATATCTGTATTTATGGTCTTGCAGGTGATGCCAGTCATGCAATTCATGGTTAAGATTGTTATCAAAGCAGGATAATGTGTCACTGCGGTGGAGGATGTGTGTCTGCATGTGATGGGTTACAGGCAAATCATTTGCACCGGAGTTCAAGACAGATATCTCGAGCCACAGGAGTCAAGGTTGGGATAGAAAGGTTTAGGAGTGATCCCTCAGTCATGTGAAAGTGCTACACATGCCGATCCTTTTCAGATAAGAGATTCAACACGTAAGACCAAGCATCAGCTTAATGTTCCTTAACTTCTTAAATTGGGATCTTCTTGTGACTTGTGGTAACTGTACGTCTCTATGACTTCTATTCATTGTAAACGGAGCGTCTCCGGCAAGTGTTTCCTGGTGGAATCAAGTCATTTCCACAGATAAAAAGCTCCTTGGAAGTTGTCGTGTTCATGATTGGACCGCTAAAGAAAAAGGAATTAATATTTATGATGGATTTTTCCTTTAGATGCAGTTCATTTTTGGGACAGTTAGCTAGTTGTATGAAGCACAATCCTGGTGTTTGTAGTGGAAATGTCACAGGTTGAGACTGCCGTCAACATTGCCAAAGGTCATCTGAAATACGTACTTACCATATATTATCATGCATAATTGACTAGGCCTGCAGGCACAATGTACAATATATATTACAATTCCTAACTGTGACATCAAGAGAAGGAAAATGCAGTGTGCTGTGTTATTATTTATTTAAAAAAACATGGCTTTTTGCTATTGGCCTCAGTTGTTGCAGTCAAGATGTAAACATTAAGTTACAGTGTTTGAGCGTGGTAATTAATAAACCACAAAAGTGTTTAATTCATTACCACAGTCAGGGATACAAGGAGGATGTGGTGCTGTGATCGCAGCAGTGATAGGAAAACACATGATGTTCCTTGCAGGGACATGATTTAAGTTAATTTTCCAGCGACTCTAATAATAAAGTATTAAATAATGCCTAGGGACACTGTACTGTACATTGAAAGCAGTAAACATGGATAATGCAGATTAATTTAATGTCTAGACCAGGGGTCTTCAACGTTTTTCAGGCCAGGGACCCCCAAACTGATGGAGAGCTGGAGCAGGGACCCCCCTACTATATGTATGGCATACAATTGTGTTTTATATTAAACGGGGCCTAGTGCCGTGTATAAACATAGCTACTCTGTTATTGTACATTCAATACTAAACTATTCAAATAATACACAGGTTAATATATTCATGTTTTTATTTTAAACATGTGCAAGGTACAGGGTGGCCATGCCAATACCATTTATAAACATACATCTTGAACACAACACAGAGCTATTAAAATAATTCACAGATTCAAGTTTTAACTTTAAAGAGCAACTTCCAGGTTAAAGACACCTGTGAATAAATGTGTAGGAAAATGATGAATACACTGGATTTTCAAAAATATATACAGAAATATACACTACAGTGACATCTGGCGTCGTTTTGGTAAGACATGTTCACTTCCGCATAAAAAAGCCTCCGCACGTGACCCCCCGCATGTGACGTAACGTGGGGGAGAGCGGACGGTCTAACGTATGAATAAACATGGATCACAATGTCAGTTTTGACACAGAAGAGGTTGAAAATATATATTCAAATGCATATGATTATAATTATGAGCCTGCTAGACGTCCAAGAGACCAGGAGCAGCCAAGGATTAGAAAAAAAAACTGCCATCAGCGAGAAATTGAGCTGTGGTGTGAGGAGAACCAGTGGAGAACAGAGCAGCTATCTTGGTGAGTGACCGGCGTTAGCTACAGAATGTTAGCTAACGTCAGTCACATCACAACATTGTAAAGTTAGCTATCATATATCAGGCTATAACTAAAGTAGTATTGATAATATGGTAACGTTACTGGCAGGACTGTTGATACTGATCCATAACAGAAACTAACCAGATCGTCAAGTATCAGCCATATCTCGCGTTACCTAATGGACTGTACTTATATAGCGCTTTATCCAGTCTTTAACACCCGTCAAAGCGCTTTACATATTACATGTCATTCACCCATTCACACCCATTCATACAGAGCAGTGTACCTTACTCTAGGACCTAACATTCACACACATTCACACACCGTTGGCCATGCCATCGGGAGCAACTCAGGGTTAAGTATCTTGCCCAAGGATACATCGACATGTTGACTGCATGGGCTGGGATCGAACCCACCACCTTCTGGTTGAAAGACGACCGCACTCCCTCACAGCCACAGTCGCCCGATGCAACGGGCAATGCAACTCCATACTACGGTGCTGTGTACCGGAGGGGAGACGCGAGATACGGCTGATACTTGACGATCTGGTGGAGAAAGGTTGTGGAGCAGAAGATAACGTCTTCTGCCTCGATTTCTCCATTCGCTACAATATGTTGGATTCATGTTAATGTGCATTTAAAGACATTTCAATTTGTGGGAAAAAAATGTTTGGAAAACATTTTTTTTTTTTAAAGAATTTTTTTTTTTTGTCTAATCAACCAAAGATTTCGCGACCCCCCTGCAGTACCTCCACGGACCTCTGAGACAGTATGATTGGATTTTTTTGAACCAAGTCAACTTTCTTGGCCAAAACCTGTTGCATTTTAAATAATCCATCTGCAAATAAAGCAAATATTTGTTCACACAAGATAATTGTTTGCTACCTTTTTTTATATATTTTATTGTCTAAAAGGTTTTGAGAGAAAATTATGCAACTTTTCTTATCTGTTTTGTCATTTTCAAATTGACGAATTCATCAACTTTGGACCTCTGAAGTTGTTTTTAGCCAACTTGCAATGTTGGTTGACATTTTATTGACTAAACAATTGATTGACTGAAATAAATACTTAACAATAGAACTCATAACTATCATAACATGCAGTCACTATTAGATACAGCCCAAGTACAAACCAGCAGCCTGTTCTCCAAGTTTCACAAAAGTAACTAATATACTTTTTTTCCGCCTGTTTTACCTTCTGACACGCCGTCTGTCATGTCTTCTGTTTCTGTTTTTCCATTCTCCATGTTGAAGTATCCCGTCGGGTCTGATCCAGTGTATTTCACAGCTGTCTGATCCTGTAGTCCTTATCCAGCGCACAACGACTTCAGTCCGCTGCTCTGACATGTGCCTCTCCTCTGAACCACCCTATCTTCTGCTGTGATCCCTCACTTTCTCTCCTCCAAAGCATGTGAGTCCTATGATTTCCCTTTGGCACAAACAGGCCCTTGTCCTCAGAGAGCTAGAGACAGGAGGGTAATATCAGGAGGAGTTAGAGAGAGACATTTGTTCATAACAGACTCATATTGTTACTAACTCATTAGATTTAAAGAAGCGTGACTGGTTGATTAGTGCTGCTGTGTATCATCCTTATTAACACAGTGCTTAAAATTGATATTACAGTTATTGCAGCGGGTAAAAGTGAATCTATGCTGGTTGTCGCCTGCAGTGGAGAATTTCACAGTAGGCCAGTGCCATTAAAGTGTCAAAGCTTGTTTGTATTTGCAGTGTCCAGTCTTTTACTTTTCAGAGTATGCGTTGTTGGATTAGGACACGTGAATATGTTTTCTATCGTCTAATTGTTCCTCTTTGACACCTTATTCCAAATTAATTTATTCGACTTGCATAAGCTGCAGGGAGAGGCCCCATTACCAAACAATCTACAGTGGGTTTGAAGCTTGAGGGCAGTGCTACAAATACACACAATAACATTATAACTGAGCAGCAGAGCCACACCATCTTTTAATGTTGTGTTTCCAGCTACTTGATAAATGTAGGTCCAATACTCCCTCTCCATTAAACATTTGTATCCATATATTCTGGATAATTATTTCAGGTCTTTAACAGCTAAATGCTACAGGAGGCCGAGGAGGAAAGAGTCCAGAGAGGTAAAACTAACCGAGCAAGCTAACTTTACCATTGCCTGTAAGGGAGGCTCATCTCGGGGAACATACTGTATGTCTCAAAGCCGCGCTGTTTAATGTGGAGAAAAAGCTTAAATGGAAACTATTTTAACTAATTGCTTAATTTTACATGTTTAACTCAGAGCAACTCTTTGTTTACACAGCTAAGAGTCAATCATGATAAGTTGAACACCTGCACCATAATTAAATGTGACCTATGATACAACACGAAGGTATCTTCTAAAAATGCTAATTATTTCAATTTCCACATTTGTGTACATCCACCTGAGCTTTGAGTCATGTCATGTTTGCATACCTAAAGAGTTATTTAGATAAAAACGGTTCCTAAACAGTTTGGCAAAGTCTGGATATAAGTTGAAACCCTGAGAAACAGTCTATGTTGGTGTAAAAGTGTACTGAGAATCCATTAGGGTACACATGTATTATGTTAGGCATGGCAAGCTGCCAGATAAGAAGACTAAAGCTGGTTGTGTCATTATCTTTTGAAATGACTGAGAGAGAAGGTGCTTTTCTTTTACTATGCGAAATATAGTAGCATTGGTAACCATAATGACACTTTATCTAATAGCACATTATGCAAAAGAGACTCATTGCCATCACTATGTTCTTTCTTAAAAATCTTTATGTAGCTGCTAACGTTGTCTGTCCATCGTTTGGTACCTAGCAGACAGCAATCTGTGAGTTGATCATCATTTGTGCTTAGTATACAGTCGTGTCTTTCAGCTGCTTGAAACAATGTACATTGAGAGTGAAGCAAAACTGTAAAGTTCGCAGGCTGTAAAATGAAAAACTCTTACATGGGACCCCTTTCACATACACACAGTGACATGGCAAATTGTTGATTAACAACAATTATTCAGAGCAGCTTTGAAGAAGTCTGCTACTTCACCAGGAATCCATCATTTAATTTCAAGTACTACTCTTTAATATATTATCTGTAGTTACTGCAAAATGTTATTTTTCAACATGTCATCTTTCAGGTCTTCTCCCCTCTCCTATAGGAGAATAAAACCTGATTATATATTTTTTGCAATTTTTTCTTCATAAAAGGTTATGTCAAAGGTCAGGTTCAAAGCAAGGGGCACTCCTGCAGTGCAGACCTTTAAACTTGCTTCTTAAACTGATGTAAAACATGACAAATGGCTTGTCAAGGACTTGTCAAAAGTAGGTCAAGATAAAAGACTTGTATAATTCAGTTTTTTAGAACCTAACATCCTCAACACTTTAACTCAGATGTCGTCCACGTGTTTTGTTCTTTGATGTCTCTGAAGTTTCGTGTTTCAGAGACTTTATAACCAAAGCCCCGTGGCTGACAGAAGCCTGTCTGTCTCTCTGTTCATGTTGGTAGGTAGGTTACTGTTGTAGAAGTCTGTCTGCTCATATGTGTCTGTCTCTCTTCATTTCTGCAGCATTTTTCTCTCTTTGTTTCCGTCTCTCGTCTGCGGTGGCGATGATAAAGCCCAGAGACAAACAGCTGAGCTGCCTCAGATTTCAATAACAAAGCTGTGTTTGAAGGTTACATCATTCCCCATCATCTGATTTCAGTGGTTACATGAAATGAAAACAAAACTTGCTCTTCAAGAAATGTGATTCGTGGAAAATGATGATGTCCTTGATAAAGCCTGAAAATCACATTACTAAACCACTGTAATAAAGTAAATACAAAACCTTTCTATTATTGTCTATTATTGAATTGTATCTGTGGGGAATGCAAGGTTGACACCAAAAGCCTGTAAAAGCATTAGGCCTAACTCTCTTTTTTGTACACACATTTTCTTTTATTGGGTGGGAGCAAAAACCTCAGATATAAAAAGTGGTCCAAGAATAAGCAAGGGTATTTTATACAAACAATGCAAATTAAATAAAAAATAAAAAGATCAGACAAGGAACTTGCAGACAGTTTCCAAATGGCAAACAGATAATCATGATAAGCAGGCAGTTCATGGCCTGAGTCTAATATAATTAAATAAAGCACAAACAATGAGTAGCACAATGGTAGAAAGGTCAGTAGGCCTACTCCTTCCTTTCTTTTTGAGAGTTGAAGTCGGTTGCACAAACAAGATGGACATAATGTTATGTTTTCATATAATTCAACACTCATACAACAAGACAATCATGAGTCACCCATAGGACAAAGGGTATCTGATAAAGTATAAAGATATTGTAAGTGAAAAATACATAGCCTATAATGTTTTGCGAAGTTTTAATTTTGAGAACCACAGATAATAATAATAATAATAAAGCTTTATTTATATTGCACTTTTCATACCACACATGCAGCTCAAAGTGCTTTATAAAATGACAAGTTAAAAACAAACAACAAGAAATTCCCCTCAGATTATTTGTTAAGAACTTTAAAAGGTACATGCAGCAAATATAACATTTGATGCGGTTAATAGACACATGGAGGTACAATTGATGACAATACAAATAAAATAGAATACAATAAATAATGGTTTCACTCTGACAGATAAGACACAAGACAACTGAGTCGATTCAACAATATAAAATATAAAACCCCATAAAATGTTTCCACGCACTTTAAAATACTCCTACTTTTTTCCTACTTCCGGTCCCATGGCCCTCGTCACGTGACGCGGGTTATCTTGTGACGTCTACTAGTCGGGCCGGAGTTTTTGTTGTTGTTTATCGGAGATGCAGTAGACCCGAGTAGTAGACCCAGTTGTACTGTAAAATGGAGCGGTACGGGTCGGACATGGAGAGGGACGATACACCGCTGCTTCAAAGGGCCGAGGAGGAAAAAGTCCAGAGAGGTAAAACTAAAATATCTCCAGGTAACCGAGCAAGCTAACATTACCATTGCCTGTAAGGGAGGCTCATTTCGGGGAACATATGTCTCAAAGCCGCGCTGTTTCAGGCTCTTTAATGTGGAGAAAAAGCTTAAATGGAACCTATTTTAACTAATCGCTTAATTGTACATGTTTAACTCATGGCAACTCTTTGTTTACACAGCAAAGAATCAATAATGATAAGTTGACTTAATGATTACAATTTCCACATATATGTCTAATTCACAGTTGGATTTTGTTGCAAGGTGCATCTGAATATTGGTTTAATTTCCCACACCCAACCTGTGCCTTTGTCACGAGTTTTAGGGACAACCGTTCTGAGCTTTTGTCACAAGACACACCTAATGTGCACCTGAGCTTTGAGCCGTGTGATGTTTGCATACCTAAAGAGTGATTTAGATAAAAACGGTTCCTAAACAGTTTGGCAAAGTCTGGATATAAGTTGAAACCCTGAGAAACAGTCTATGTTGGTGTAAAAGTGTACTGAGAATCCATTAAGGTACACATGTATAATGTTAGGCATGGCAAGCTGCCAGATAAGAAGACTAAAGCTGGTTGTGTCATTATCTTTTAAAATGACTGAGAGAGAAGGTGCTTTTCTTTTAGTATGCAAAATATAGTAGCATTGGTAACCATAATGACACTTTATCTAATAGCACATTATGCAAAAGAGACTCATTGCATGTAGATATAAGGTATGGTTATTGAAACAAATGGGTCGGTCAAAATTAAATCCACTTAAACATCAATTTGGTCTGTCGGATAACAATGAATCTGTAATTACTTTATTTTAAAGATGTATATATTGTAGCCAGTGATTAACATTGTCACTGTCATAATGAATAGTAAATGAATGCTATGTGTTATTCTTTTTTCAATGATTAATAACATTTGTCAATAGATTAATTCACAGCCCAATCTTAGTTTGGTTCTATTCAGTACACATATAAATATATATATTTGTCTCTATAATGTGTGATACAGCTACAGCTAACATCATCCTGCAAACAGTCTCATTGTCTCCGTCTCTGTCTCTCTGTCTCCTGCAGCCCCAGCATGCGGCTCATCGCGCTATGGCCTGGCTCTTCTCTCCTCTTTTGGTTTCTTTGTGGTCTACTCCTTGCGCGTGAACCTCAGTGTGGCGATGGTGGACATGCTGAACAACACCCAGTCCGACACAAACCACAGCAGCTCAGTGTGTCCGGCTCATGCCAACCCTCCACGGCCCAAACACAACCACACAGTGAGTGAGAACAGAAACGCAGCTGAGTCAAAATAATAATACAAACTGGTTCAACTTGTCCTTGGAGCTGTATTGCACACAAGAGCATTTCCTTGATTAGTTAAGTCCTTTTTGCAAAGTAAGAACGATTTAAGTGACACAAATAACTACATGTTCTGCCTAAAAAGACATAAAAAAAGTAAATCCAGTCCAGCTGCAAGTAGTATGTAAGTGCCCACTGCAACAGTAGCTCAATTCATCATTTTCACAACTAGTACTGCTTTAAGATTGTTATTGTTACTCATCCTTGTGTGTTCCTCTGTGGCCTTTTAGAGACAAACAGTTTAATTAAAGTTGAGCACACACGATCACACCCATTCCGGACAGTAAAACCCTTGTTGTCAGGCTTTAAAACCCCCCCCAATGCGTTTCCCTATTTGTCTGCCTGGAAAAACTGTAGTCATTACTGGATAGTTAGATTTATAAGTTGACATCTGATGATTAGTCATTTGTCCTGGAAAAATATAATCTGGTTTCAAACCGCACTTAGGACTGATGCACAAACTAAGCTTTACAATCTTTCAAACTGAACAGTTGAGTGTATGACAATGACCCGCCCCTCCTTACAGTCTGTGAAGGTAACAAAAGGCTGCTACAATCATCCAGAAAGGCTCTGCATTATTGTCAGAACAGTTCTGCAGAGATGCTGTCATCATGTTGGGTAACCTTTTGCTTCTTATTGAGAAGCTGTGTTGATGACCGCTTCTTTGCAGACACACATAACAATGCATGGACAAAATCAACAACGTAAATGTTGACCATACTTGCCCTTTGTTATTGACTGTGTTTGATTGGCCTGCAACTAACAACTATTTTCATAATTGTATAATCTATCAAGTGTCCAAAAAATGTCCTAAAATATTGAGTGATGATGATATCTTTACATGTCTTGTTATTCCTTTTGAAAATCCAAAGATATTCAGTTTCAATGATATAAAACAGAGAACAAGCAGGAAGTCTCTATATTTGAGGCCAAAACAATAACATTTCTTGCTATATTTGCATCAAAGATTACGTATATGTTTTCTATCTGTCGATTAGAGCATGGGTTCCCATACTTTTCAGCCCCCGACCCCCAAAATAACAGTGCCAGTAATTGGCGACCCCCTGTAATTGTCACTGCACTCGCCTCGTTGCGGGGAAATTATACAGATGACTAGTCCGCCCCAAAAAATATCTATGTAAACGTTATTATTAATAATTAAAAAAATAAAAAATAATACAAAAAAATTATATATATTTTTTTATTAATATTTTTTTTTAGATTTTCCATTTTTATTTTGTAATCATCTCGCGACCCACACTCGGGGTCTCGCAACCCCCACTTTGGGAACCCCTGGATTAGAGGACTAGTTGATGCAGCTCTAGTGTGTGTTCATGTTAGAGGTGAACTTTAGGATGTTCAAAAAAACAAGACTATTGTAAAAACAGGAACATAAAGTGTACAGTTTTACTGCTTGTTTACTACATGTTACTTCAACAGTCGGTTTGACTGTTGAAGTAACATGTAGTAAACAAGCAGTAAAACTGTAGTTTGATCAAACTAAACTCCTGCCCCCCCCCCCCCCCCCCTACAGGCCAGTGTGTATAACTGGGACTCTGAGACCCAGGGCTGGATCCTGGGCTCCTTCTTCTACGGATACATCCTCACACAGATCCTCGGGGGATACCTGGCCGGCCGCTGGGGCCCCAAGTGGCTGATGGGATTTGGGATCCTGGGAACTGTATTTTTTACACTTCTCACCCCTGTGGCTGCTGACCTGGGCGCAAAATACCTCATCGCTGTCAGGGTGCTGGAAGGGATAGGAGAGGTAGGTTGTTTCATTACTAAAGAGACACAGGGTGATACAAAACATTGTGGGGAAATGTATACCATAAGCTGGAGTGGATTCAAATACAAAATGTGCTTTAAATGTCCTTTTTAAAATACATCTATGAGCCGCCATAATCTCAATGGAGTTATAGACACACCAACAGCCACACCAGATACAGCGATGGTTTGCATGTGCAGATAAGTGGATGGTTATTTGTACTTTTTGCACTCCTGTTGATGCTCTTCTTATGTTCGTCTTCAGGGAGTGACGTTCCCTGCCATGTACACCATGTGGGCGGCCTGGGCCCCCCCGCTGGAGAGGAGCCGCCTGCTCACTATCTCCTACATCGGTAAGACACACACACACACACACACACACACACACACACACACACACACACACACACACACACACACACACACACACACACACACACACACACACACACACACAGGGGTACAATGTTAACACAAAGGGAAACGTTTTTTTTTATGCTACACAGTATGAAACAGTAGAATTGGGTTTTAACTGCTTTAATATTTCTTTAACAGAATAGCGATGTATTAGCTTTCCAACTAATTGTTTAATAAGTTGGATTTGGTTTTTGAAGCGCTTTAACTTTTGGACCCAAAACTATTTGAAGACATTTCCCACTAATTTCTGAGTGATTTTTTGTACTTACCAATGACTCACTCATTTCAAAACAACAACATATTAACTTACAATAACATTCATGCTTAAAATATCCTTAGTTCAAGGCAATGTAGGAACTTGATCTAAATGATTCATCTCTCCCTCACCATGTGTAGAGCAGGGTATGACTCACCCACCTCACCTCATCATCAGACATATCATTTTTAATGTCTACCTCTCACTTTCTGTATATTCACCATTCGTAAGTTACTCTGTGCATTCAGACCGCTGCAGGATACAGATGTTTGTCTTCTCTCTTCCTCCCCAGGAGCCCAGCTGGGGACCGTCGTATCTCTTCCTCTGTCTGGACAAATCTGCTTCTATTTGGACTGGACCTACGTTTTCTACATATTCGGTAAAACATCTGGGGGTTTCGCTAGTGTAGGGTGGGAGGGGGGTGTTCCTTTGTTGCTGACTTTCCCTCCACCAGAAATACGTTGTTTTATTTCCATATTTTGATTTTATTTGTGAGTGATTTAAAACATTTTCCTGATTTCTATTTGGGTTTTGATGAGCTTCAACTTTTCTTAGTGTTTCGGTTTTTGCTTTGATTTCCAAATATCAGCAACTTTTTGTCATTGATAAATTCCTTACTATTCTATTTCCACGTGATG
This sequence comes from Notothenia rossii, assembly GCF_949606895.1. NCBI lineage: Eukaryota > Metazoa > Chordata > Actinopteri > Perciformes > Nototheniidae > Notothenia > Notothenia rossii. The sequence goes on from NC_136909.1 coordinate 81,474,267, forward strand.
CATTCAGCCAGAACCCCATTGTCTAGTAAGAGGAAAGTGACATCATGAATAAGTCGGATAAGAAACATTAACATCTCAGACGATGTCTCATCTTGTCTAATTAGGAAAGTGTAAATAAAAAATGCTCTTCTGTAGTCGCTGCAGGTTTGGATTATGGATTCTCTGGAGCATTTCCCTGACGTCAAGCAGCCTCTCCATTGATTAGTCAGAGATGTTTGTTGTCCTTTAACACTCATCCTCTAATCCTCAGACAAGCTGTTTCCAGTGTCTGCTCCTTTGTTCCTCTTTGGCCGGTGGAAACGATGAGTTCGCAAGTTTGAGAACAAAATGTGCTCACGGATGGAAAAATAAGTCCTGTTTAATTAACTGGCTTGCTTTCCTGGTGAACAAATGCCACTGCCACTAGTTAACCCCGCGTGTAAACCACAGGGCAGATGTAAGCGTAGTTATGTTACACAAGTAAAGAAGGGGTAATGACGTGTGTGTGTGTGTGTGTGTGTGTGTGTGTGTGTGTGTGTGTGTGTGTGTGTGTGTGTGTGTGTGTGTGTGTGTGTGTGTGTGTGTGTGTGTGTGTGTGTGTGTGTGTGTGTGTGTGTGTGTGTGTGTGTGTGTGTGTGTGTGTGTGTGTGTGTGTGTGTGTGTGTGTGTGTGTGTGTGTGTGTGTGTGTGTGTGTGTGTGTGTGTGTGTGTGTGTGTGTGTGTGTGTGTGTGTGTGTGTGTGTGTGTGTTTGTAGGTGCTATCGGCCTGGTGTGGTTCGTCTTGTGGACGTTTCTGGCCTTCGACAGTCCGAACACTCACCCACGGATCTCAGAGCAGGAGAGGCTCTACATCACCAACTCTCTCAAGAACGAGGTAACACCAGAGCCAGACTCTGTGTCCAGAAATCAAGCTTTAAGAAGAAGCCTTCGTAGATATGAGGAAAGGTTTCGTTACTCACCTTTTGGTTTGCACAAAAAAAGATATGTAAAAAATAAAGATTTAGCAATTACTCAAAAACAATGAAACACTGGTGAATTAATAGGTAACTTTTTGAAATGTGATTCAAACTTTAAAATACGACTCAAATTAAACAGACTTTATTTATAAAAAAAAAAAAAACATCATAAATTTTTTTTCACAATTTCCTCTTCTCCTTTTTTTGTTTGCGACGTATTTAACAAATAAAAAACCCACCAGAAAGTCAAATTATTTGATGAATTCTTTATTTTAATATATAGCTGTTATTAATATGTAGAAGTTCAGAAGATTTTATCACTAATTGGTATTCAGAGATATCTTTTGTTCTGTTCCCTCTTGACAGTAGCAGCAGAGTGTTTCAGACGTTTCCTGCGCCGTACAATCATCAGATAGTAATGTTGCATAACTCGGTGTGACGCTGTGTTTTATTCTCTTATCTGAAACTCATCGGTTTCACAGCCCTCGCAATGACTCTGCAGTTTATTATCACATTCAGGCTCTCGCTCATTACTCCTGACATCTTTATGAAGACACAGTGTAGTGGCTTCCAAGGTTTCCTTTTGCCACTGTAGAGCGGGGGTGACGACACGCAATCCAAAGCATTAAGCAGCCGAAGGTTTTCAGTCAAAACATTTAATTTATTAACAAAAAAGTATTGACTTAAATAGTCTCAAAATAACAAATCTAAATCAATATTTTGGCGGTATGCTTTCCTATATAAACTATACTTTGCAGTTTAATTTGCAACACTCATTTCTGTTTACAATTTGCGGTCGAAAAACTGTTCCGCTCCCCGTCTCATCAGGTCTCAGAGCACCGCGGCTGTCCTCAATGACCTCACTTAAATAAACACCGGAAGGGAACAGATCATATTTACGATTTAAAATAAACAATCATTTCATCAAAAGATATTCACCACGTCAATATAACTCCTTTTCCATCATTAGTTCATTTATCAAATGATGAAGCTAAATAATAACGTTGACTTCATTGTGGCTCTAACACAAAGTGTCACAAATTACAACTGTTGGATTCTTCTGCAGTGTTGTGAATTAGAAAATAACAAGACGACAAAGAATACCTCGACCCCCCCAAAATTAACATTTGTATATTAGTTACTCACCTCACTTTAACTCTTGAAGAAAAAAATATTATTTTACACGTCTCTACAGTGACAAAGAATCCTAACATTTTTTATATATGAATTAAAAGTAAGTTCGGGTCATGTTCAACAACAGCACAAATATATAAAAACTCTCATTTATAAAGTCAAAATGTTCCAGTCATATGCTCCCTACTTCCCACCAGCAGGGGGAGATAAAGCTAACAGAAGAAAAATCCTCCTAGTGGTACAACTGGATTTATTTCTGTACATACAGTATGCAAATAATCACACAGCTGAAGGTTGAAATTTAAATTCTAAGTCAACTTTATTGTCAATCCTTCAGTTTGTGTGTACAGACCGAGAGATCGAAATGCCGTTTACCACAATCCGAAATACAAGAAATACAAATATATATATATACAAATATGTATATCCTATATATTCACAATCAACAGACACATTTTGCACACATTAAAGGTCACCTATCATGCTTTTTTTAGGCAATAGCATAGGTCTCAGATATATACAAATATATAAAAAACATGTCAATGAAGTGTTTTGCTCAAAATACCAAACAGATCACCCATTCTAGCCATGCTTCATATTCCTCTATTTCACTTCCTGTTTCAAAAGTGCTGATTTTGGGTATAAAGATTAAAAAAAAGAAAAAAAGAAATTGATACAAAATAAAAAAGGAGGGGGCTGAGCTCCTGCGGGACCCGGCAGCTACTGTCTAAACTAAATACTGCCGTGATGAAACGCCATATCATGGATTATCAAGGATTATTTCTGAAACAGTATGGAGCTCAAAGGCTTTCTCTCTTGCCGGTTATACCACAAGGTGAGTTCCTTTTTATTTCCTGCTTCTTCACACACATGCTCTCCAGTACAGGTTAGCTCTGAGTGTTAGCGATGCTAATGTAAACACCGACCATATTACGTCCAAAACAGTCGGGCATTGTTTCTGATAGCAACTTTCTGATAGGGCCGTGGGTCCACATTTCAGATATTACGTCATATTGGACACAAATCTGGATCAGCTCCGTTGTAGCCCCGTTTTTAGAGATGTGGGTACGGCGGAAAAAGAGAGTGTTTTATTTTCTGACGCTGCGTGAGTTCCCCGACAAACCGGGGACACATGTTTATGTATAAAAGACATCAAAAAGTGCATTTTGCATGATAGGTCCCCTTTAAGTTATAAATAAAAGCACAACAATCAATATATACAAAATAACAGTCGCTTCAATAACTTTGAGAAATGTGTATTAGTGAAAAATTGTCCATAGCAGCGTGAAAAGTGTCTGGTGCTGGATTTGAGTGTCTGAGTGCGTGGGGGGGTGTTACAAATAAATGACTAATAATTTGGCGATCTATCACATTTGATGCATCAATGAAGAGCTTTCTAATAAATCTGCTCTCTGTTCTCCACTTCCTGTCCCAGCTGTCCACCTCAGCAGGATACATCCCCTGGAGAGCCATCCTAACGTCCGGCCCGCTGTGGGCCATCGTGGTCGCTCACTTCTCCTACAACTGGACCTTCTACACGCTGCTCACGCTGCTGCCCACTTACATGAAGGAGGTGCTGGGGTTCAGCATTAAGCAGGTGAGGGCCACGTCACACACATTCATCTGTGGAGCTGATCGCTGATGGGATGAGTTGTGAGATGAAACGGGCATGTTAACACATTATTTAAGTAAAATACAATTAGATGTCAAAATGTTACAAAATTCCAAAACAGAGTTCATAGTCAAGCATCTTTTCTCGTCCTCAACAGAACGGGATGCTGTCGGCTCTTCCCTACATCGGCTGTGTGGTGTTAGCGGTGCTGAGCGGTCAGCTGGCCGATCACCTGAGGGAGACCTGGCTCGTCCGCACCGTCATCGTCAGGAAGGTCTTCTCCATCGTTGGTGAGGAGGACTGTCTATAACTATATTACTGTGTGAGGCTCTAAAGTCTAGCTACACCATGTGTGCTACTCCTGAACAGAGGTGGGAAGTAGTGGAATACAAATACTTTGTTTCTGTACTTAAGTAATATTTTCTGGTATCAGTACTTTACTCCACTACTTATTTTTCTGACGACTTTTTACTTTTACTTCTTACTTGTTGAACACAAATACCTGTACTTTCTACTTCTCTCATTTTCCAAACAGGCTGGTTCCTTTAGTCTGAATGTGTGTTTGGTGGCGTGATCATTATTATTTAGAGTCATTGCGTGCCTATTGATTTGAACACGATCCGTGTATCCATCATTTCCTGGTCTTCTCTAAAGAAGAGGGACCAATGAAAACGTTGTCATGTTGCCGTTGTTCAGCATGGAAACATTCATTAGCTAACAATGACATTATTGTTCTATTAATATAAAGGGAGGTCAGGTACTCTTTAAAACAGCTGCTAGTTATGGGTACTTTTTACTTAAGTACATTTCAAAGCCTCTTTACTTTGACTTGAGTAAAGAAGTTTAGTCAGTACTTCTACTTTCACCAGAGTATTTTTAAACACGAGTATCTGTACTTCTACTTGAGTAAAGGATGTGAGTACTTTTGCCCCTCTCTTCTGAACCACCTGACGGTTTGTTTCTGCAGGGATGTTGGGGCCAGCCGTCTTCCTGGTGGCGGCGGGGTACACCGGCTGTGACTACACCCTGGCTGTGACATTCCTCACCCTCTCCTCCGCTCTGGGGGGGGTGTCCGCCTCCGGCTTCAACATCAACCACCTGGACATCGCTCCTTCGTAAGAATCACCAAGTTAATCAACTAACATCTTATCATCTCAGCTCATCATCCAGGAGAACCTCAAAGTTAAACTGACAAACAAAATAACTTATGTCATAATTGTTGTTGCCCCCTTAAATTCAACACTTATGAGTAATTTAGTTATACAGTATGCATTTTAACTTTCAAATGTTTAATGTCAGAATTGTACAATAATGTAATGTGTCATTTTGTCCATAATTATAAATCCTGAGAAAGTATAGGAACATTTCATTGAGAGATGAATTGTATTGAAGTGAAAGTTGTTAAATTGTAGTCAACACTGTAGTGGGTATTTTAACAATCATGTACTCGTTATGTTTCTAGGTATGCTGGTATTCTCCTGGGAATCACCAACACGTTTGCCACCATTCCTGGCATGGTGGGCCCAGTCATCGCAAGGACCCTCACCCAACAGGTGAGACGTGTACCCTCACCCTTCATTAACCCTTACATTGAACAGAGCAGTGATAGTTTGGTGTTTCAAAAGGTTGAGATCCCTCCTGAGCTCCAGCGTCTCTTACTAAACAGATGGGATCCTTACTCGGCTTGATACTTCATTTCCTGTTTAATTGGTTTAGTCAGAGCAGGATTAGGGTTTCTTTGTCTGGTTTTCTGGATTCAAACAGACAGTACTCCATGCGGTCTCTGCTGTTGTAGCACGCTACCCTTTAATACAGCAGATCATTGATTTAGGCATTTAGCCATCACACACAGAACAAAACCGTTTATTGGCCAACTATCCAACCATTATCGTAATTCATATTATCAACAATGGCCACCAGGTGAAGAATATCCTCCCACTGCCAGACCTCCACAGCCCCAGAGAAACGTCTGGCTCCACGTGTAATAACTCTGGTTCAGGAGAAATGCCCTCGCTGGTTTGTGTTTCTTTAAACCAATCAGAGTGATCTTGTGTGGCGCTAAGCTCAGGATGCAGTGACAGTGCCATAACAAAACAGATAGTACTGTTAGTGGGGGGAGGGGGAGGGGGGGGTGCAGGCTCACACCCACAATCTACATCACGTGAAGCAGACCAGGTGAAGATCAAACAAGTAAAGAACCCTGTTAAACAACCAACGCATCTTCTTTTTTAAACATGTATTTATAGATTTTTTTACATTTATCACATTACTCAAACACAACCGCACATTCCCCAACATTAGATATATGGCAGATTACAAAATAATGCTATCAAAAATGTAATTAAAAATGAAAAGTGTGCAGTTACTAGAAATCAGTTTAAAGTACAGACCAAGAATATAATTACATTTGCAATCAAAGCGTCTTTTAAGCATGATACTATCTGAAACCAGTTACCTAAACCAAACTAATTACGAAAAAATCAAATGATTATTTTGCAAGTTCAAATTCTTTTGGGTCATTTCCACCATTTCAGTTTTTAGGATGTGCATATCATTTGTTGTTGTTACAATTGTCTTATTGTAATATATTCAACCTTTTAGGAATATTATTAGCAGAATGCCTTATGGGAATTACTTTAAACGTGGCACATACAGTATTTTTAGTTGGACTTAAGGATGAACTGATTAGAATTAGTCGAAGTCACTGACGTAAAAAAAAAGTTTGATTAGTATCACAATTTCACTTGAATGTCTAATAAGATAACATGAAATAATTACATTTTGTACCGAAATGGATGTAAACTGCAACTTCAATAGTTGGCTAGAGCATATAACAGTTTTAAAGGTCACCTATTATGCAAAACCCACTTGTTCATGTCTCTTCTACATCAACATGCGTCCGCTCTGTCTAAAGAGACTCTGAAAGTTTCAGGAAAAAAGATTCTCTCTCCTTTTGTCCTGATCCATTTCTATAAAAACCAGTCTGAAAATGAGCTGATCAGATTTTGGCCACTTTATGATGTCATAACGATTTTTTGGCTTGTGTAACCATTAGCCAATCACCAACCAAGGTAACTCTCCCCCCCCCCCCACCTTATCACCTGAATCTCCTCCTAGAGCAACATTAGGCGCGTTCACACCGGAGTACTTTTCCCGTTTAACTTTTACCCCCGTTTTCAGTCCCTGCTAGAGAGGTGGTACTTTCCTGGGGAGAAAAAAGTACCAATTTCGATTGGCTGGGCGAATTGCAAACCACGCCCCGTAAAACTCTGAAAAGTTTTTTGAAGCCGCCATTGTATTTGCTGGCATCAGCATTAGCCCCGCGCACCAACGGAGAGAGAATAACTTATGGCAACACAAAAAAAAACGGTGGAGTGATGAGGAGGTGTTGGCGTTCTGGCGATTTACTCGGAAGGCTTCAGTAGAAGCTGCTGGGAGTCCCAGCAGCTTCTACTGAAGCCAGTCCCCAACTCCGGGGACTTCCGGCCGGGGACTTCGGGTGGCAGTAGGCTATACGCCGTGCAGTTGTTTGCGGCCTGCCAGTAAACCCAAAACAGTAGAAGACGAAGTGACGTCAGCGGCTTAATTTGCCTAATCCTCCCTCAGGGAACTTACTCCGGTGTGAACGCGATCTGTACTTAGTTCCGTGCTGGCACTAAGTGCTGGGGCACTAAGTGCCGGCGCGCTAAGTGCTGGGGCACTAAGTACGGCAAAGTACTTGGTGTGAAAGCAGCTATTGTGTTATTTTTAACCAATATCTCTCAGAGGGGCGTGGGGAGGGGCTCCTTACTTTCATCTAAAGTAACAGACAGAGAATCAGCACTTTTGAAACAGGGCTGAAACAGAGGGGATTATGGGATGCTGCAATGATCTGTTTGGTGTTTCAGCCAAACGATTCAGAGACATGTTTTGTATATATCTGAGAGCTCTAATATATTGATGAAAAACAGTATAATAGGGGTCCTTTAACACTCCTTATGAACTCTCCTGATTGTCCTCCAGAACACCATAGAAGAATGGCAGACAGTTTTCTACATCGCTGCCGGCATCAACCTGTTCGGAGCGACGGTCTACACTCTGTTCGGCCGAGGAGGCGTTCAGCCCTGGGCCGTCCACACGTCCTACAACCATGGAGACTGAGACAAAAAACACACGACGTCGGACTCCTCCATTTGATGCTTGAGTGAGGGTTTGATTAATCAACGGGTAAACAGCGAGATATACGTTCCAGCTGTGATTTTAATTTCCAAAGCGCTGCTAACTAACTGCCATTACACCCTGCAGGATGTTCGTTACTTTGACTTCTCCAGAGTCTGTTGACAGATAATCTTACAGTCAGAGCAAGGAACAGAGAAGAGTGCAATTTTAGTGAAGGGAACGTTTTATTTAGCAGAGCTAACAATCACAGTATGATCTCTAAGAGCTATCAGAGGAAGCTGCTTTTACGAAGCAGGCCACTCTCTTTTTACTAGCAGAAACATGGGAATTATTGTATGTTATAGAAGGCTAAGTAAACCCTGTTTCATTGGCATATAATAGCTATGATACAGATTTAAGTGTAGTTCCTTTAGTGTTCAGGTTTGTCAGGTAGCAAACTATCTAGGCTCATTTGTCATTCGAGCCTCCAGAGCACTTTGCATATATGGTTATTGCCGTTGTAAAAGTCTACGTTCTTAACAAGGACATTTATTTTCACTTGTGTGCGGACATATCTCTGTGCCAATACACTTTTTTTTTAGTGGTTGAATGCTCCCCCCCAAAAAATGACATCAAAGTCATTATGCTCCTAGACTAAACACACGCATTGATACAGTTTCTCTAGAGGGAACAATGTGCCTGTACAACGCTTGGTAACACGCCTTGTAGTGACTCCTTAAAATGGATTTTAAAGCTCTGTGTCTTTCATGGGATTTGAAAAGGGACCAAGTTATTGTATTTGTTTGTATTTACTTGTGATATGTTTCCAATAAGGGCTGTTTATGTGCACAACAACTGGTTTATGTCCTCCTAAAGCATTTTATTTGTAATCTGTGACTGAGAAGATGTTCTGATGAAGGGAAAGTAAAACGTGCTTTGAAGAGGAGGACACACAGCCTTTGATTTACTCACAGGATTTGCACTTTCTTTGTCAGCTCTCAGGTGTGTCTGAGAAGAATGGAAAAAGGATGTTTGTTTAATTTGTATCTTGTGTTTTTAATTGCGCACAGTTAACTCTATGAATGGAAGTAATTCTCTATCCTAGCCTTTTACTCCATATATGACTGTTTGTATCTTGCCCCTTTAAGTGTAATGACTATAGGGGGGTGAACCAAAATCAGCCTGAAGGGATTTGTCTCAGTTGTTGTTTCTGTAAGTAGCATCATCATCCCAATTCAAGGTGCAATGCACTTGTGCCTTATTACATTAGCCTAAACAGGCTCAGACAAGTTAGTCCTGAAGACTCATTGTTTTCATAAAGGAATCCTCTCGTTACTGCTTTTTCTGTTCCATTTCCATGAGTCTACAAACAGAGAAAAGGGGACTTTTGATTGCTGTGTATATACTGTATAGATACACTCTACAAAAAAGGGAATCATTGTATGTTTTTAACCTTGAAATATGTCAACATGTCTTAATTCACTGTAATGTATTGTATATACTTAATCATATACAGCTATTCTCAAATCGATATTGTGTTGTGTTGTTATTTCATTATATATCCAGTCACAGCGAAGTGAAGGAACATTATAACTTATTTACATCTGTGCTGAAAAGGAAGATCACATTTTCCAACATGTTGATTTGAACTTTTAATTACATTAGATGTAATTTTACAACCGTTACCTCTGATATTTAAAAAAAAAAAAGAATCAACTTAAATATGTATAGAGCATCTGACAAAGTCAAACACAATGATGCATTGATTTGAAGTTTTTGGGTCAGATGACAGAAGCTTTAGGAAAAAAAATCATGAGAGTAAACATTTAAAAAAAAAGAAGAAAAAAGGAAAGAAGCATCAAATTCAAATCATCAATTAATTGTATTCTGATACAGTCCTGCCTCTCGAAGTGCGATTTGTTCCCCTCTATGATACTTTTCTGCAACACCAACTATGATGGAACAGCCCACAAGTGTAAATACATGAAGACTGTTTACTCGGAGTGTGTGTTACATACGGAACTGTATAATGCATGCTACATCTCAAGTTCTTAATTTGCATTTTGAATTATTGCAATCGCAACACACATCTCAAGCCCACATAATGTTTCCCAAATGAGTTATAACTCTCGGGCTGTTGCGATGCACACTTTGCCATGCAGGATCAGTGTCCTCTGATAAACTCGCTCACAGTAACTTCTCCCTCGGTGTGATGCTGTGCAGCGCGTGCGCGCAATTACGCAACACCCCCTCCTGTCCTGTGCGCTAAAACCTGATCAGCGTCTCTCCTCAGGTCCTGCAGCCAAAACACAGCGGACAGCTCTCAGGTACGACACTACGAGACACTATGCATTGGAAGTGTGCATTGTATTTTTGATGCTATGAAAATGAATGAGCGTCTTTTTTGGGCTCCATGCGGTGTTTTGGAAATGTTGTTGTTGTTGTTGTGATGCAGGAAAGAGGGCAGACGGCTGGCGCTTAATACGCATCCAGTGAGCGTGTTCATGATAAACATGGCGGGAGGTAGACCGTGTAATTCTGTAAATATTAAATATATCGCGGCTGTTCTATTTTGATGTGTTTGATCATATTGTGTTTGTTAACGCAGTGCGGCAGCTGCTGTGAGTGACGTTATACTGAAGGATGAGTTAAACATGCGCATGCAAAATACTGACAGTCCTGAGTTCACCTGTCTGGCCAGGATCATGTGAGGATTCTGGTTACAGTTGGATTAAAGCTGCCTGTCTACCTGCAGCACAACAGATTCACTTTAAATCCTCACAGGACTCATTTAGCAGAAGACTGTCGTGCAATTATGTAGTCAAGGTTATCACCATAGCACTCCTGAAGAGTTAACAACATTGTTTACTTCCCTCTGCACTAACCTGTGACAGTGCACTGCAGTGTCTGAGAAATGGCTGCTGCACTGTTATGCGATAGCAGCTGACAAAATGGTGGATTGTGGCTTGGAATTAGGCTGTAGTAAGTCTGAAAGAAGACATTAGAGAGGCTTGTTGTTTTTAAGTGACAGTGCTTAGCAGAGCGAGGCAGCAGAAAGAGTGATGTGAAAGAGGAGAGCAGAGGTGTGGATGGATGGAGAAACAGAGTGGGAGGGTTGAGACTTGGCACAGTTCAGTGGCTATTGATACCATCCCTAATCTTCTGAGACACAAACATCTATTGCTAGTCAAGAGACGTCCTTGTTGGTAACCTTAGGTCAACATAACAAGGAACAGACAATATGGTGAGATTGTTTAAGTGCTGATGAACTAAAGAAAAATAGACTGACATCTTTCCTTGTGCAGCAATTCAAATTATTTCTGCATCAGTCCCTTGAGGAGGAACTGTACTTGTTTTTTTTCTCCCACTGCAATGCATTTGCTTAACTTCGTACTGTGTGATCTTGCAAATAATAATAATAATAACAAATGTATTTACGCTTTTACGGGTGCTCAAAGTCACTTTACAAATATCATTGAATCAGACAGTGTTAAATAACAAAGCATATCTAGCGTTAACAACTTTGTTTTTCCACCCTTCAAATATTTATTTTACTGCACACACAAAATATATCCAATGTCCATCAATTACAGGCACTTGTGCATGCAAGGTTTCCGTTTCGTGCCCTGCCAACCACCTGTACTGTATGTTGTACTAACTGTAACTTAACTCTGGTTTTAACAGACTGCTAGCTTCAGCCAGCTCTACTCACCATGGGAAAGGAGAAACAACACATCAATATCGTCGTGATCGGCCATGTGGACTCAGGCAAGTCCACCACCACGGGCCACCTCATCTACAAGTGTGGAGGCATCGACAAGAGAACTATCGAGAAGTTTGAAAAAGAGGCGGCTGAGGTGAGGAGATACAGGCAGTCAGAAAAGACAGCCTTCTAAATAAGATAAAAGTTATCACCAGCTATGAACAAATTACTATCCATGACTTATTTCTCAGATGGGGAAGGGGTCGTTCAAGTACGCCTGGGTGCTGGACAAGCTGAAGGCAGAAAGGGAGCGTGGAATTACCATCGACATTTCGCTGTGGAAGTTTGAAACCAACAAGTACTATGTGACCATCATCGATGCCCCGGGTCATAGGGACTTCATCAAGAACATGATCACCGGGACCTCCCAGGTCTGTAACGAGAGGCTGCTCAGTCTGTGTGTATGCTCCATGGGAAAGATGTGGGTCCTCTTGTCAGACTCTGTGCCTTTGATAAGAATAACCAGTGTCTCCGATCAATAGTGACTTGTTACTCAAATTATTTGGTCCAAGTCTCAAGTAAGCCACAGGTTAAAGAAATTAGGTTAATAAGTTAATGTCAAGTTGGGTCCTTAACTCATTTTTAAAGAGAAAAGACAAAGTATTAGAGCCAGTCTAAAATGATATCATTAGTCAATTTATCTGACCTGTTCAAAAAGGTATGACCATGAATTGAATTGTTTATATTTAGTCAAATAAAAGTAGCCAAACCAAAATCAAACAGCATTTTAAAACGTTATTTCTTAAATGTAATACAAAAATGATCTGATCTGATCCAAAGACCAGCTTGAATGACAGAGTAGTCATCCGAACATTAACATGCCCAAATGCCTTGCGTTTAATTTTCCACACACTTGTATTGGCTCCATAATGAACAACTTCCAAATGCTAGCACCACGTTCATTCATCTAGTTGCAGAGTAATGGTGACAGCAGCTCGATTGTTAACAGTACTAATGTTTTATGCTCTTTAGGCAGACTGTGCTGTGCTGATTGTGGCGGCCGGTGTGGGAGAGTTCGAGGCCGGTATCTCTAAGAACGGACAGACCCGTGAACATGCCCTTCTGGCCTATACTCTGGGAGTGAAGCAGCTCATTGTAGGCGTCAACAAGATGGACTCCACCGAGCCAAACTACAGCCAAAAGCGCTATGAGGAAATCGTGAAGGAAGTGAGCACCTACATCAAGAAGATCGGCTACAATCCGGACACCGTGGCCTTTGTACCCGTTTCAGGCTGGAACGGAGACAACATGCTTGAGGCCAGCCCCAATGTAAGTACAACACAGAAAACCAGTAATGCAAATGCTGGAAGAAATATTAGAAGTAAGCAGCCTTGAATTTGAATACCAATTTGCATGACTCGGGATGGGGCACGGTAGCTATAAGGGAAAACAATAGTTGAGACTGTTGGTCCGAATAAGAGCAGATAGAGTAGCCCTTGCAATTACAGAAGCATTGTTCAAAAGAGAACACTGTGGCTTTTACACCTAGCTTACATTTGCTAACACCAGCCACCATGAGCAACTGGGAATCCCAGACAGTTACTTTTATTTCAAAAAGTCACAAAACAATGAAGCTCTTTGCTCAAACAAAGCTAAAACTTGACAATTATTTTCTCTCTTCTAGTTTTACCATAAGTTTAACACTTCTTTAATAACTGTGCAAAGTGTATAATTTAGTACGTTATTTTCTTGTCTCTAGATGACATGGTTTAAGGGGTGGAAGGTCAATAGGAAAGATGGCAATGCTTCAGGGACCACACTCCTGGAGGCTCTGGATGCCATCCAGTCGCCGAGCCGTCCAACAGACAAACCTCTGCGTCTGCCTCTGCAGGACGTCTACAAGATAGGAGGCATGTAGAGCAATCACAACAAATGGGTAGAAACTAAATGCTGTAGGGATAATAGACTCTAGAAACTTATGGAACACCTCATGATCAGAGCGTTTAATCAAAACAGGTTTTTTTTTTTTTGTAGATCAAGGCAAGGCAAGTTTATTTATATAGCACCTTTCCACACGGGTTAGGGTTAGGCAATTCAAAGTGCTTTACAAAAATGAAAGACATTCATTAAAAAGCAAAGATAATAAAATAAAAAATACATGAATACAAGTTACAGTGCAGTGTAAGAAGATTTGAATAGTTCAATTAAAAACAGCGGCAAAAATCAAAGTAGTCAGAGTTGCAGCGGACCGGCAGGTTTCCGGTAGCTTGTTCCAGGTATTTGGAGCATAACAACTAAACTTCTCCATGTTTAGTTCTGACTCTGGGGACAGAAAGCTGACCAGTCCCTGAAGACCTGAGAGATCTGGATGGTTCATAATTTAGCAGGAGGTCAGAAATGTATTTTGGGCCTAAACCATTCAATGCTTTATAAACCAGCAGCAGTATTTTTGAAATCAATTCTTTGACACACAGGAAGCCAGTGTAAAGACTTCAGAAACCATCAGAACTGTCTTTATGTTGATTTAAAGGTCCTTCATTGAATGCTACATTTCTCAGGTATTGGAACTGTGCCTGTGGGCCGTGTGGAGACCGGGATACTAAAGCCTGGCATGGTGGTGACCTTTGCCCCCGTCAATGTGACTACTGAGGTGAAGTCTGTGGAGATGCACCATGAGGCGCTGAATGAGGCCCTGCCCGGAGACAACGTGGGCTTCAACGTCAAGAATGTGTCGGTCAAGGACATTCGCCGTGGAAATGTGGCCGGCGATAGCAAGAGCGACCCCCCGCTGGAAGCTGCCAACTTCACTGCTCAGGTAGACAAAGGATGTGTTGATAGAAAGGAAACATGAACGTGATTAAATCAGCACTTTCTTGAGTCAGAACTATTAACAGTGTTGAGGAATATTTGCTGTAAAGTTTATTTTAAGTACACTTTGTATCCTTTTTTAGCCATGATGACTGTTTCATTGTCTAATTGACAGAGAGAAGGTGTCAAGATAAGACGGAACCCAAACAAGCCAATAGTCGAGTCTTTGCAGTGAACTTCTTTGACAGAATATAAATGATCTCCAGGCCTTTTAAATGTTGTGACTTTGCTTTGCAGGTGATTATCCTCAATCACCCGGGCCAGATCAGTGCCGGTTACGCTCCTGTGCTCGACTGTCACACTGCTCACATCGCCTGCAAGTTTGCAGAGCTCAAGGAAAAGATCGATCGCCGCTCTGGCAAGAAGCTGGAGGACAACCCCAAATTCCTCAAGTCTGGAGATGCTGCCATTGTGGATATGGTTCCCGGCAAGCCAATGTGTGTTGAGAGCTTCTCCGAGTACCCTCCTCTTGGTAAGTTCAAGTTTTTGTTGAATTTCAACAGCTTGATACCAGATGAAACCATCACCTAAAGTAACTGTACTCCTCTTCACCTCTCAGGCCGCTTTGCAGTGCGGGACATGCGTCAGACTGTGGCCGTCGGAGTGATTAAAGGTGTGGAGAAGAAGGCCTATTCCACTGGTAAAGTCACCAAGTCCGCCCAGAAGGCCCAGAGGAACAAATGAATGTTGTGCTTCTCTGCCGACCGCAAGGTCTCCCAGGGCAGGACATCCGTCATTCAATTCCACTCTTCAATTGGCTGCTTAATAATCAAAGACTGGTTAATCGTCACAATGCATCGAAAAAGCATTCGGCGGAAAGAACGACATTTAGATCTCGAGTCCTTGAGGCAGAAATCCTGACTCCATTGGTTAGATTACCATTAGTTACAATGTAATATCAATCAGTTAACGTGCAGTCCATTCGGTTCATGACAATATTTTTCTGTGATATTGATATTGAACTATTAGAGATACTGAAACTTATCACCGCTCAAGCTTTCTGGAGTGCAGGCACTGTTCTCTTTTTGTGTTGTCTTGCTTTTAGTGTTTGTTTGTAACTTCATGGTGCTCTGTATGGCACAATGCTATAACTACGTTCTTCCGAGTAGTAGATAAGTAGAACTTGGTGATTGTTGTGTTTAAATTATAAAAAGGACTTAAAACAAATGGTGGATATGTGCCCTTCCCGAGGGTTTTAGAGTAAACTACCTGTTGATTCCTAAAGCACTTCGATTGGCATTTTGCTAAATTTGCACTTGAGAAGCTTTAATTGGCATACGCAACTACACCTTACTGTAAGATGGCATGAGCCTCTTTCTAACATTAAACACGTTTCAACCAAAATGTTGAACTGTGGTCGGTTTCTTTTCTGAAATGTCCTGTATGTAATTGACAGTGCCTTGAACGTTCCTATAGTTTAAAGAAAGTCTGATACAAATCAGAGCAGTCAGAGCATGTGTCCAGGAGATGGAGCCATTGGTTCAGGAACAAAATAGGAATTTTCAAATGCAGTGTGTGACAATCATATGATACGAAAATGCATACAGTAAATGTTTTTACAGAGCGCTTCTCGTAGTACTCAAATACACTGTAAACACACATTGTGTACACAAGATAAAAGGATCATATGAAAACACCTCACTTAAGATATACACATTTGTAATAGATGTTTTGTGGGAACAAATAAACCAGTGGAAGTTCTAAAGGACGACATGATCACTGGTGTGAAGACAGGTGCAGCAGAGTTTCGGATATAGAGAAGTTTATCTATGAATGTGATGAAGGTATGGATCAAAGTTTCTTTCTCAGTTAAGAAGGAGAGTGGTGTGTGGAGACACGTTTTTAGTGTGAACAAAATATACTTTTCCTTTGATTGTATTGATGTGGTAATCAAAGGAGTAGTTGCTGTTGAAAATGACTCATGACTCATGTTGCAGATGTGTGTTGAGGGACAAAGAGTGGAGTGGGTGTATAAACACTTACTACAGGAAAACTAAAGGGGCGTGTTCTCATTCATTTCCCGGAAACTCTTTGGGTATAACTGTCAGAGCTGTTTCATTGCTCTCATTGCAGCATCATGACAGGTAGAGGGAGAACATGCAAGGCAAAAAGCCCTGACACTAAGTGTGCCAAGAGTACATCTAAACCTGAGGAAATGAAACATGAATCTCCCCCCAGATGTACGAGGAAGGACTTTAAAGAAGAGAAGCAGAAAGGCGCCACAAAGGAACAGAAACCAAAGGTGCAGAAAAAGCTGAGCAGCACTGACGAAAAGCCATCTGCACAGAGCATCTGTAAAGAGAAGACCACAAAACACTTCACAGAAGAGGTGAGCAAGCAGCAAAGTACACCTGCAGTGAACAAAAAGGCTCCTGTGCAAGGCAGACAAGCCGAAACAACAGAACCAGTTACAAAGTCAAAGAAGATGCAGCCAAAGGGCACTACAGAGGATTCTCCAAAAACCACAAAGGAAAAAAAATGTGTCAGGAAGGAAAAATCCCCAGAACAATCTAGAGAGGAGAAGACGAAGGTGCAGCCGGAGGACATCAAGACGGCAAAAACATGCACTACCAAAGACAAAATTCCAGAGACAAAAATGCAGCCACTGAGACCCAAGGAGAACCCGAAGGCTGATCGGTGTGAAGGCAAAGTGGACCCGATCCTCTCCAAAACTCTGGACAAATTAAGAATAAAAACGGATGAAAAATCATATACTTCCAAAGTTGTTAATGAACTTGTAAACGCCATACTTTCACATTTGAAACAGAACACTCAATGCTTTAAAGAAGCCGAACCACTACCGACTGGGAGTTACTATGAAAATCTCAAGGTAAGTCACTTTGGTTCATATCTCCTCAAACAAACACTGGGTTTCATCAGTTCTTAGGAAAAGAGCAAGGGGTCTGTAAGTAGGTGGAAGATATACTTAAGTTAGTGCCGTACTTGAAAAAAAATGTCTTTAAATAATGTGATTTTTTTGTGTTTGCAGATTTCCAATCCGGATGAATTTGATGTCATGCTGGCCATTCCAGTTGACCGAGTGGACGTGAGTCCATTTGGAGATGATGGAGCCTTTTACAGTGTGAAGTTAAAACGTGGCAATAGCCCTCTGAAGAAATTTGAAGAGAGCGGCACTTTATCCGCCAGTAAAATGCTGGACGAGTTCAGGGCAAAAGTCAAGGAATGTGCCAAGAAATATACAGGTAACTGCCAGAACGTAGATATAAAAAGATCCAAAAGGGAAATCGTAAGGAAAAAGTCTGTGTAGGTGCCAAATGCTACTTAGCCTGAGTTCATTATTTGTATTATCATTATTTGTTTAAGTAACTTTTATTTGTTTGTTGAACACTGTTGAACTCTGTTGACCGTTTTTGTCCCTATAGTTACTGTTTCTATTTTGTTTATTAAATATCGTCAAACTATCTTACTTCAGTAGGCCTATGGACTTTCTCATTGAAAACGCATCGCAGCATAAAGCCAAGCTTAGCCTCTCGGCGACTCAAACTTAACTGGAAATTGAGCCGCCAGTCTGCTTTAGTCAAATGTACATTATAAAACCATAATGAATACTTGGTCTAAATTGTGCTTCTTGTTTGTATTTTCAGGATGGGAGGTGATAAGGAAGAAAAAAGGCTGCCCTGCAGTGACTCTGATCAGAACAGTACAATCGGTCACCGTCTCACTGGATATCGTTCTGAGCCTCAAGGTTAGATCGAGCTGGCCATCTTTCACCAAAGAAGGCCTTCAAATAGATAGCTGGCTGGGCACTAAAGTAAAGCGGGATTACAAGTGGGAGCCATATTATCTTGTACCAAAATTTGAAGGCACAGGTACAGAAGAGAAAGACGGGATCCTCGCCAAGGGTAAGTCTTTCTCTTTGTTACATACACAACATTTTGGGGCTTTTACATATTTAAAGCTATTTAATTAATGAAAACTGGAAAAAAGGGAAGCTTAAACTTTCCTTACCCGTTGAGTATTTTCTCTTCTTTACCACGCAGATACTTGGAGGGTGTCATTCTCTCATGTTGAGAAGGCCATACTGAAAAATCATGGATCGCAGAAGACATGCTGTGAGAAAGAGGGAGAACGCTGCTGCAGGTGAAGATTTTAACTTAATCCTCAAGTAAAACTAGTCTTTTGTCCAATTGCCATTACTTAGAAAAACAAGTCTTTATGTATATTTGGCAACAATGGTATAATTACAGAATATAATAGAATTTATAAAACGGACAAGTCAAATCAAGCAATCTGATTGGTTCTTAGCTGTGATATACTGAGCGTATACCACGGGTAGAATTGTAAGTTACTTTTCACAACAAGTCAGTATCCCTCCGCGTCTGAGAAAAACAGTATGGCCTACCGTTGGGTTGAAAAGCAAACATACTGGAACAAGAAAGCAGCGGAGAAGTAACGGGGCAGAAGCCCTCCTTTTTGACGCAGCGGTCCAGACATAGACATCAAACGGCAAAACATATTCAGTGTGCAGTTCCTTTGGCATTAGGGCAGGGATATCTAGATACTTTCGAAGGTTTAACATAATGAATTGTGCTACTTTTAAAGCAAGCAACGATGTTTTCAAATCTGTAATCAAAGAGGTCCGCAAAAACGCTATCGACCAATCAGATTGCTTGATTTGACTTGTCAGTTTTATAAATATATTTAAATTTCTTCCGTTACGAAACAAACTTACAAAGCATAAAATGGAAACATTTAAGATTAACTTCGACCTCCGGGGGGGGGTCTTACTATAGTATGGAGGAGTGGATTGAGCAGTGTCTATCTCCAGAAAAAAAAAAGCACCTAAACTACAACATGCAGAGCTACGTGAAGAGGAGGTAGACCAACTGGAAAAGTACCACCATTCAAAAGCTTTCTGATGCGGGTATTGAAACAAAGCAGAGAAATTATGACCGTTAGTGGCCACAGGTGCGAAAGCTCTCTCCAGAGCTACTGGAAGCCCAATCTCGGGGACCGGAGAAAGTGGAGCAATATTCTCGCCACGCCAAGCAACAGCCTCGAACAACCTCAACCTATACAAGTGACCACATAAGCCATGCTACTGATGCTGGACAGGTTTTCAGTGGATGCACAATAAACAGCAACATACACATTAATGTAAATAAACAGCCAAATAATGGATCAACGCTCTCGGTCTAATATGTTCGCTCGCTGTTAGTGTTGTTGCATAGCAACCACCTTGCACTATGTTTTGTGCAGAAGGCAACGGAGGGACTATTTTATTTTTGAACATCATTATTTACTAATAAAAACTATTTAAATTAGAGTGTGTATTTTTCTTTCATATTGCCACACTTGGTAACCGTTTTATAAAAGCAATAGCTCACTTCAGGCCGTGATATATGCTCATTATATCACAGCTAAGGGGGTTGTCGACCCTCCGCTTGCGTAGGGTCGACAACCCCCTTAGCTGTGATATAATGAGCATATACCACGGCCTGTCGTGAGCTATTGCTTAAATATCTTTATTCTCATCATACAAAGTTCAACGACATTTCTTTGGCAACTCTCACTGCAGTAAAAAAATAGACACAATAAAGAAATAAAAGTGGTAAAAGCAGAGGTAGTAGCGATGACAGTGCAACGAGATACAATTCAATGTCAATGTGCATATTTACACTTACAGTCTAAATATATATTAGTAAAATAGCCATAAGTATGTCTACATAGTAGTGCTTGGAGTCTATGAGTGGTGTGTGTGTGTGTGTGTGTGTGTGTGTGTGTGTGTGTGTGTGTGTGTGTGTGTGTGTGTGTGTGTGTGTGTGTGTGTGTGTGTGTGTGTGTGTGTTCACAGTTGTTGTAATGTGCTCTGAGGTTGGACAGATTATTATTGTCCTCAATTTAAGGGTACATAAGTATGTTCCTTTGTCTTTACATACAGGAAGGACTGTTTGAAGCTCTTGAAGCACCTTCTCAGTCTGCTGAAGGAAAACAACTCTTCATTTGAAAAGTTTTGTTCCTATCACGCCAAAACCACGCTGCTCCACGCCTGCTGCTCCAGAACTAAAGACACGGACTGGAGGGCCTCGAGTCTGAGCCAGTGTTTCCGCCTGCTTCTGGAGGACTTTGTGTCCCATCTGGAAAAGGGTATACTCAACAACTTCTTCATCCCAACCCAGAACCTGCTCTCCAGTCTCGGCAGGAACAAGTGCAACAGCCTGGCTCGTTGCATCAGGGAGGAATGCGACAAAGGCTTTTCTATTTTCAAATGACAACTTCACAAGAAGAGTTTGACCTGTGACGTCACCGCAGAGAGTTTGAAACATCTTTCAACAAAGAACTGGGCAACTTAACCCCAGGGTCATTGTTCAAGAAAGCATATTTGAAATAGAATTGTTGTAATTAATGCTTGTGTCTACCACATTGATTTATTTTCTCTAAACCTACCTTTTAATAAATGTCTAGCTTGTCCATGTTTGGCTTCTTTTGTATTTCTTAAATGCACTGCAACACCAAGTCCTTCATGAAAGTCAAAGTAAGAAAATGTAAGTAAACACAAACTGTCAATCGCTAACTATCTTGAAGGATGCAAGAAATGCAGAAATCATGAAGTTTAATTTAATAACTTCTCTAAGACCCTTTTTATAAATTAAGGGCTCATTGCTATTTACATCAGCAAAACACTTCATAATCTTACAAGAAGTCAAACATGATCATTTAGGGTAGGTTATATAATGGTTTAAATAAGAAGTAAAAGATAGTGATAAGGGAAATCAAGTTTTATGCAACACAAAATTGTGCGCTTAAGTTTGTTAGTTAAAGTCATGATGATAGAGTGATAAAGAAAAGTTAAGACTGTGCTGGTCGGGACTTCTTAGATCAGTGATGTGACATACAACTTCAAATACATTTGAGCTTGAATCTTTTCTACCATGGAACAATTGCAGACATTCAAATGTATAAAACGTTGCAATGCTTTGGAAAATAATCATGTTAAGACTAAATAAGTTGTAATAAATGGGTTCAAACAGAAAAACCTTAGTATTTCACTTGTGTTGAAGAAAGGGCCTGATAGCATGACATAAATGTGTTGTCCTCGAACGACCAGCTCACGTGTCAGAAGTGCTGACAGCAGAGACGGCAAAAGTACACACATCCTTTACTCAAGTAGAAGTACAGACACTCGTGTTTAAAAATACTCTGTTAAAAGTAGAAGTACTGACTAAACTTCTTTACTCAAGTAAAAGTAAAGAAGTATTGGCTTTGAAATGTACTTAAGTAAAAAGTACCCATAACTAGCAGCTGTTTTAAAGAGTACCTGACCTCCCTTTATATTAATAGAACAATAATGTCATTGTTAGCTAATGAATGTTTCCATGCTGAACAACGGCAACATGACAACGTTTTCATTGGTCCCTCTTCTTTAGAGAAGACCAGGAAATGATGGATACACGGATTGTGTTCAAATCAATAGGCACGCAATGACTCTAAATAATAATGATCACGCCACCAAACACACATTCAAACTAAAGTAACCGGCCTGTTTGGAAAATGTAAGAAGTAGAAAGTAGCCTACAGGTATTTGTGTTAAAAATGTAAGAAGTAAAAGTCATCAGAAAAATAAGCAGTGGAGTAAAGTACTGATACTAGAAAGATTTACTGAAGTAAAGTAACAAAGTATTTGTACTGCACTACTTCCCACCTCTGGCTGATACATTTTCTAAACGGTGTTGAAACTGATTTGTACACTTCTGCATTTGTCAGAGCCAAACCACCAAAAGCTGGCATGGCTTACAGTAGTAAAGAACAACATTGCGAAATGTTTAAATATTATAGGAATCCTTAGAGCTGTGTTTTTGCTTTGATTTCCTGCTTAGTCATTCACCACCACATCTACAAGTCTTCTAGTAAATCTTACATGGTCAGCTGAGCAGTCACTTCCTGTCCATGTGCTTCAGAGGAGCTTTCACGGTAGGGTAGGTAAGAATGGAGAAACCAACTCTATGGCGCTAATTTCCTGCCATAACTCCACAAACAAACTAAACAGCTTTTACAAATGCCTCATGATTCACTAACAAACACAATGTGGTTTGCAAATACAAAACATCATCGACAAACTAATGCATTTAGTTTTGCAAAGAAAAAACATATCTATCAAATAAACACATACCATTTTTCTAATAAATCATGTTTCAGAGACAAATTCAGCATAGGTTTTACAAGTAAACACATTGTTTTTACAACTACAACACTTTTTTTTACAAGTACAAAACTTTTTCTTCTCACGACGGAATATTACTGCCAAAAGTCACGTGAGTCTTTTGGCAGTAATATTCCGCAGGGGCCGGTGTCTGTACCATTGTCACCATAGATATTATATATATCTATGATTGTCACTACCCGATCCGTCCCCCTGCCCGATCTGTACTGCGCATGTGCGAGATGGTCCGCCATATTGGAGAACTCCGGACGGCAACCCAGGAAGGACACTTGACACATTGGCTTTTAGCAAAGCTGAAAAATAAAACTCGAGAGATATGAGTTATTGTTATTACAACGTGACTTCACTATTATTTAACAACTCTTTTTATTGGGTTCTTTTATTTGGGGTTAAGTACATTGTCAGAATAAGTGAGAAATTAATTTAACTTCTGTTAGACAGCTATCTGAATAAATATTTACTTTAATATATATATAATATATATGGTGCCAGCGCCTGCGGAATATTACTGCCAAAAGTCACGTGACTTTTGGCAGTAATATTCCACCCTGAGAAGAAAAAGTTTGTACTTGTAAAAAAAAGTGTTGTAGTTGTAAAAACAATGTGTGTACTTGTAAAACCTATGCTGAATTTGTCTCTGAAACATGATTTATTAGAAACATGGTATGTGTTTATTTGATAGATACGTTTTTTCTTTGCAAAACTAAATGCATTAGTTTGTAGATGGTTTTTTGTATTTGCAAACCACATTGTGTTTGTTTGTGAATCATGAGGCATTTCTAAAACCGGTTTAGTTTCTTTGTGGAGTTATGGCAGGAAATTAGCTCCATACAACTCGAGTGCGCTTGAATTTGAAAGTACACAACCAGAAAAAATCTGCCCCTTCAGACTCACACTTCCTTACAGAGCCCCTCCAACACACACGGGCCGTTTCTCAATCGCGAGGAAACTGGCTTCCAAGCCAATATTTCAAGGATACTACGTCATCGAGTGCCGCCGAAGGACTGTTCCAATCTCCAGCATACTTGGAATTCCAGCGAGGCCGCGTCCTTGGTTTGGGGGTAATTTCGAGGCTGCACATGGGTAGACTTCGCGTCCTTCAAATCCCCACAATGCTTTGCGCACGGACCAATTTCCCCAAATCTGTGGCGGAAAATGTAAGGCGGGGCCTATCATATGACGCACACCTGCACACGTGGTAGCCTGTTCCACTCTTCGTTTTCCGAATGCCAGGAAGGATTGTTGCCTAGCTTCTGAATGAAGTGACTCGGAAGACATGTGCTACCAAGCAAGCATCTTCGCGATTGAGAAACCGCCACGAACGAACACAAGATAAGTTTGTGCCATATACAGTCTATGGTTTGTGCACGACATGGAAGGCTGACAGGCAGGTAGGCCATCCAGTTATTTTAGCCGTGCCGGCTTAGATGATTGGTCGTGCTTTTTACAGCGCCATGGCTTCCACAGATGAAATTATTTTTCTGTAGTTATTGCTTATTGTCAAAGCATTTGATGATGATTCATTGCTATCGGGATGTTAAGAGGAGCATATAACAAGTGTTTCTGAAGTGAATTACCTACCCCACCTTTAATACTGGGCTTCAGTTCCTGTGGAAATACATTTTTGGTAATTAAAAGACTGAATAGATTTGTCTTTTTCTAATTAATGATTATAAACTAACATTTACCTTCGGCGTCTTCTTTGTAAAATGTTCCCATGGTAGTTGATTTATGGAAATGAGTCAATGCAGATTTAGTCATTTCTTTATCACATGACATTTTCGATATGACAAACTGCCAAGCTAATAAAATACACATGGTGTCAAATCTCTTTAAAAAGGAGAATTTATTTTACAGATTGAATTCTGGCCTGATAAAGAAATGACATGAACAAAAGATTCAGTGATTGTTAACACTGCAATGGTTGATGAGTTACAGACAGGAGAAAACTGTCAGAATTGTGCATTTCAAACATTTTTCTAAACAGAAGCACAACACAAAGTGCCTCACTGATAAAGGATGGCAATCCATCAAAACCCATGCAAACACAACTTTCAATCAAAGAAAATGTATAAAAGAAAATATATACAATCAAAAATAAATGTAACACAGATCCTGTAATAAGCTGATGAGAAAAACGTTATTCCTAAATTATAATTCACTCCGAAAAGTATATTGCTTTTATTTTTTATCTGACAGATAGTATTTTTTTATTCTTTTATAACAAAGTGTGGACAACAACGATTTGTTTGTATTTATAAACACTTCTGAGTCCTTAAGTAGGGAACCTTGTGATATGTGTGGACTTTGACTAGAACGCCCATTCAGAGTCTTCATCTCTGCCTCTTCTCCCTCCACCTTCTCTCCTTCCCCATCCTCCTCCACCACCACCACCACCTCCTCCTCCTCCTCCTCCCCATCCCCCTCCTCCTCTTCCTCCCCCTCCTCTTCCTCCCCCTCCTCTTCCTCCTCCTCTCGGATTGTCCATCTCTTTGTCCCTCTTGTTCTTCTCGAATCTCTCTGCCATAATCACCAGCTCCTCAGGCACGTCCTACAACAGGATTAACAATAAGTACATGCATTTAGACATGAGGTATTTTACTAAAATGATATATATTTTTTAAAAGATGTTCAATTCAGATGACATGACACACTCATCCCCTTCAATAACAGTGTTTACTTAAGCTTTCATATTGCTAATACTAGCTGGAAACTAAGCATTTGCTCAACAATATATTGATTCGAAGTGAAACATTACATTGAGCTGACGCTTTTATTCAAAGCGACTTACAATAAGTGCGCTCGATACAAACAATAGCATGCTTTTGTTTATTAGTAAATAATATCAGCAGTGAAATACCAAAGGGAGAGGGACGCCCCTGTGCATGCCTGACAATTCTATGAACACCTTGAGTTACCTTACTGTCAAACACATTTTAAAGTAAAGCAAAAGGTTTGTCAAAATAATATGTTTGCACCAACCTGTCCAGCTCGGTCCAGGATGAGAATCAGCTCAGCGGCCATCCTCCAGTTCTCTCTTGTTACCAGGGTAATGGAAGCACCTGAGCGCCTGGAGCATAAATGCATCACCATTAAAACACAGACACTGGCAGTGATTTTCAAATTGTGAGACTCTCAGAATAAGGTGATCATTACTGTTGCATTCCCTCCTAAACTAGGGGGTACAAAGTGGAGTAAGGAAATATGAAAATAACCGGGAAAGAGAAAAAACTGAATTGTGAAGCCACAAGATGATGTTTTAATTAATCAAAAAATAAAGAGGGCTCACCAGCCAATTTGCAAAGTAAACTAATGACAAACACACAAACTCTTACCCTGCTCGTCCAGTGCGGCCCACTCGATGGACATACTCCTCTATGTTGCGTGGGAAGTCATAGTTATAAACATGCGTTATGTCATGGACGTCCAACCCTCGAGATGCCAAGTCTGTCGCGACCAGGATACGAACTCGGCCTGGAGAAATATTACATTGTTGGTCAATTGTCTAAGGGACAGTTTCATCCTACAGGACATACGACTGTTCAACACCTGCACCTCTGAAAGAACATCCATAACTTTCATCTGGTTGTAACTTATATGTATCAATATTCCAATTACTTGTATATAGACTATTCTGCACTATTTCTATTAACTTGCACTATTATCTGTTGTATTGTGTTGCACTGTTGGAGGAGCCTGTGACCTAAGATTTTCCTTGTCATAACCAGAGTTCCCGCTAGAATATTTTTTTGCCGGTCAAAATGTCCGTTAAAGTTGAAATCTTACGGACAAAATTAGAAAAGTGCCGGTCAAAGGTCTTCTTTGTTATTTATTGAGCTTTAAAACAAATTGACATGATTCGATATTAAACAAACTAATTATAGTAGATTAACGACATTATTCAAAAGTGTACAGTAACTTACAATAACACGGGAATAATAAACGGAGCGCTCTCTCTCTCTCTCTCTCCTGACAGCCGCCAGCATCATGCAGCTCGCGGATCCAGTAATGAGTGACCCAACAGTAAAACTAAACATATCTATAACTAGTTTAGGTAGTTTGAGAGGTGATTAAAATAGCTACGAGTGATATTCTAACCTGAAGTGTGTGTGTGTGTTGCTCCGCTCACCGCTGCAGGTGATCATGCAGAGCTGCGTGTCGACTCGTCAGCAGCAGCTGATCTATCTCTCCCGTCAGATTAGACTTCACTCGCGTTTATGTCCATATCGATCAGATCTAGCTAATGATAGGACTACCTGCTTATTTAAAGACACCTAAACAATAAGCGTCGCTATGCAACTGGGTGAGGCCACAAAGTATAGCGCAGCATTATGCATTTGTTTACATGCCCACCGGAACCCCAAGGCATTACCAACAGATCAACACACAATCAACCCATACAGGACATCTCTTTCTCCACATTAAGTGTTAGACATTAGAATGGACTATTCTGTCTGTCACATAAGTGGCGCAACTGATGCGGTATTGCGCTAAGGGAAAATTATTTTGACCGTTCATTTTGACCGGAGCGATTTAGATTTGCCGGTCTTCAGCATATTTTACCGGTCAAAGTCTGGTAATTACCGGCTAACGGGAACTCTGGTCATAACTACACTGTAGCGATGCACACATGACAATAAAAGCCTTGAACCTTGAATTTGGCTTTTTAGCATTGACTTGTGGGTAGCTCATTGGTTTCAGTCTGCCCTGATTCCCCAGACAGAGAAACACACTTTCCTCTCCGCTACGTACTGTTTTTGAAGTCTCTGAGGGCCTCTTCACGGTCACACTGATCACGGTCACCATGGAGACTCTGCACAGCCATGCCCTGCAGACACATGTCACTGGCCAGGTCATCACATCTGAAATAGCATGAGACAAAAGCATACTCTTCACTGAAATGGTAAGTCAGTATGTGGTTAATTGGCATTTCAGGGTATATACAGGAATCCTGTAGTCAAATGTAAGACCTTTTTTAAGACCCTTTCCATACATTTTAAGACCTCATCAACACTTGGAGTTTTAACCGGTTACATTGGCGACACACTTGACCTCACATTTACTGTATACTAGGGGTGTAACGATACACGTACCGAGGGCCCTTCGGTTCGGTACACGTGTGTACCAAAGTGTACCGAACGAATATAACGTTAAACATAAAAAATTGAGAACGTGAGCGACTTTTTGGAAGTAATCTCAGGTGCTGCATCGCAGCATTCAGAGTAATTTGCTCGCATTTGGGTTCAACGCGTCACACAGCGAGCAAGTCATTTCATTGGACGAGAGGCATACTATGGGAGCTGGTCACAGGGATGCGTTCAAATTTAGTCAGTAATTTGAGGAACTGTCGAAATGGCGAATGCAGATAAAGTTGAGCTCGAAAATCCTCCAGCATCATTGAAGTCTCCGGTTTGGGAACATTTTGGTTTCGCAGTTACGTACAAGGATGACGGACAAAGACAGGTGGACCGAACCAAAGCTGTCTGTCGGCATTGTTCAACTAAAATTGGTTACGCGGCTGTCAATACATCAAACTTGCACACTCATTTGAAAAGGCAAGCACCTGAACGTGAATATCATCAAAGAAGACTGAAGTGCAAACCCAACTCCCGCTAGCATTTAAGCCTCCACCACTCGCAAAAAGTTCAGACCGAGCCAAAGCTATTACAAACGCCAAATATCCTTATGTTGCCATGTTAGCAAAGCGCTACCTGGCTGTATCTGCTACCTCTGTCCCTAGCGAGAGGGTGTTCTCCACAGCAGGAGACATTGTTAGTGCCAGCAGATCTGCCCTTTCGGCAAGCAATGTGGACAAGTAAAGTTTTCTTTAAAAAAACATGAAAATACAATGACAAGCAAGTCATAATGTCAAACTGGCTGCTTAGGTACTAGTACAGTACAAATACAGATTATTTCAGTTCATCGAAATGCTGCACCTTAATGTTGATTTTTATTATATTTATTTTAGTGAATATTCACAGTTTAATAATAATTAAAACCCCCAAACTAATATTTTATGTTTTGGGAGTACTAGTACAGTAAAATTCCAATACAGATTATTTCAGTTCATCGAAATGCAGCACCTTAATGTTTATTTTATTATATTTTGTATTTATTTGAGTGAATACATTATTCACAGGTTAATAATAAAAAATTAAAAAAACATATTTTATGTTTTGTGATACATTTTTCTGCTGTACCGAACCGTGACCTAAAAACCGAGGCACGTACCGAACCGAAATGTGAACCGTTACACCCCTACTATATACAGTATTGATTGTCCTTCCTCCTTATCTTCCAACCATTTGGACGCAAACTTGCATTTCCCCATAATGATGTTGCTTAGCAACCGGCGTAAACGGAGCTTCGCGCGCTATCAAGCAGTGAGCGTGCGATGTCCTGTTCAGATGACGTCAAATCCAACGGGACGCTATAAATAAACTACACAGAATCACACTACACACCTACGCAATGATTACATTCAGGCAGACTGTAGAATACAACCTCTTTGGACAATTTATATACCTTTTGAAAACAAGCTACAAAATGTAATACCTTGGAAAATGCTGTTTAATACTTTTTAATAGCCTTCATTTTCGCTAAATTGATTTATCAACTTTTAAGACCCCGCGGACACCCTGAATTTACCAGCAACTGTTGGAGGTAGTTAAAACCACTATTTACTTCCTTGTTTACAAACCATTTGTTAGTGACCCATTCCCCACTCACACAATCTTCTTGCCAACAAAGATGAGGACTTTTTCCTCGGGCAGCATGCTGCTGATGAAGTCGAACAAGTAGGACTTTTTGTCTTCTTCACGGACGATTAGCACCGTTTGGTCCACTGTGTTAACCGCCTGACACCAAGAGAAACAGGAAGTAAGTAAACATGAATTATCAGACAACACAGGATTTGTAATGTATTTTCTACAAACTATTAAACAAAAAAGGACCAATCTGATAAGAATATATAAAGGAGAAATAATTTAGCTTTTTTTTGTGAATGACAAACCTGAATTTCCCTGTTTGCTCTCATTTAATTAGCTAATCAACACAGACACTTAAATATTTTATTTTCACTTACCGCCAAGTCCAGGGTTCCCACATAAACCATCATGGGGTTCTTTAGATAGGACTTTGCCAATCGTCTCACACCTGTAGGCCAGGTGGCACTGAAACATGGACATTTGATATAGATTAACAAAGCTAGTTTTTAAATTCTAAACCCAGGGTTCATACACTTTTTCACCAATGATTTTCAATGACTTCTCCATGGCCTTTACCTAAGTTTCCATGACCAAAAACAATTACTCTCAGCGTACAACTGAAAATGGTTTATTTTAACATGGAACAGGATAATAAGGTCTGCATATGAAACATGTTGTGCCTATCTAAAACAAATCCAATAGTAGGCTTACTAGCTTCTACACGCTAAAGCAACTCAAATCTCTCACCAGCAAAATACCTCAACAGTTAAATGCCATTTTACGTTATATTACTATACAGTATGTATTATTATAGTATTACTATTTCGGCGATTAGCTAAAATATAAATTATATTGGATGCAACTTTAGTTACATTTTCCAAACCTTTGGGAAAAATATTGTTTTCCATAACTTTTCCAGGACCTGGAATTAGCATTACGAATTTCCGTGAGGTTTTTAATGACCGTAAGAACCCTGTAAGCCGCACTTCCTCAAATATGTCGAACAGCCTTCATAGCACTTCTGTAAGGAAAAGCCTATAAAAAGCAATTCAACGCAGGGGTCAAATTGGCTTTTTAAAATTGTTTCCGTTAAATTATACATTTATTTCCCATTCCTTCTTACCTTTCTTTTGACAAAATGTAAATAAATGACAATGTTGTGATACAGAATATATAACTTTCATGTTAAAACGGTAATAAATATACACCATGATGAAACGCATGGCCTGAAATGATGAATACATGCACTATAACACAATCTCTAAACTGTGGAAGGACAACAAACCAACATTGTTATTTTATGGACAGTGTCTGCAATCTAAACGCTTGCTTGTGTCCCAGTGTCCCGTCTATTACACGTGATTGAAAAATGTTGCTAATAAAGAACTTTCCGTGACCTGATTTATACCTGGTCATGACAGACTGTCGGTCGGGGCGGATGTCGATCAGAATCTTCATAATCTGGGGTTCAAAGCCCATATCCAGCATCCGGTCTGCCTCGTCCAGCACCTTTAAGTAAGAAACATTTATTTATAAAGCGTCACAAAGTACTTGACAAAACATTAAGACATCATAGGAATCACAAGATAATCAATGACTACACAAGCCACGTGTTAAGAAGTGCTAAAAACACAATACACAATAAAACATAGGATAAAATAAAATAAAAATAAAAGCACACAGGTTACTAATGATCAGAGCAGTTATTCAAAAACAACCCATCTGTACTCCAACAAAACATTTAAAAACAAACATATAGCCCTGGCCTATGTCAACACCCTAGACCTGAAGAATGTCACAGATAAAAGCCGACAGCAGACCAAGTAGGTGATGGAG
This sequence comes from Notothenia rossii, assembly GCF_949606895.1. Lineage (NCBI taxonomy): Eukaryota > Metazoa > Chordata > Actinopteri > Perciformes > Nototheniidae > Notothenia > Notothenia rossii. The sequence continues at coordinate 81,505,381 of NC_136909.1, forward strand.
CGCAGATTGATGAGCTCGTTCATCTGGAGGTCGTTCAGTCGGCCTGGGGTCGCGATCACGATGTCCACGCCGCTCCTCACCGCGTTGATCTGAGCTCGCCTGTCCCCTCCGCCATAGATACAGACACTGAGAGAACAGAGGAGGAACTGTCATGGCCGAGTCACCGTGATGATAAGCTCATTCAATAAAAGGAATACCTCCACCCAAAAAACGATGATTTGTTTATCAAGTACTAAACCCGTGTTACCATACATTTGTTTTGACCCCCACATATGCCTCCAGAGTGACTGAGGAATCCAAAAACTGAGAAAATGATAAATAAAAATAGGGGCCACACAACTCAAGCAGTATCGTCTCATTGATCAATTCTCGTTAACACATGACTATTTTAAAACACTTTGGCGTCAGCAGCTCATGCCAGTGTGCTACTCCTTGAAGTGTTTTTAAAATCAGGGTGAATAATGGATGTACAAATTATAAATATTGTCTAAGACTTATTTGAACAAGACTGCTGGACCTTTTGTAGCCTTTAAAGCTGTACTTGCTGCACTCCTGTTCAATCTGTAGGGCCAGCTCTCTGGTGGGAGTCAGCACCAACATGCCCGGACCCCCCCGCTTGGATCTGGGCCTGTCAAGGAAGAGAGAGAGGACAAGAAATAAGAAGCTTGACGGATAAAACAGCTCTAAATCAGAAGAAGATACAACACAGCTTTATTTATAAGGCACTTTCAAACCTCCAGATCAAAGTGCTGTACCAGTCAAATAAACAAACAAAACATGCACACACAAAAAGATCACACAACTCACACCATAATTAAGTACAAGTAAAGAGAGAACACACTTTGTTGTATAACATCGATACCTAAAGGAAGGGTCCTGAACTCACACAACTTGTCCGTCCATGTGGATGAAGCCTGGCAGCAGGTAGGCCAGAGTTTTGCCCGTTCCTGTCTGAGCGATGGCGATCACGTCGTCTCCGCTCAGAGACACTGGCCACGACTGAGACTGAGGTGGAAAACACAAATATCATACATACAAGATTCAAGGCTTTTATTGTATTTTGTACTTACAGGGTATATGCAGGAATCCTGAAGTCAAATGTAAGAACTTTTAACACCTTTTTTAAGACCCTTTCCATACATTTTAAGACCTCATCGTCACTTTGAGTTTTAACCGGTTACCTTGGCGACACACTTTGCCTCACATTGACTATATACAGTATTGATTGTCCTTCCTCCTTATCTTCCAACCATTTGGACGCAAACTTGCATTTCCCCATAACGATGTTGTTTAACAACCGGTGTAAACGGAGCTTTGCGCGCTATTAAGCAGTGAGCGTGCGATGTCCTGTTCAGATGACGTCAAACCCAACGGGATGCCATAAATAAACTACACAGAATCACACTACACACCTACGCAAATGATTAGGTAAGAATGGAGAAACCAGCTCGAGTATGATAGAATTTGAAAATACACAACCGAAAAAAAATCTGCCCATTCCTTACAGAGCCCCTCCTCCAACACACACGGACGCGCACATGACCAATGAGGGCACGAGATAAGTTTGTGCACAGATGGAAGGCTGACAGGCAGGTAGGCCATCCAGTTATTTTTAGCCGGGCCGGCTCAGATGATTGGTCGTGCTTTTTACAGCGCCACGGCTTCCACAGATTATTTTTTTTAATGTATTTATTGTCAAAGCATTTAATGTATTCGTTGCTATCGAGATGTAAAGGTAGGGACACACCAAGCACCAAAAGAACCAAATAACTGACAGACGGACCCGACTGTTGTGTCGCCTCATGTCTCAGCGTCTTGGCCATGTGTCGCACTACGTGGTGTGTTCACTACTGGAATACACCGTAAAGACTTCAGCCGATGGCCAAGTAGCACGTACGAACTGCGCATGCGTGGCAATAACTCTCCTTACCAGCAGGCGGCGGTAGTGTGTATTCGTCATTCAAAAGAGGAAACAACCGGAAGACAGACTGCGTGATACACCGAGAGCAGAACAGACTGCGTGATATAAACAAACAACAAATAGCGTGTGCGTTCCATTTTCACTCTACAGCGAGAAGCTCATGGGGCTTTCCCGAACCTGTGTCGAGAGCTGGAGTTAAATGAAAACTCAGATTTGCCTTCTTAATAGTTTGTTTGGGTCCTTCACTTCCGTTTCGCTTCTCATGCACTGATTCGCTAGTTGAACAGCCAATCGGAGTGATTTCTTTGACCGACAGCCTTTGGCCGATTGCCTTCCGATTCGACATGTAGAATCGGTAGTTTTCGGCCAAAAAGGCGTCGGCACGGCCGAAAAGACACGGCGGTGCCGGACACACCAATCTGAGTAGGGTTCATCGTCAGGCTGACATCCATTGACGGCCAAAATCGGCGTGGTGTGTCCGGAGCTTTGAAGAGCCTGTGACACGAGTTTCCCCCATCATCCAAACCCATCAATTTGAGTAAATAATGTCCCCTTGAAAACCGTTACTGAACTGATTTTGGATATTTGTACTTTGATAACCATTAATCTGCCCTTCAATGTTGACAATTTTCTGGATCTTCTCGGGGATTCTTCAAGTCCCGCCAAATTATGTGTGACGTCATTGCGGGCACAGCGCTCCAGCTGCACCGTTCAGGATCCCAGCATCTGCATGTAAACGCACGATGGCGCACACAGCAGCTAGCTCAGACAGCGATGACAGTTTAATTTTGAACGTGTCCGAGAGCTCATATGAGGCTGAAGGATCGGTTTATGTTGTATCTGTTAGAAGTTTAGGAATTAGGTGCGTCAATATGGGCGATCATACGGTCATGTAGCCAGTGGTGGACTGGGACTAAAAATCATCCCGTGACTCTCGACCGGCCCACTTCGGTACCGCTAGTAAATTGTCAACGGGGAGAGCGGGAGATGTGCTAGTGACTTATCCGACCGGCCCACTTCGGTACCGGCCCATTGGGATTCGTCCCGATGGCCAGTCCGCCACTGCACCCAGCCCAGCCCACGTAAACTGTCAACGGGGGGAGACTCGCTGCGGGGAAACGGTGGACCTAGTGTCCCGATCGGAGTGGTAATAATAATAATAATAATAATCCGTGCATTTTATCCATTAATTTCCCCAACATTATGGGAAAAAAAACACACGTTTAATCCATGTTGGTGTATTACAACTACAAGCATCGGTTTGTTTTCTCATCAGGAAATGCAGACCGGCTCAAACAAAAGATGTTTACATCATCATCCTCACGATCATTGAATGTATCATATGTTCGCCGAATTGACATGAAAGCAATAAGAAATGTAGTTTCATCCAATTGAGTTTACAACTACAAAAATAATCGATTTGTTTTTATTTCACATCCGACGGGAGGAAATTCAGCAGCTCTCACTACCGATTTGTAATCCTAATTTAATCATCATCTTCACCACGATCATTTATGTTTATGTTCACCGAATTGACATGAAAGCACTGACAAATATGAATATACTGTAGTCAACTTCATTAAAACGTTATTAACGTGCCTAAACTCAGTAATTCACAATTTCTACGCATGACAACACACTTTGTCCGCGTTTGGCTCTCTCGCCGCACAGTGAAGCGTTCCCGCATTGACGTCGCTTCCGGCTTCCCCCATAACTTCAAAATGAGTCGAAGGAATTTCCCCGCGATGTTCGAAATTATTGATATTTATCGGAACGGTATCGCACCTTCTTTTTCTAAACTGACAGTTCGAGATTACTAGTAGCCCAATATTTCATTGCACAACAGTTGTTGGGAGGCTGTCACAGGCTCTTTAAGAGCATTCCATGGAATATAACAAAAAGTGTTTCTGAAGTGAATTACCTACCCCACCTTTAACTTTGTCTTTCATTTTTGTAAAGCACTTTTAATTGCCTTGTGTTGAAAGGTGCTATACAAATAAACTTGCCTTTGCATTAATTTACATTATGGTAATATGAAAAACCTTAACCTAGGAAGTCCTTTTTATTTATTTATTTTAAAAAGAAAAGCAAGTTTAGACTAACTTGGCAAAAATCATGGAGGAACCTTATTGAGTAAACCCTTTGAACTCGACTAAAGCACATTTTATACTGCGTATTCAAATTGTTTGAATATAGACAACTTGGAGATATTGGTAGTTCAAATAAAAAGGACAACTCATGATTTTCTGGGAACTCGTGTTGACATTTCTTGAAAACGATTAGATACGTCAACATTTTCAAATATAAAGATATAGGGAGTGTCACTGAACTGGATTGCACACATACTAATCTAATGGCATCACACCAGTGGTTTCAGTTCAGGTTGCAGCCTCTCCCCTTCCACAGAATGAACATTGTCAAACAGCCATTATCTATTTCATCAGACCAAGCCTTTTACAGTGAAACGAAAGTGAAACATGAGGATTATGTTTAATTTCTTCTTGCATCACTCTCCTTATTTGGGCATTGAGAAACATGTAAAGGTGTAAAATACTTGACACTTTTCTCTGTGCGCGGCAAAACAAGCTCGCCAAAATGGCCTCACCGGTCTGGCAGTATTTTAACGTGTCCGAAAAAGACAGTAAAATAGCGGTATGCAACGTGTGTGAAGCAGAAACCCTGCAGCTCCACCCGCTGTGACGGACCGGTGAGCAAAACACACACTAAGAGTTAGACCTAACACACTTAGTAGGGGTGTAACGGTAAACGGTTCGGTACACGTGTTTACCGAAGTGTAACTAACAAATATAACGTTAAACGTAAAAAATGTAGAACGTGAACAACTTTTTGGAAGTAATCTCAGCTGCTGCGTCGCAGCATTCAGAGTAATTTGCTCGCATTGGGTTCAACGCGTCATAGAGCGAGCAAGTCATTTCATTGGACGAGAAATGGCGAACGCAGATAAAGTTGAGCACGAAAATCCTCCAGCATCATTGAAGTCTCCGGTTTGGGAACATTCTGGTTTCGCAGTTACGTACAAGGATTGTAGACAAAGACAGGTGGACCGAACCAAAGCTGTCTGTCGGCATTGTTCAACTAAAATTGGTTACGCGGCTGGCAATACATCAAACTTGCACACTCATTTGAAAAGGCAAGCACCTGAACGTGAATATCACCGGTACCAAAAGAAAAAAGACTGAAGTGCAAACCCAACTCCCGCTAGCATTTAAGCCTCCACCACTCGCAAAAAGTTCATACTGAGCCAAAGCTATTACAAACGCCAAATATCCTTATGTTGCCATGTTAGCAAAGCGCTACCTGGCTGTATCTGTTACCTCTGTCCCTAGAGAGGGTGTTCTCCACAGCAGGAGACATTGTTAGTGCCAGCAGATCTGCCCTTTCGGCAAGAAATGTGGACAAGTACAAAAACATGAAAATACAATGACAAGCAAGTCATAATGTCAAACTGGCTGCTTAGGTACTAGTACAGTACAGTTCAAATACAGATTATTTCAGTTCATCGAAATGCTGCACCTTAATGTTTATGTTATTATATGTTGTATTTACTTGAGTGAATATTCAGTTTAATAATAATTAAAAACCCCAAACTAATAGTTCATGTTTTGTGAGTACTAGTACAGTAAAGTTCAAATACAGATTATTTCAGTTCATCGAAATACTGCACCTTAATGTTTATTTTATTATATTTTGTATTTATTTGAGTGAATACATTACTCAGTTTAATAATAATAATACAAAAAAAAAAAGTTGTTATGTTTTGTGATAAAAAAAAATTCTGCTGTACCGAAAACGTACCGAACCGTGACCTAAAGACCGAGGTACGTACCGAACTGAAATGTTTGTGAACCGTTACACCCCTAACAGCTATTTCATCTACCTCTGGAACAAGCTAAACTAGTTATAAATATGTTTATTCTTCACTGTCGGGTCACTCATTACTGGATCAGTGAGCTGCATGGGATACTGACAGGCTGTCAGGAGAGAGAGGGAGAGAGAGGAAAAGAGAGCGCTTCCGCTCATTTCTCCCCTGTTATTATCCAAAGTTAATGTAAACTTGAATAATGTACTTCATTTGAATGTAATAATTATGTTGATTGTTGTTTGTGGAAGCGCCAGCGAATGAGCCCCATTAACTGAGTTTTAAACATAATAATAATACATTACATTTATAAAGCGCTTTTCCTGGTGCTCAAAGCACTTACATCACAAACATCACTTTAAATGGAAGATCCCCATAGGCCCCGCCCACTCGATCGGATCGGTATCAGCCGATACTGATTCCGGCGACCGGAGCATCCCTAGTAAAATGAAAGTAAAATGTGAGCCCTTGTTCATTTTTTCGAGAGGAAAAGTTAACTAGGCTTATAGCTACATTAAAGAAGATTACACTTGATTCCATGTATCGCTTTAAAGATGTGCATAATCCTAAACAACCATTTTTACATCTCTATAGCAACCACAATTGAGTGTTTAAAAAGGTAACTTGTTCCTTAGATTTACACTAAAAATTATCTACCACAACAAAGAAATAAGTGCGTGGTTAACGCATATTTATAAAACGGAAAAGTCAAATCAAGCAATCTGATTGGTTCTTAGCTGTGATATACTGAGCGTATACCACGGGTAGAATTGTAAGTTACTTTTCACAACAAGTCAGTATCCCTCCGCGTCTGAGAAAAACAGTATACCGTTGGGTTGAAAAGCAAACATACTGGAACAAGAAAGCAGCGGAGAAGTAATGGGGCAGAAGCCCTCCTTTTTGACGCAGCGGTCCAGACAGACATCAAAGGGCAAAACATATTCCGTGTGCAGTTCCTTTGGCATTAGGGCAGGGATATCTAGATACTTTCGAAGGTTTAACATAATGAATTGTGCTACTTTTAAAGCAAGCAACGATGTTTTCAAATCTGTAATCAAAGAGGTCCTCAAAAACACTATCGACCAATCAGATTGCTTGATTTGACTTGTCAGTTTTATAAATATATTTAAATTTCATTATTTACTAATAAAAACTATTTAAATTAGAGTGTGTATTTTTCTTTCATATTGCCACACTTGGTAACCGTTTTATAAAAGCAATAGCTCACGACAGGCCGTGGTATATGCTCATTATCACAGCTAAAGGGGTTGTTGACCCTCCGCTTCGCGTCGGGCCGAACCACGCCCCTTAGCTGTGATATAATGAGCATATACCACGGCCTGTCGTGAGCTATTGCTTAAATATACAGTGGGGCAAAAAAGTATTTAGTCAGCCACCAATTGTGCAAGTTCTCTCACTTAAAAAGATGAGAGGCCTGTAATTTTCATCCTAGGTATACCTCAACTATGAGACAAAATGAGAAGAAGAAAAAAAAATCCAGAAAATCACATTGTCTGATTTTTAAAGAATTGATTTGCAAATTATGGTGGAAAATAAGTATTTGGTCAATAACAAAAGTTCATCTCAATACTTTGTTATATACCCTTTGTTGGCAATGACAGAGGTCAAACGTTTTTTTTAAGTCTTCACAAGGTTTTCACTAGGGGTGCACCGAATGGGAAATTCTTGGCCGAAACCGATACCGAAAATAGGAAACGGTTGGCCGAAAACCGAATGCCGAAAATGATTAATAGAAATATATATATATATATATATATATATATATATATATATATATATATATATATATATATATAATGTATACATTTTTTACCAATTTTGTTCAGCTACCCGATTATGGAAAAATAAATGATTATGGCAAAACTTAACTTAAATAATAATCACTATTATGGGTCCATAAAACATTTATTCAGCACTTTTGAATGCATACAGTACATTAATTCCAAGTCAAGTGCATTTTGTTTTCTCTGTAGGATAACTACAACAAAGTGCATTCAGAACAAAGCCAAGGTGCTTTAAAACTGCATAAACATCTAGGCCAGTAGGCCTGCAACAAAATAGTGTAAATAAAGACTGTAACAGCCAGGCCTTCAACAACAACAAATGCACCTATAAGTGCATGCATACAAATGTGCAAACTGGATAAATCCACATGAATGTAACTATTTACAAATGAAATTACAATTCAATTTCAAGAATCTGTAAATAAGGCTGTCTGTCCTCATAAGCAAAGTAGTAAACATTGTATAAAGATACATAAAGTGAAAACTGGATACAAAATCCACAATCAAGCGTCTTTGAGCACCTGTAAAAGCGCTAACAAATTACATCTATTATTATTAATCAATTACAAATGAAATTACAATTTCAAGAATCTGCAAATAAGGTGGTCTGTCCTCATGAGCAATGGAAACAACATAGTATCATTTAGATACCGAAAGTACAATATATTGAACACTGTGCTGCTGTCATTTCCCCCTAATGATAACCTGAGATGGTGAATTATAACTCACAATGAAAATTGTTCAGGAAAGTGGGTATAGAGTAGACATGTAGAAATAGATAAGCTTATGATAAGCCTGCCTTGTCTACTTATTAAGGAAAAGTGGGAGGTTCTTTTTACTGAACAGTAGCTTCTCTGCTTTATCAGCCATAAGTCTGTTCCTCTTCTCATCAAGCACATGAGAGGCAGCGCTGAACAGTCTCTCGCTGTCAGTGCTTGTGATTTGATCTTACTCCGCATATTTGTCCGGGTGTTTTGATTTCAAGTGGTGGAGTAATCCCGAAGTGGTGAAAGTCTTTGCAGTTACACCCCCTCGAGAAATGTCAGCTGAACACGTTTTACAAATCGCAATCCGCGCCTCTTTCTCTGATATTTTTAAATATCTCCAAGCGGCAGACATGTTGGCTGTGAGCCAGCCGCGAGCATGGTCGCGCGCCGTGCTTGTCGCCGCGTTTTGATTACGTCACCACAACAACAAGTTAGTTTACCAACGTAACCCTGTTCTCTGACCTTTCGGTGATATTTTTTCGGTGCTAGAACCCTTTCGGCCGAAAGGGCCTTTTTAACCATTTTTGGCCGATAATTTTTGGCGGCCGAATATTCGGTGCATCCCTAGTTTTCACACACTGTTGCTGGTATTTTGGCCCATTCCTCCAAGCAGATCTCAGAGCAGTGATGTTTTGGGGCTGTCGCTGGGCAACACGGACTTTCAACTCCCTCCAAAGATCTTATATGGGGTTGAGATCTGGAGACTGGCTAGGCCACTCCAGGACTTTGAAATGCTTCTTACGAAGCCACTCCTTCGTTGCCCGGGCGGTGTGTTTGGGATCATTGTCATGCTGAAAGACCCAGCCACGTTTCATCTTCAATGCCCTTGCTGATGGAAGGAGGTTGTCACTCAAAATCTCATGATACATGGCCCCATTCATTCTTTCCTTTACACGGATCAGTCGTCCTGGTCCCTTTGCAGAAAACAGCCCCAAAGCATGATGTTTCCACCCCCATGTTTCACAGTAGGTATGGTGTTCTTTGGATGCAACTCAGCATTCTTTATCCTCCAAACACGTCTAGTTGAGTTTTTACCAAAAAGTTATATTTTGGTTTCATCTGACCATATGACATTCTCCCAATCCTCTTCAGGATCATCTGAATGCTCTCTAGCAAACTCCAGACGGGCCTGGACATGTACTGGCTTAAGCAGGGGGACACGTCTGGCACTGCAGGATTTGAGTCCCTGGCGGCGTAGTGTGTTACTGATGGTAGCCTTTGTTACTTTGGTCCCAGCTCTCTGCAGGTCATTGACTAGGTCCCCCCGTGTGGTTCTGGGAATTTTGCTCACCGTTCTTGTGATCATTTTGACCCCACGGGGTGAGATCTTGCGTGGAACCCCAGATCAAGGGAGATTATCAGTGGTCTTGTATGTCTTCCATTTTCTAATAATTGCTCCCAAAGTTGATTTCTTCACACCAAGCTGCTTACCTATTGCAGATTCAGTCTTCCCAGCCTGGTGCAGGTCTACAATTTTGTTTCTGCTGTCCTTTGACAGCTCTTTGGTCTTGGCCATAGAGGAGTTTGGAGTGTGACTGTTTGAGGTTGTGGACAGGTGTCTTTTATACTGATAACGAGTTCAAACAGGTGCCATTAATACAGTTAACAAGTGGAGTACAGTGGAGGCTCTTAAAGAAGAAGTTACAGGTCTGTGAGAGACACAGCAGACCAAATACTTATTTTCCACCATCATTTGCAAATAAAGTCTTTAAAAATCAGACCAGGATTTTCTGGATTTTTTTTTTCATTCTGTCTCTCATAGTTGAGGTATACCTAGGATGAAAATTACAGGCCTCTCATCTTTTTAAGTGGGAGAACTTGCACAATTGGTGGCTGACTAAATATTTTTTTTCCCCACTGTATGTGGATAAACATCATCTTCAGTACGTTAGAAACAACTTTTATTGCGCAAAACTATTGAAAATGATAACGTGCAATTACATATCTGCCACTACTTTTTTTGCACTACTAAATACCGTTAATATTTACCTTAATTATGTAATTGCTCTTTTTACTGCACTGTTAGTGTACAGTTTTACTAATATGCTGCTGTGTTTATTATATTTTTGTAACTCTGGCGCAACAATTTCCTTCGGGATGAACAAAGTCTTGTATTAAAAACAAAATATTCAAATTTCCATACTTTTCTAGGGCAGGAAATGTACCTTCTATTGTCTTCCCATATCTCTGTGGAAACGCATAACAATTATTTCAAACAAAGGTTCAGATCAATGACTCAAATAAAAAGGTAATTTACAAAGACAAAAGTATGAATGAATACAGTTTTTCTGCTCAGCTGCCAATATATTTTGTCAAGTAAGATTTCCTTTTTGTTCTTTCAGTTCTGCTTTTATAAAATAAAAAAGGGAAACGCTCAACGCTATAGCAGTAAATGCTGCGGGTATTTCCAGATACGGATCTTTGTGAATTACGGGGATTACTTTTGGCAACGGATAAGGTCACTACAGGTGGATTTGACTTTGCAACATCTAACCACACACACAGTATGCCTCAAGAATACTTTTGTTCTAAATATAAAAAGCGCCAATTTACCGGAAGTTATCAAATAAACTTGTGCATTTTACAGGATGGAGCGTGGTGTTCCCCTGATTGAAAAGTAAAAAGTTCACAAATTAATAATTGCCAAAGTTTGTGGGTTATTGGGTTTTGGTTAGGGATGTAAAGATATCGATTTTTTTTTCCTTCAACCTTTACTTAACCAGATGGTCCCATTGAGATCATCAATCTCTTTTTCAAGGGAGACCTGTCCAACATGGCAACAAGTAGGTTACAACATGCACATAAAACAACAGATAACACAAAAGGACATTGTACATACCTAGAGACATTGACAAGTACCAACAGTATATTTATATCTCGCCCTGTCAATAAGCCTCACCTTCTTGGCAAAAACTGTATTTTTTTTGAAGTGGTGGAGAGACAATGCACAGTTTGACCCACTGCTGTCACCCATGGCCAAAGCATATCTCTCTGTCCCAGCAACATCAGTACCAAGCAAGAGAGTTTTTTAACACAGCAGGGGATATTGTAAACGCCCAAACATCCCAGCTTCTACCTCGAAATGTGGACATGCTCATATTCCTAAAAAAATAACCTGTCTGATGAAAACTAAAGTGAAACTTGATTTATTTTATTGCAGGGTCTGATTATTATATTTTTGACACTTTAAAATACTACTATCTTACTAAAATGCTGTACAAATCAGATATATTATTTAATAAAAGAACATTTTTTCAAGTAAAAAAAACAAACATTTTCCAAAAAAGAATTTTCAATTTTATTTATTTTTCAATATCGCGATAAATATTGTACCGTGGACTTGTTAGCGCGATATTATCGTATCGTGAGTTTTTGTTATCGTTACATTCCTAGTAATTAACCTAAGTAGAAATGAACAGCCCGATTTAATGTGAATTCAATTTTCTCATCAGAGCACTCTAAACCTTTTGTCAGTCTGATCAAACATAAGCCTCGTTCACAGCCTCGTTTGCTTCAATCTAATACATTATAAAATAAGTTAACAATGTGGGTTACTTTGATTTGAAAATAGTCATCAGAAATGCTTTAAAGTATTATTGTATTTTGTGGTTAGTGCCCGGCTCATACCTGGATAGGTGTTGGTTTTTCAAAGCCAACTCGATCAATATTTTCCATGATCTCTGGGAAAGGCTTGAAGGCCTCCAGGAAGGTGCGACAGGGATTTGGGAAGGGACGCTTCTCCCCATCCTCCAGAAGGTCATCCACAAAGATATTGTTATTCTCTTTCCTGTGGAACAAGAACATTGGGGAATTTGTTGCAAGGGTAATGAGTGGTTGGCCCCAATATGGTTGTGTTAACAAACTAAAGCTAAACGTCACCTTTGTCTAGGACCGTATAGTGGTTTTGTGTCAAACTGTGTCCAGACGCCACATGATAATCAATGGGTTTCTACTACAAAGAATATTCTTTCCATTTCATAATAAAAAAAACCTGTTTCACTGCTAAATATATTTAAGAAGGTAACATTAAGCCAGAGACAGAGAGTAACAAGGGCTGTCGTTACTGGGCCTTTTGTCCTGTACACATACATTTGGAACAACTGCCAATGACTTTGTCAACATTGCATGCAGTTAACTCTAAGTTTTATATACTGAGTGATTATACATAATCAGGGTATACGCAGGAATCCTGAAGTCAAATGTAATACCTTTTTTAAGACCCTTTCCATACATTTTAAGACCTCATCGCCGCTTCAAGTTTGAACACTTTACCTCACATTTACTATATACAGTATTGATTGTCCTTCCTCCTTATCTTCCAACCATTTGGACGCAAACTTTTAATACTTTTTAAGACCCCGCGGACACCCTGATAAAGAGGTGGATAAATGGTGCCACCTAGTGCCCTGAGGCCTAAATGAATACCAATGCCATCAGTAAAACAATACAAATGTTGGTTTTAAAGCCTAGCAATGATATCCTCACGAGTTTTAAAAAAAGTAAAACAGGTGTCTAGCATCATCGTCTACAATGAAGAAACCCCTTTATACAAACAAAGGAAAGATGATGTGATTAAAATGTATCACAGGCAGATTTACCTCCATTCAATGACTTCCTCCGCTGAGAGTATGGAAACACTCTCTGCCACCGTGTAAAAGTTCTTCTTCAGTGGTGGGACGTCTGAAGGGAGTTGCAAATTATACAGTAATACTTTGAAGCCATGAATTCATTTGATTCATGTTGGTGTCATATCACAAGGCCGTTATACCGTTCAACTTTAGCTAGTAACTACAGACAAAGAAAATATATAAAATAGTTTTGTTAGTTTTCAAATCCATATGCAGCAGTAGGGCCATCACCTGCAGTTTATGTGCAGTAGTGAGAATAAACGAGTCCTCACCTTTCCACTTGAGCTCTAGAAACTTTCCCTTGTTCTCCCGGAGGTTTTTCCAATCCATTATGGGGAGGGGCGGGGCATCAGTCGAATTCTTTAATTCTGCAGCAGACCAGCAAGAGCTATCTGTCTCTCCTCCATCTTCTTTCCCTCTGTAGCATCCTCCATTGCCACCCCCCGTGTAGCCACCTCCAAAGTGCCCCCCTCTACCAGGACCTGAGAAACAGAACAATACACCAGAGAAAAACATTTCATAAACTGCAGCATGGTAGTGTAACTAAGAATCAGCAAGTGTCACAACTTTGTGTTTTCTACGCACACTGCTTCCATTGTTACAGCTATCAAGTTCCATAGAGGAACTGATAATGCTTAAGACATCTAAATGTGTGAGTATTCATTACATAACGAGATCAGTTACTTTTTTTATGTGTTGTCTGTTCATCTTTCTTTATTATTGACTTTAAAACAGAAAAGGAGAAGCAGAAATATTTGATAAGTCTATCTTGTTATGCCCCAAACAGCGACTGCACCAAACTTTTGGTTGCAGAAACAAAGTGTAAGAAAGCTGGGGGGGATATATTCCACACTGTATGGGCTGTTAAGTGTGACACCTAGTGGTGACATTTTGTAAACCATCCTGGTCCCACTATTTGAACATTTAATGTGGCCCTGCTAAATACAAATCTAGAATGTTTTCAAATTCAGAAAACATTTATTCTTAGGACAAAGCGTCACATTTGACAACATCTATGGGATGAGACTTGTGGAAGGATATTTAGCACCTAATTGAATGCTTTCATGATAGTTTTCAGAAAAATTACCATTTTGAGAGTTGCTATCTGACACCAGTTCTTCAATCATCTCCTTGGCCTTCTGCTGGGCTTCAGAGGACCCCAAGAGGACCACCTCACCTTGATAGTCCCCTTTGTTTACCTACAATGTAAAAAGTGAATTAAAAAAACTGCAGAGATAAAGGGAATATATCAAACATCCTATACTAGCGCTGCAAAAAATGATTTTTTTGTACCAGGGTCAAATAATCTGACGATTATTAATCTAGATTAACTAGTATTTGGTCTATGTCAAAAAGGTGAACATCAGGTCAATCAGTGTTTCTCAAACCCCAAAAGGACGCCATATTACTTGTTTTGTCCACAATTTAAAGTTGTTTACATTACTGTCATAGGGCATGAGACACCAGAAAATATTGACATTTAAGAAGCTGGAATCAAGCAATTTTGAATTGTTGTTTACTGAAATTGATGGCTTATCATTTAAATCGGCAACTTGATCAATCCATGCAGCTCTTTGCTAAACATGCCCTGACCAAGGCTCTGCAATGATGCCCAAAACTACCCTATAATATTGTCAGTCAGTCTGTTTTCACATTGTGATTTTTAGACCACTACATGTATTTTACCGATTTAATTAGTAGCTACTTTGAGGATTTAGATTATTAATACAAACCAATAATACATTATTATAGGTTAAAGCTACCCAGTAGTATAAAAAGAAATCCACATTTTCATGGATGTGCACTAACATCATTAGCTTGACACTAACGAAACTGAACTTGCCTTAATCCTCGCACCAGTGCTCTCTTCAAGTTCACGGATTTTGGATCCTCCTTTACCTTTAACAAGATATAACACAATGTTACAGATCATACCCACACACATGTTACTGAATCTGTGCAGAATGGGGATCACACAACCATTGCCATGTGACTGCTTAGCCTAACTAACGTTAACTTGGCATAGGCTAATGTAGATAGCTCACAGTAGCATTTAGCTCCAACGGATGAAATAAAAACATTTTGAAGTGAATGTACTGCTTTGGAAATATACCATGTCAATTAAAGTACATTGACATTCACAGGCTGTGAAAATGGAGTACAGTCCGTCACCAATTTGCTCTAAAGTCTAGCAGTTTGACACCAACTGAAGTCTGCTGATTTAGCCTAGCTAGTGATTTAGCATAGCTAGCAATACAATTTAGCATAGGTTGCAACGTTTATAGCACCATTTAAAAACATACCTATTATCCTGCCAACTAAACCATTTTCCACGGTGAAAGTCACAGGCTGTGAAGAGTCCAACCTTTCATCGCCAAAGGTTCCCCGTCCTGGGCCTCCGGAGGCTGTGCAGAAACAAAGTGTAAGAAAGCTGGGGGGGATATATTCCACACTGTATGGGCTGCTAAGTTTGACAACTAGAGGTAGGGGTGGGCGATATTGAAAAATATATTATCACGATATTTTTCAAGCAGTATCGCGATAGACGATATATATCACGATATTTTTTCATGTCGGTTATTATGGTTATTTTTCAAGTTACTTAACAGTACAACCACCTACAAGGTAACATAAAACTAAAACAAAAAGGAGAAACAGGACAAAATAGCATTTCAAGCCGGTTTTATTTCTGAAATGAATCCCTGAATGAACAATTCAACATTTTGATATGGCTTCAAGGCAGTTTCTCAGTATAAAAATGAACTTTCTGAGGTAGCACTAGCAGTGAACATCAATAAACATGAAAAGGAGGGTAAAACATAACTAAGTAAAACATAAAACATCAATGAGGAAAAGTCAGTGCCAAACAATTAAAATGTAAACTTTAGACTTGAAGTGCAATAAAAGACTTTAGCATAACTGAAAGGAAAAACGATATAAATACCTGATTGATAAAAACAAGACAATAAATAAAGTGCAATACTGTCTGAATCCTGACTAGACAGCTTTAGAGCATGTCTTTCACATCAGTTTATTTTTTTAATAGTTTTTTTTCAATTTTTTTTTCTTTTTTTATCACGATAGATACGATATCTCTGAAAAAGCATATCGTGGAGACCTAATATCGTCACGACGAAATATATCGTCATATCGCCCACCCCTACCTAGAGGTAACATTTTGTAAACCATCCTGGTCCCATATTTGCCTTAATATCCTACCCGTTTGAATATTTAATGTGGCCCTGCTAAATAAAAATTTGATTCTGAGGAAAAATAGTCATAGTTGACAACATCTATGGGATGAGACTTGTGGAAGGATATTTAGCACCCAATTGAATGCTTTCATGATAGTTTTCAGAAAAATTACCATTTTGAGAGTTGCCATCTGACACCAGTTCTTCAATCATCTCCTTGGCCTTCTGCTGGGCTTCAGAGGACCCCAAGAGAACCACCTCACCTTGATAGTCCCCTTTGTTTACCTACAATGTAAAAAGTGAATAAAAAAAACTGCAGAGATAAAGGGAATATATCAAACATCCTATACTAGCGCTGCAAACAAAGATTTTTTTTTACCAGGGTCAAATAATCTGATGATTATTAATCTAGATCAGGGGTTGCCAACACGTCGATCGCGAGCTACCAGTAGCTCGCGGAGGTTTTCCGAGTAGCTCACCAGAGGGCGCTAAAGTGCAGTTGACATGTTGAGACATATTTATTTATGTAGTATATTTTGAGAGTAAGAAAGATAGAGAAAAAGAAATGTAAGATGCAGTCATGACAACTGAGGAAGGTCCGTCAAAGAAGAAATCTAAAATATACTACTTTCATGACGAGTGGGAACATGAATTTTTATTTACGAGCATCAAAGACAAGTGTGTGTGTTTAATTTGTGGCTCGAGTGTTGCGGTGGGGAAGAAGGGAAATGTCGAGCGGCACTTCACAAAACTTCACGAAAACTTTTCAAAGGAGTATCCCGCCGGCAGTTGCCTTCGCGTTGAGAAGGTACAACAATTAAAAGCTACGCTACAAAGGCAGCAGTCATTGTTCACGAAGCCTGCCAAGAAAGCTAGCCTAGCTACAGAAGCATCGTTCCGAGTCGCTCAGTATTTGGCAAAGAACAAAAAAGCTTTCACTGATGGCGGTGTTCTTAAGGGAGCGATGTCTGTTATGGCAGAGACTTTGTTCAGAGACCACAAGAGCAAGTCGGAGATAATGTCTGCCATTGACGATGTGCAACTGGGAAACAACACTGTGGCGAGGAGAGTGTCGGCGCTGTCAGTGGATGCCATGGGACAGTTGGAGCGGGACATGGTCAGGTGCAAGTGGTTCTCCATACAGTGCGACGAGTCGGTGGATGCGAGCGACACAGCTCAGCTGTCTGTGTTCATCCGGATGGTGTTTGAGGATTTTACGGCGAAAGAGGAATTTCTGACACTGCTTCCACTCAAAACAACAACAAGAGGTGTGGACGTGTATAATTCTATTAAGAATTATTTCATAAATAAAGGCGTGCAAATGGAGAAGCTTGTATCCATAACAACTGATGGAGCCCCGGCTATGAGAGGTCGCCACAACGGTTTTATCGCAAATTGTAAGTCAGATCCATATTTCCCACGTTTCCTGAGTTACCATTGCATCATTCACCAAGAAGCACTTTGTGCCAAAGTTATGGACTTCAATCACGTCATGAAACCTGTGATACAAATAATAAAATCTATCCGAGCGAAGGCAAAGCAACACAGGAGCTTCAAAGTTTTTCTTGAGGAACTGTCAGCTGAATATGGAGATCTCCTTCTCCATGCTGAGGTGAGGTGGTTGAGTAGAGGGAAAATCCTACAGCGCTTCCTCTCCTTGCTGAATGAGGTAAAGCACTTCATGGAAGAGAGGGGGGAGGACACCTCCATCTTATCTGATGCTGGTTGGGTACTTGACCTGGCCTTTTTGACTGATCTGACAGGAAAATTAAACCAGCTTAACCTCCAGCTACAAGGCAATGGCAAAACAGTATGTGACATGATTAGTGCTGTAAAGGCCTTTAAAGCAAATCTGTGTCTATATCTCCAGCAAGTAAAGGGAAATAAATTGCATCATTTCCCCTCTGTTCAAAAAGTACTGCAGGAGAATAAAGCTGCTGCTGGCTTTCTTGACTTATCAAAGTACTGTGACTGCTTAACTAAGCTTGGGCAGGAATTTGAGGACAGGTTTCTTGACTTTAAACAGCTTGAGCCCTGTGCAAGTTTCCTTGCTAACCCATTCAACATCGTGGATGTTACTGACATGTCTGAGCAACTGGCCAGCCTTTTCAGTCTCAGTGCTTCAGAGTTGGAGCTGGAGATAATCAATCTCCAGAATGACATTCAGCTGAAAGCACATCAGATGGACAAAGATTTCTGGAAGCTATTGGACCCAGAGAAATTCAAAAACATTCAAACTGCTGCACTGAAACTGTCCTGCTTATTTGGGTCAACATATCGCTGTGAATCAGCATTCTCTGATATGAACTTTATCAAATCCAAATTCAGGACAAGACTTACTGATGAACACCTCAATGACTCAATCAGAGTGAATTTGTCAGGATACACACCCCAGTACAGTGCTCTGGTGGATGCTATGCAGTGCCAGGTGTCACATTAGCTGAGTCAGGAGAAAGACAACAATGCAGTGACAGACTGAATGTTTGAAGACATATGTTTGCTTGATGCAAGTTGAGAAAAGCACAAGCCATATTCCCCTTTTACATGTGAAACAAATTTGTGAAATGCTTGAAATAATTTAAATTATAGAGCTAGAAATGTTATTATTACAATTAGGAACTTTGCACTCTTATCTGTAAAACTGTTTACTGTAGTTATTGATGTTAAAGCAGAACTCAGTATTGCATGGTGATTATTTGTCTTTTTTTCTCTTGATGAGAAAGTCAAGTTTATTCATGTTAATGTTAATGTTTCTGCTCTTGAGTCACGAATGTGATATGTGCACTGAAATCTATATAAAATAACATGAGTAGCTCTTGGCCACTTTCTTTTTTCAAAAGTAGCTCCCGGTTAGAAAAAGGTTGGAGACCCCTGATCTAGATTAACTAGTATTTGATCTATGTCAAAAAGGTGAACATCAGGTCAATCAGTGTTTTTCAAACCCCAAAAGGACCTCATATGACTTGTTTTGTCCACAATTTAAAGATGTTACATTACTGTCATAGGGCAAGAGACACCAGAAAATATTGACATTTAAGAAGCTGGAATCAAGCAATTTTGAATTGTTGTTTACTGAAATTGATGGCTTATAATGTAAATCGGCAACTTGATCAATTCATGCAGCTCTTTCCTAAACATGCCCTGACCATGGCACTGCAATGACGCCAAAAACTACCCTATAATATGATATATTAAGTGGCAAAGTCACGCCCATCTACTTCCGGTCCATTGGACCTTATTTCGGAAAAATTATGTATTGAAGTCAATGGAGAGAGAAAACGTATCTTTCAATCCCGTTTGAATTGTGCCACGAATTACACATATGATGTTTGTCAATCTTAAAAAATAATTTCCATGTCAAAAAAGTCAGTTTTTCGTAAAACTGTTGAAATATAAGGCTATGAAAAATACGCAACTAGAAAGACTACAAATCCCAGAGTCGCGTAAGTGATGTCATAACTGATGTCACAATTGTTTTTCTCCGCTAAATATAAGAGATAGATAAGATAACTTTAACAAAATGCCTATGTGCTTAGTACCATGTTGTTATCATACCAGCAATGGGTCTTGCTCGTTCTTTCGCTTCCCGTCTGATGAAAGGACCAGGAGTGGCTGGATCAAGTTAGCTACCTAGCTAGTGGCTAGCACGTTAGTTAGCATTACAGCCGGGATTAGCCTTGTCATTTTTATTAGCCTTAACATGAAGTAACATGAAGTAACCCAAAATGTTAAACAGTAAGAGTAGTAGCTATATTTCGTGAACCCTTGAAGCGTACTGTCACACCGGTGTGATCATTCTATAATACACCATTTAAGCCGGGGAGAGAAAATGCTAAATTAGCATCGGTGATCTTTTGTACTTAATGCTATCGGCACAAATGGTTGACATTAAACATTAAAAATATCAGTCAGTTCAGAGAGAATCAAAGGAAGGCAGGCAGCTTTGCATGACATTCTTCTGGACATGTTTCGTTGTGGTGATAGTGCGGGTAGTCAATCCCTTGTTTAGCAAGACAGTAGTGACGGCCATTTTGGTGACGTGTGTTGTTGTGAGAGTCTGCGAGACCAGAGATGTAGTTCATTGATCGTGTCCACACAAAAAAAATGTGTTACTTCACAGTTTTACGACACTTTTTTTTTTTTTGACTGGCAAAATTATCTTTTAAATTGACAATCATATGGTTAATTTGTGGTTTTTTAGCCCCTCATGCTATAATCATGTGTATTTTCTCCATTCCTGTTTATGTGTCTTCCTGCAATTATCACTGGCCCCGTGTATCTCCTAATCGATATAACCGCCCAGCTCTCGTCTATCCCACATGCTCCACTGAGATCCAACATCTAGTTTCAGGGGGCCTGTGGAGCTGCCAGTCAGCTGTTCCTAAGGCTGACTTCATTTCTGGCTACGCTTCCCTGCAGTCTCTGGATTTCCTTGCTCTCACTGAGACCTGGATTACTCCATCCAACACATCCACCTCAGCAGCTCTCTCCACAGCATATTCCTTCACCCACACACACAGACCCACTGGCAGAGGAGGTGGCACTGGTCTCCTGCTCTCTCCCAAATGGAGCTTTTCCCTCTTCAAGCTACCTAACTTCACTCCTTCCACCTTTGAATTCCATGCCGCGTCACAGTAACCCATCCTATACAATTAACCATTGTTGTTTCTACCGTCCACCAGGCGCCTTGGGGGACTTCTTGGAGGAATTAGATAATGTCCTCTCACACATCCCTGAAACTGGCCCTCCCGCTGTATTTCTCGGAGACTTCAACCTCCAGAAAGGGAAGATAGACAAACTAACATCTCTTTTAACCACCGTTGCTTTCTCACTGTCTCCATCCCCACCAACTCATAACGCTGGCAATGTCCTTGATCTCATATTCTCAAGGAACTGCTCTACTTCTAACCTCTCTGTAAACCCACTTCACACATCCGATCACTTCTTCATTTCATTCTCTCTACCCCTTTCCAAACATAACAAACTACCGTAATTTTCGGACCATAAGGCGCACCTGAATATAAGCCGCAGCAGCTAAATTGAATGATGTGTACATATATAAGCCGCACTGGACTATAAGCCGCAGGTGTTTTAATGTTTAATTACCATATGTAAGGGTTTGTGCACAGAGGGGATTGTCGGGAAAGAGATGGCTGTTTGAGGAAGCTCCCATTTATTAACATTTCAACAAACAAGTTGCATATTTGCATAACGTATTCAAGTGTTACCATTTAGTGCAATAGTAGCTACAGAACATGTGCTGTGTAAACTGTACTGTATCAAATAGCGTTTCAGACACACAAACTTTTCAACTTTCAAACTTAAACGGTGCGCTCCCAGCGCACGTACCGGCAGTGATCTACAGCAGTGGTTTTCAACCAGTGGTACGGGGACAAACTGTCTCGCTCTCGTTCTGTCTCTCGTACCACTCTCGGTTCCACTTTTACGCGCTACCTGTCTCACTCTTTTCCGGCCTCCAGCTTTTCCTGCTGGAACCCGCCGCTTAAAGGTGGGGGGCGCGGACCGGCCATAGAGCCCATAGAGTTAAAGGTGTTGGACTGTAACCTGTAAAATCCATAGATTTAGGAGGTCCCCTAGTGGCTGTTAGCTGTAAAAATCCATAGATTAGCCGCACCGTTATATAAGCCGCAGCGTCGAAAAAAGGGAAAAAAGGAGCGGCTTATAGTCCGAAAATTACGGAAATCACTTCTAACTCTGCACCTGTCCGCCGTAAACTCCGTTCCCTCTCCCCCTCTACCTTTGCCTCGTCGGTGCTCTCAGCCCTCCCTTCGTCTGACTCGTTCTAACTCCTGCCTCCAAACTCTGCTGCAGAAACTCTCCTCTCTACTCCCTCATCCTCTCTGGACTCTCTCTGTCCTCTCACATCTCGGCAGGCTCGTCAGTCCCCTCCTGCTCCCTGGCTAAATGACGCACTGCGTGCTAATAGAACCATCCTTTGGGCATTAGAGCGGAAATGGTGGAAATCCAAACACTGTCTGTCTCTCTCCGCCCGTTCCTGTCTAAAACACTTGAACGCGCTGTCTTTAAACAACTCCTGTTATCTCCATCAGAAAAACCTTCTGGATCCGCACCAGTCTGGTTTCAAGGCAGGTCACTCAACAGAAACTGCCCTCCTTGCCGTCTCTGAGGAACTGCACACTGCTAAAGCAGCCTCCCTCTCCTCTGTCATCATCCTTTTGGACCTGTCTGCTGCATTCGACACGGTGAACCATCAGATCCTCCTTTGCACTCTCCAAGAACTTGGAGTTTCAGGCTCTGCACTTTCCCTCCTCACCTCATACCTCAAAGACCGCACCTACAGGGTTACTTGGAGAGGGTCGGAGTCCGACCCTTGTCAATTAACTACAGGGGTCCCTCAGGGCTCTGTTCTTGGTCCCCTCCTCTTCTCCTTGTACACAAACTCGCTCGGATCTGTCATTAGCCCGCATGGTTTTTCATACCACTGCTACGCTGACGAAACCCAATTAATTCTGTCCCTTCCCCATTCAGAGACCCAGGTTGTCGCACGCATCTCTGCTTGTCTCGCTGACATCTCTCAGTGGATGTCTGCTCACCACCTCAAGCTCAACCTTGACAAGACTGAACTGCTTTTCCTTCCGGGAAAAGATTGTCCCACTCTTGACCTAACAATCAACATTGGCACCTCTGTTGTTTCCCCGACTCAGACTGAAAGGAATCTGGGTGTGGTCCTAGATAACAAACTGTCCTTAACTGCAAACATCACTGCTACAACGCGCTGCTGCAGATACACTCTTTACAACATCAGGAGGATACGTCCCCAGCTGACCCAGAAAGTGACGCAGGTTGTGGTCCAGGCTTTCGTCATCTCACGCCTAGACTACTGCAACTCCCTCCTGGCTGGTCTACCTGCATGTGCCATCCGACCTCTGCAGCTCATCCAGAATGCAGCGGCTCGTCTGGTCTTCAACCTTCCTAAATTCTCCCACACAACGCCGCTCCTCCACTCCCTTCACTGGCTTCCAGTAACTGCTAGAATTCACTTCAAGACAATGGTACTTGCGTACCATGCTGCGAATGGATCTGGCCCTTCCTACATCCAGGACATGGTTAAACTGTACACCCCAGCACGTGCACTCCGCTCTGCATCAGCCAAACAGCTCGCTGCACCCGCACTGCGAGGGGGACCGAAGTTCCCATCAGCAAAAACACGTGGGTTTGCTATCCTGGCTCCAAAATGGTGGAATGAGCTCCCCATTGAAATCAGGACAGCAGAAAGTTTGCACATCTTCCGGCGCAGACTGAAAACTCATGTCTTTCGACTCCACTTCGAGCGATAGAACTATTAACAAAGCAATTGTATACTAATAAAGGACTGGCTTATCTAAAGCTGGCTTATCTAAAGCCAGTCGAGTAGCACTTGAAATGTTTTAGCTCTATGAAACCTGATGTATTTATATGATTCTGTTTTCTTCAAGTTTGTACTTTGTTGGTCGAACGCACTTATTGTAAGTCGCTTTGGATAAAAGCGTCAGCTAAGTGCAATGTAATGTAATGTGGCACAATTCAAATGGGATCGAAAGATAATCTTTCTCTCTCCATTGACTTCAATACATAATTTTTCCGAAATAAGGTCCCATGGAGGTCCACCGGAAGGGGAGGGACTTCGTCTCTCTATAGTCAGTCAGTTTTCACATTGTGATACTTTTAGACCACTACATGTATTTTACCAATTTAATTAGTAGCTACTTTTAGGATTTAGATTATTAATACAAACCAATAATACCTTATTATAGGTTAAAGCTACCCAGTAGTATACAAATAAATCCACATTTTCATGGATGTGCGCTAACATCATTAGCTTGACACTAACAACACTGAACTTGCCTTAATCCTCACACCAGTGCTCTCTTCAAGTTCACGGATTTTGGATCCTCCTTTACCTTTAACAAGATATAACACAATGTTACAGATCATACACACACACATGTTCCTGAATCTGTGCAGAATGGGGATCACACAACCATTGCCATGTCACTGCTTAGCCTAACTAATGTTAACTTGGCATAGGCTAATGTAGATAGCTGACAGTAGCATTTAGCTCCAACGGATGAAATAAAAACATTTTGAAGTGAATGTACTGCTTTGGAAATATACCATGTCAATTAAAGTACATTGACATTCACAGGCTGTGAAAATGGAGTAGAGTCCGTCACCAATTTGCTCAAACATCTAACAGTTTGCCACCAACTGAAGTCCGCTGATTTAGCCTAGCTAGTGATTTAGCATATCTAGCAATACAATTTAGCATAGGTTCCAACATTTATAGCACCATTTAAAACTGGAATAACTGTTGTAAAAACATACCTATTATCCTGCCAACTAAACCATTTTCCACGGTGAAAGTCACAGGCTGTGAAGAGTCCAACCTTTCATCGCCAAAGGTTCCCCGTCCTGGGCCTCCGGAGGCTGTGCAGAAACAAAGTGTAAGAAAGCTGGGGGGGGTTTATATTACACATTGTATGGGCTGCTATGTGTGACACCTAGTGTTGAGATTTTGTAAACCATCCTGGTCCCATATTTGTCTTAAAGGTCCCATGTCAGGCTTTTCCGGTCATTACCCGTCCCCTTGTGTGTTATGAAGATGTTTATGCATGTAAACGGTCTGCAGAGTCAAAAACCCTGAAAGTACACCCTGTAGGGAGTAAAACTCTAACACAGAAAATACCTCCCCAAAACATATACAGCGTGGAAGGCGGGGCCTCATTCATTCCTAGGAGAGTTGCTCATTGGCGCATGATGACAAAATGGCCCAACTTTTGAGAGAGTGAAATGTCACAGATTACCCAACATGCCTGAAAAGTACCCGTATGTGGGCTCAGAGCATGCGCAACTTTAACCACGCCCCCCAAAAGGCTCGTTCACAAGCACTTCAATTTGCGTGCGCGTTCTGGATTGTTATGATGGATTTGATGTTAACGAATAACGAGGCGGCTGCGGCAGTTAGCAGCTAGCTAGTGTAACGTCCGAGCCATTCTGACCATGAGTCTGACTCACTAAATGAAAGTTCTTTCAGGAAGACTGGGTTTGTATACATTCACTCCGCAGCTGCTTATAATCAGCTCATCGCGGGCACTGTCTTTAACCTATTACATTCACCTCATTCTCCAGCAGCCAATCACCGAGCTGCAGCCACACTTTAAAATGGTTCTCCTCTCTCCTGAAGTCAGCTGTGATTTCAGGTGTTGATGCTGCCGCCCGCTTCCTCTCCACCCACCTCCGTTCATCATATCCAGAGCCAGGAGAGCATCAAAAGACCTCATCACACCTCCTCTTCATCCCATCTCCTCATCAAATCCAGATCTTCATCATCATCACCAGTGTCTAGACCCCGGGGAGGTTCCCTATATGCTCACGGCTACAATTCCCCCTTTAGATATACCATTTCAGGATCGGGGTCTAATCGCCAAAGACTTAACATTTATCATATGACGTGTGTCAATAAATATTCTTTAAACAAAATGAAGTCTCTCCTGATTGAACTGCCTGGACCTCATCCTCAACTTTTTTCAAACCATAAAATGTTTTCATAGGGCTTTCCTGTTGATCATGTTTGGTGGATTTTTTAATATAATAATTGCAATCAATATTATATATATTACCTTTTAATCTATTTAAATTGTATTTACATTTGTTGTCACTATTTTTTCCACCTAGTTCTACTATGCCAGCCATTAGAGGTATACACGTGTTAACATCTCTTTTAGGTTTCATTTCTTATTTTTGTGAATTTCTATATAAAATGCTGATTTCTACCTGAAATGCTTATGTATTTTTAATTACATTTTCGTAGAGCTTTGACTTTTTCAGCTGAATAAATATTATAACAAGATGGTTTTGTTCAGCATTGCCAGCTTCACTGTTGAGCTTTACGTTGTGCCCAGCATTTTCCTGTGCTCTGAAATCAAAATGTGGATAAGCATAAAACACTAAAATAAACACTACAATACAATTTGTTATTTGACACACACAAGGTTGTTCATTTGTGTGTATACATATACAACACAGGCTATATATATATATACAAGTATAATTAATTAGAGATGTCCCGATCACCTTTTTTTGCTCCCGATCCGATTCCGATCATTTGATTTTGACAATTTGCCGATACCGATTTTTGCCAATCCGATCTTAATGCAATGCATCAAGAGGAAAAAAAGAAAAAAAGCATTCAAGTTGTCCCTTAAGGTTATTTTTTTATTTAAATTTGATATTCTATCAAACATGGATATAGCTTCTTTTTTTCACAGCAGCATTGGATCAGTTCAGTTGTGCAGCATTGGATCAAAACAAAATAAAGCTTTCTGTACTCGTTAGCTTACTGCTACAATTAGACACTGCGCCCTTCCCACTCTGTTGCCAGATTTGAGAGAAATAAGCAACCAGGTCTATGAAAACAAGCCCCAAAGAAGCAACACATACATGATGTTGTGTAATTTGAAACCAAAACTAAGGCCTGAGGATGACTTTAAGACTTGAACATGGTCATTTTTGTTTTGTAACATTGAATACAACATTTAAAAAACTAAAAAATCCCGAACTCCAATTTTTTTCTCCCGATTCCGATCTTTTGAAAATCACGTGATTGGCTCCGATCCCCGATCACCTGATCGGAACATCTCTATAATTAATGCAACTGTTAATTTGATTAGAGCTTTGACACATACAGTGGAGCAAAAAAGTATTTAGTCAGCCACCAATTGTGCAAGTTCTCCCACTTAAAAAGATGAGGCCTGTAATTTTCATCCTAGGTACACTTCAACTATGAGAGACAGAATGGGGGGAAAGAATCCAGGAAATCACATTGTAGGATTTTTAATGAATTAATTGGTAAATTCCTCGGTAAAATAAGTATTTGGTCACCTATAAACAAACAAGGTTTCTGGCTCTCACAGACCTGTAACTTCTTCTTTAAGAGCCTCCTCTGTCCTCCACTTGTTAACTGTATTAATGGCACCTGTTTGAACTCGTTATCAGTATAAAAGACACCTGTCCACAACCTCAAACAGTCACACTCCAAACTTTACTATGGCCAAGACCAAAGAGCTGTCAAAGGAAACCAGAAACACAATTGTAGACCTGCACCAGGCTGGGAAGACTGAATCTGCAATAGGTAAGCAGCTTGGTGTGAAGAAATCAACTGTGGGAGCAATTATTAGAAAATGGAAGACATACAAGACCACTGATACTCTCCCTCGATCTAGGGCTCCACGCAAGATCTCACCCCGTGGGGTCAAAATGATCACAAGAACAGTGTGCAAAAATCCCAGAACCACACGGGGGGACCTAGTCAATGACCTGCAGAGAGCTGGGACCAAAGTAACAAAGGCTACCATCAGTAACACACTACGCCGCCAGGGACTCAAATCCTGCAGTGCCAGACGTGTCCCCCTGCTTAAGCCAGTACATGTCCAGGCCCGTCTGAAGTTTGCTAGAGAGGATTTAGATCAGGGGTGGGGAACCTCCGGCCTTCGGGCCGTATACGGCCCGCGAGACTATTTGGTACGGCCCCCGAGGTAATTTATAAACAAACGCAAAAAAGAAAAAAATTTAAGAAATCTAGACCGCAAAAAAATTAAACAAGCAAGTGCCTGTTTTTCCTGGCCAAGGTCAGGGTCCTTGAACACAACACGAGCCTAACGTGTCATCACGTGGTATATGTCTCGTCTGACAGGGGTGCAGTTCTGACGGAGAGCACCAGAACACGGCTCCAACACTTCACAAATTGCAGTAGGCCTACCCATAAGGAGCCGTACACATGCCGCAGTTTTTGCGTGGCTCTTTGGCTGTGTCTTTAGTTGAAAGCCCAGTGGCGATCTGTTCATCTGTCATACTGATTATACAGTCAATAACTTTGTTATTAGCATCTGGTTAGCTAGCTATGCTAACGAATATAAGAAGCTTTTTCTCCAACCAGTGAGGTAAAGGCACATCTTTATATGGTCATTATAGTTATAACAAAATAAGAGAATAAAGTAAAAACAGGTATAAAATACTATATGACAGTAAAAAAAAAAATGTTATTAATAAAGAATACATTATTTTTTTTTAAATCTTCCCGAGGATGAAAACAGAATGAAGAGGAGGTAGGTGTGTGTGTGTGTGTGTGTGTGTGTGTGTGTGTGTGTGTGTGTGTGTGTGTGTGTCTTTCTGTGATGTAGCTTGCTTGTAGTATGCTTGTTTATCATAGCAACTCTTTAAAAGTGCTCCCTTTCATTCAGTAGTAGCCTAGTAACAGGGTGCGGGAGAATAATCACCTTTTTTCCGCTTCCCGCATATTTCACAACTGTTCGCATATTTCTCAACTTTCCGCATATTTCCGCATAAAATCACATAAAAACCCCGCATTTTTATCGCATAATCAAGGATTTTAGCCCGCATAATCAATGATTTTAGCCCGCATAATTAAGGATTTTGGCCCGCGTTTTTCTGGAGGGTCTAATTATTACAGCTCCGTGGGCTGGCAGTAAAGCGATATGAGTCCGTTCTTATTGTGCATCCATGGGTAAAGGTAAAACTCATGTAGTACTGAACACGTCACATCACATGAACGTGTCGGGCGGCGTGGTCCCGTGGGTTAGATGCACGTTCACAATGCAGAGGAAAATAACTCAGAATAACGTTATTAGCACATTTTTACAACTTGAGGAACGAATGTTTTTAATAAGGTTCTATACAAGTGTTCATACTGGGTAGTTTATTTGGTTTTATAAAAATTATCCAACGATCTACAGACCACTCTTTCCTCATGTAATTCAATGGGAAAAAGTGTTTCCGGGCCTGGCAACCAAACGGAAGTGTAGTACCGCCGTTTGGCCACCACGAATATTTTCATCTGAGTCCGACGCACTTCCTGGGGGCTTGGAGATTTCTCATTTACTTCCTGGGTATCGCTACATAGGGATACCCAGTAGCCACGCCCAGAGCTATGGCCGCACCCTCTGCCAGCCTTTCACGAAACAAAGCTTCCCTAACCTTTCAGCGATTCATGCCGGATATGTACAGCGTAGGGCACTGAAGAACGATGCTGTTCCTACTTGGTTTGGAGCAGCGGGAGATTCGGGTAAAACCTGTAAGTATTCATAGTTGTTTGTGTATTTATGATGTTTAAAACAAACAAGGTATCTACCACGACTGTTTAATTGGGTTAACGTTTTTCGGACTACTACGTTGGGATCGCAGAGAAATGCTCTCCGCAGACCCATTCTCACAGCGTTATAAAACTTTATCTTACTCAATATCAAGCCACACTTATTGTTTTTACTTCGGCTGTGAGTGTTTGAGTGTGCTCAGGATGAGTTTCGCTTGTTCTGCTATATCGCCAAGCCTGTCTGCTCCTGCAGCAGTGTGTGTGTGCGCGAGCAGCAACGAGCCTGTCAGCTTCTCGACCAATCAGAGCACACTGAGCTCACATGGAGGGGGGGGGGGGCAGGAGCTCCAACAAGCCATTTAGGACAGAGAGTGAATACACATACTTTACAGAGATGCTGTATGAGAAACCAATGTGAGTTTGGAAAATTGCACAATATAAATATATTCTAGTAGAACTCAACAATGGAATTATGATCAGTAGAAATAGCCATGACATGGGAGCTTTAATATCCTACCCGTTTGAACATTTAATGTGGCCCTGCTAAAATAAAAATCTAGAATGTTTTCACATGCAGAAAAATGTGATTCTGAGGACAAAGAGTCACATTTGACAACATCTATGGGATGAGATTTGTGGAAGGATATTTAGCACCTAATTGAATGCTTTCATGATAGTTTCCAGAAAAATTACCATTTTCAAAGTTGCTATCTGACACCAGTTCTTCAATCATCTCCTTGGCCTTCTGCTGGGCTTCAGAGGACCCCAAGAGGACCACCTCACCTTGATAGTCCCCTTTGTTTACCTACAATGTAAAAAGTGAATAAAAAAAACTGCAGAGATAAAGGGAATACATCCACATTTTCATGGATGTGCACTAACATCATTAGCTTGACACTAACAACACTGAACTTACCTTAATCCTCGCACCAGTGCTCTCTTCAAGTTCACGGATTTTGGATCCTCCTTTACCTTTAACAAGATATAACGCAATGTTACAGATCATACCCACACACATGTTACTGAATCTGTGCAGAATGGGGATCACACAACCATTGCCATGTGACTGCTTAGCCTAACTAATGTTAACTTGGCATAGGCTAATGTAGATAGCTCACAGTAGCATTTAGCTCCAACGGATGAAATAAAAACATTTTGAAGTGAATGTACTGCTTTGGAAATATACCATGTCAATTAAAGTACATTGACATTCACAGGCTGTGAAAATGGAGTAGAGTCCCTCACCAATTTGCTCTAACGTCTAGCAGTTTGACACCAACTGAAGTCTGCTGATTTAGCCTAGCTAGTGATTTAGCATAGCTAGCAATACAATTTAGCATAGGTTGCAACGTTTATAGCACCATTTAAAAACATACCTATTATCCTGCCAACTAAACCATTTTCCACGGTGAAAGTCACAGGCTGTGAAGAGTCCGACCTTTCATCGCCAAAGGTTCCCCGTCCTGGGCCTCCGGAGGCTGTGCAGAAACAAAGTGTAAGAAAGCTGGGGGGGGATATATTCCACACTGTATGGCCTGCTATGTGTGACACCTAGTGGTGACATTTTGTAAACCATCCTGGTCCCACTGTTTGAACATTTAATGTGGCCCTGCTAAATAAAAATCTGGAATGTTTTCACATGCAGAAAACATTTATTCTGAGGACAAAGCGTCACATTTGACAACATCTATGGGATGAGACTTGTGGAAGGATATTTAGCACCTAATTGAATGCTTTCATGATAGTTTTCAGAAAAATTACCATTTTGAGAGTTGCTATCTGACACCAGTTCTTCAATCATCTCCTTGGCCTTCTGCTGGGCTTCAGAGGACCCCAAGAGGACCACCTCACCTTGATAGTCCCCTTTGTTTACCTACAAGGTAAAAAGTGAATAAAAAAAAACTGCAGAGATAAAGGGAATATATCAAACATCCTAGACCACTACGTGTATTTTACCGATTTAATTAGTAGCTACTTTGAGGATTTAGATTATTAATACAAACCAATAATACATTATTAAAGGTTAAAGCTACCCAGTAGTATAAAAAGAAATCCACATTTTCATGGATGTGCACTAACATCATTAGCTTGACACTAACGACACTAAACTTGCCTTAATCCTCGCACCAGTGCTCTCTTCAAGTTCACGGATTTTGGATCCTCCTTTACCTTTAACAAGATATAACGCAATGTTACAGATCATACCCACACACATGTTACTGAATCTGTGCAGAATGGGGATCACACAACCATTGCCATGTGACTGCTTAGCCTAACTAAAGTTAACTTGGCATAGGCTAATGTAGATAGCTAACAGTAGCATTTAGCTCCAACGGATGAAATAAAAACATTTTGAAGTGAATGTACTGCTTTGGAAATATACCATGTCAATTAAAGTACATTGATATTCACAGGCTGTGAAAATGGAGTACAGTCCCTCACCAATTTGCTCTAACGTCTAGCAGTTTGACACCAACTGAAGTCTGCTGATTTAGCCTAGCTAGTGATTTAGCATAGCTAGCAATACAATTTAGCATAGGTTCCAACGTTTATAGCAGTGATTCTCAAATGGGGGTACGCGGACACCTGGGGGTACGTTGGGGTACTGCAGGGGGTACGTGAGATTTATGAAAAAAAAATAAAAGGTTAATTAAAAAAATAAAATGAATGATTAAAAAAATAATCTTAGTACAATAAGTTGAATAGAAAACACCCTTTTATATAAAACATTCCTAGAACCACCAAGGGGGTCCTCATATAAACATGTAAAATGTCTGTATTGTATTTTATAGTTTTTCACAATAACATATTACTTAAATTGAAAAACTCCTTGGAAAAATCTGTTTTATAAAAGTGGTATGTTATTTTTTTTCATGCATGAAGATGAACATATCCTTAGTTTGTTGTAATGCATACCACGAAGGAGTTAATACATCACACACTGAGGGAACATCACTAGATTGTAATTATGTATATAGGCTTTTTCGATCAAAAACGGTCGGGGTCAGTCAGGGGGTACTTGGTTGAGAAAATGTTTCAAAGGGGGTACATTACTGAAAAAAGTTTGAGAAGCACTGGTTTATAGCACCATTTAAAACTGGAATAACTGTTGTAAAAACATACCTATTATCCTGCCAACTAAACCATTTTCCACGGTGAAAGTCACAGGCTGTGAAGAGTCTGAATTTTCATCGCCAAAGGTTCCCCGTCCTGGGCCTCCGGAGGCTGTGCAGAAACAAAGTGTAAGAAAGCTGGGGGGGATATATTCCACACTGTATGAGCAGCTGTGTGTGACACCTAGTGGTGACATTTTGTAAACCATCCTGGTCCCACTGTTTGAACATTTAATGTGGCCCTGCTAAATAAAAATCTAGAATGTTTTCACATGCAGAAAACATTTATTCTTAGGACAAAGCGTCACATTTGACAACATCTATGGGATGAGACTTGTGGAAGGATATTTAGCACCTAATTGAATGCTTTCATGATAGTTTTCAGAAAAATTACCATTTTGAGAGTTTCTATCTGACACCAGTTCTTCAATCATCTCCTTGGCCTTCTGCTGGGCTTCAGAGGACCCCAAGAGGACCACCTCACCTTGATAGTCCCCTTTGTTTACCTACAATGTAAAAAGTGAATAAAAAAAACTGCAGAGATAAAGGGAATATATCAAACATCCTATACTAGCGCTGCAAAAAATGATTTTTTTTACCAGGGTCAAATAATGTGATGATTATTAATCTAGATTAACTAGTATTTGGTCTCTAGTCAAAAAGGTGAACATCAGGTCAATCAGTGTTTTTCAAAGCCCAAAAGGACCCCATATTAATTGTTTTGTCCACCATTTAAAGTTGTTTACATTACTGTCATAGGGCATGAGACACCAGAACATATTGACATTTAAGAAGCTGGAATCAAGCAATTTTGAATTGTTGTTTACTGAAATTGATGGCTTATCATTTAAATCGGCAACTTGATCAATCCATGCAGCTCTTTCCTAAACATGCCCTGACCAAGGCTCTGCAATGACGCCCAAAACTCCCCTAACAAATTGTCAGTCAGTCTCACATTGTGATACTTTATGCTTTTACTCTGCTACATTTTGGAGGCAAATGTTTTACCTTTTAGACCACTACATGTATTTTACCGATTTAATTAGTAGCTACTTTGAGGATTTAGATTATTAATACTGCATTATATAGCATACAGGACTATTACAATTAATACAAACCAATAATACATTATTATAGGTTAAAGCTACAAAGAAATCCACATGTTCATGGATGTGCACTAACGTCATTAGCTTGACGTTAACGACACCCAACTTGCCTTAATCCTTGCACCAGTGCTCTCTTCAAGTTCACGGATTTTGGCTCCTCCTTTACCTTTAACAAGATTAAATGTGTTTAATGTCTAACCAAACATATCTACACACTTGTAAGTACAGCAGGGGAAAGAGATGCAACATAAACTACACTAACGCAATGTTACAGATCATACCCACACACACGTTCCTGAATCTGTGCAGAATGACTATTACGCAACCAATGCCATGTGACTGCTTAGCCTAGCAACGCTAACTTGGCGTAGGCTAAGATAGCTAACTGTATTTTAGCTCCAACGGATGAAATAAAAACATTTTGAAGTGAATGTACTGCTATGGAAATATAACATTTCAATTAAAGTACATTGACATTCACATGCTGTGAAAATGGAGTACAGTACCTCACCAATTTGCTCAAACGTCAACAGTTTGACACCAACTGAAGTCCGCTGATTTAGCCTAGCTAGTGATTTAGCATAGCTAGCAATACAATTTAGCATAGGTTCCAACGTTTATAGCACCATTTAAAACAGGAATAACTGTTTTAAAAACATACCTATTATCCTGCCAACTAAACTATTTTCCACAGCAAAAGTCACAGGCTGTGAAGAGTCCGACTTTTCATCGCCAAAGGTTCCCCGTCCTGGGCCTCCGGAGCTCCGGGGAAACGGTCGACCTTCGCCCCCGCCTCGACGACTTCTATATTCGGATTCTTGGTCGCCACGGTCCGCTTGCCAATCTCTGGAGGCTGCAGACCGGGTTCCATTTCTCACACCGAAATATTCCTTTTGTTTCTGACTGTCATCGCGGTACGGTTTCCACTCAGTTAGAGCTGATGTTGCGGCAGGTTTTTGAATAGCAACGCCATCCACGTTGTACTCATCTTCCCAGTCGGCCATTTTCAATTTGGCTCTCCACCTGCTAACCCTACGTACATGCTGCTAACTCACTGCGTCAAAATTAGCTGTCAAGCTGTCAATCAAGAATGCCGCCTTCATGTAACCTCTGTGAGTTTATACTTCCACGTTTTTTTTGTGGAGAGATTTTGATAAATATTGAACTTATCAACGGTTGGAGAAGTACTCAGACGAAGTACCCGAGTGTAGGAATACTCTGTTACAAGTAAAAGTCCTGTATTCAAAGTTTACTATGAAAATTGATAAGATTTTGACAAATATTTAATTTATTAACACTGAATTTAGTTAATAATAATCTTACACTTGTCATATTCATAGTGTAGCACAGAAAGGTGGAGGAATTCGCGAAAATATTAATAGATGCTTTGACTTTTACCCATTGTTCACTACCCTGAATATACAATCCTTATCCCAAAAAGTCATCATGACCATCATGTGTTACTTTCTTGTTTTTTTTGTTTAAATGTTGATCGGAACAGTAAATCAAAGACACAAACAAAAACAGTTTCGTTGATTTGTACTTTATTATAGAATAATAAAATTATTTTTGCATTTCTCATCAAGAGAGAACATAATGTGCACTTTAATAAATTAATTTCAAAGAAATACAAATGTTAACATTATCAAGCTTTAAGGCCCAGTTGTGTAATACATTACTGTTCAAGCAGTAGATAAATTGTATTATTAGCCATCAAAGCCATTTAAAGTCTGTGGACAGGACCTTTATAGCCTCGTGAAAAAAAAAATACTTTTCATATGCAAGAAAGGCACCCTTAAGCAATTTACAGATAGCAAAAGCTGAGCATGTTGTATGACAGGAACAATCCATGGGCTTTCCTTGTGTTTGACATCTCGTTTCAAAGTAACAGACAGTTCTTATTGGCCTCTTTTCATATGTAGCAAAGCTCAATCAATAACTACAAAATAATCTATTCCAATATTAAGCCTTGAACTACCATGTCACATTTTCAGGCTCCTCAAAGTCTTCAAAAACAGCTGTGCTTTCACGTTGATGATATATTTCATCATACCAGAAAAAAAGTCAGCATGGGCTGTAGAATATTTCAAAATCAAGTGTTTACAATTTTAATTTGTTAGGAGATAATACTTGTTATATTCTACTACAGAATATTAATTTGCTAAGCGATGCACTTACTCACCATTTAACACAAAGGGGAAATAACTGAAAAAAACATGATGAATCAAGGTTGTCATTAACACATTAAAATACATTTTTAAGACTGCTGTGACGGCAAACCCCTAAGAGGTAAACATGCAAAAACAAATCAAAATGGCTAACAAAAATTAAGATGGGGGACATAGTTTTTCTGCATAATTCTGATTCAATAGCAGTCAACAAGCAGGATGGCATTGAATTGTAGTGTTAGGACAGTGTCATTTAGGAAACTTGCAATGCCTCATCTTCCTTTAACCTGCTAGTGAAAACAATCTGAATATGGACTTACTGCACCTACATATACATATGTGCACTTGAGTGTTTTTAAGCGTATCATAATAACCGTAATTGGTTAAGTATTGTAATTATGATTGATGTGATGAGGAGGAAGTACATGCACATACAAAATGGTGGTAAACTAAACATATTCTTCAGGGGGGCAGCAGACAACTTGTAAGCAGCCACACAACAAACACATTTTAATCTCAATCTCAGATTCAATTCTGTCTTGCTTCGTCAGTATCCTGCTGAAGTTTCCTTAAAACATTCCTCTGAATAAGTGCACCAGTTGAATGTTGAAAATGCAGAAGTCACAGAAAATATATAAGCATTTTGTATTAAGATACTGTAATATGGCAAATCTTTCTCATCTCATCCACCCTCGCTCCTGATTTACAATTTGAATACATCACATTTTTGTCAGCAGCAGAAGGGACACATGGATCAAGTAACAACACACATACTGGATCATCAACAGTGCATGTACAGTACATTGTTATCATGGGTTTCTCAGGTGAATCCAACGTAACCTGATATGTTATAAGTGGAGTCTGTGCATTGCACATGTGGCCCTGTAACTCCTCACTACCCCTACTGTGCTCTGGATTGGGAGGAGGGAATATGTTTAGTCCAGCAGCCTCTAATCATTATTGATGCACAAGGTGCAAACAGCACCCGGTAAAAAGACAGGGTTTGTCAACTAAACAAATTAAAAGAGGTTGTACGTTTGTTCTAAAAGGTCATTGTAAGTGGGTTATTCATAACTACATTTACATTAGTTCAATATATAATGTTCATATAGGCAGTCTTTGTTCACACTCTAGTGATTAGGATTTTGAGGAAACATTGCTTTAAAGCAACATTAGCTATTTGTCCTTAAAGTAAGAGCTTACAAATCATTTTAAAGGTGTAATAGGGAGAATGGCACCCCTGAACATCTGTTCTTTAACTACATCACTTAGGTGATTGCTTCATTCATTCTCCCAGGAGACGTGCATAAGGCTTCATGGCACTAAGTTGATTTTAATAGAACTGGGTCATATTCAATTGACACAATGTTTTCAGATTTCCCTCAACTAACTATGATTTACGGAGTTTCCTGATGTACAAAAAGCTTTACCTTCTGATGGGGCAACTAAAAACGGCTAACTAACAATTGCAGCTATCGGCGAGTTAGCCGTTAGCCGTGCAGTCAGGACTTGCACTTGTGAAGTTAAAAGCTGTCCAACAGTTGTGTTGGGGGGGCTAAAAAAAATAAAAAACAAACAATAACTACATAACGTTGCAGTAACTTGCAGAAAGATATGCAGGCCACGAGCGTTGTGCAACTGCTCTTATTGCAACAGCTTAGACATGCAGCATCTCATGCTCAGCTTGATAAACCTACTGCAATTCACTATTCAGACATAGTCCAGCACTTTGTCTTCACCGATCGATTGCTGATAAGAAATCTTCTCCAAGTAGGTTTGCCCGATCGAAATGTACTGACAACTAGCTGAAAGACAAAACTAAACAGCCAGATAAACATGAACTAATTCTGTGGTTGTAGAAACAGAACGGGAGCTTTGGGTCTAAATACATGCTGAGGATGCTTTGAACTCTTTTTATATTTCAGATATTCCCATCATACCAGGCCCCGCCTATAGTTCTAATTTCATTCATTATTTTTTTTGGAAACAGTCCATGCAGTGATATGTATGAAAGTAAAAGATGACATTTCACATTGCCAAAGACAGACATTGAATAAGGAGAGTGAGTCACACTCCTTTTCGACAAAGTCTCTGAATACAAGCACTTGTATGAAAACAAAAAAGTATAAAGTCAGTCACAGCTCTTTGTCAAGTTAGCTGGAGTTAGTGGTGATTGTGGTTGATGGTTGCATGTGTCAGTGTGTTTTTGTGTGTGTGAAAGAGTGGTTGTGAGGGCATGTAACTGTGGCATGTTTGAGGTTCAACTAGACAATAGATTGTTGTTATATGCACCCATGTTGGCTTTGGTACAATCATACAGTCTTTTCCTTTGAGTTAATAAGAAGGACTGCTGTAAACAAATGATTTGTATTTTCTTCTAACATTAGTTTAAAAAGGTGTCAGACTGCAGGCTCAGAAATCAAAGTTAACTATCTTTCCTGGGTCTTTATTTAAAACAAACATCAATTTGATCAACTTTTTTGTATTGATGTCATTGTATACGAACAATCTGTTTTTCTAAAAAGTTACATCTCCAAATATCCTTAGAGAAAGACCAAACATTTTTTATCTTCAAGGAAAGTTTGTATTTGTGTACATTTCCTTAAAATGATGTGTACATACAGTATGCGTGTGTGTGTGTGTGTGTGTGTGTGTGTGTGTGTGTGTGTGTGTGTGTGTGTGTGTGTGTGTGTGTGTGTGTGTGTGTGTGTGTGTGTGTGTGGTTAGTTATGCCAGGTGTATGTGTGGCGACTGACTGAGGAACTCTGGGGGAGGAGCCTCCTCCTCCGTAGTCTGTAAGAGGTCTGAGGGGTCCGGTTCCTGGGACAAGAAGTTGAAATGTTCTTCAGCTGGCTCTATCTTGCACTCACTAATTAAGAGTTCTGTTCCATCCCAGTTGCTGAGGTCAGCGTGGGCGTTACCGTGTCTGCTACCGTTGCTGCTACCGTTGCTGTTGTTGAGCGCGGAAGACAGACCGGGGTTATGGTTGCTCAAAGGCTGGCTGAGGTTGTGCACAGAGAGGGAGCCTCCCCAGTCTGAAGGCCTCTCGTCTGGGCTCGATGAGAGCAGCAGCAGGGGGTTGACCTCCAGGCTCATGTTCCTCCTCCAGACCCCCTCCTGTGACTGCACCCCCGCACCACCATCCCCTTCCTGCTCAGCATCCACACTGGACCCCAGAACCACGGATGGGCCCAGGCTGCCCTCATCCAGCGGCAGCACGTCTGTCATTTCATCTGGCAGGGGGTCGGTGGAGCATCGGAGGTGGGAGGGATGCAGCAGGGGGGGCAGACGGAGGGTGAAGCCCCCTGATGATGGAGGTGGAGGAGGCAGGTCAGGGAAGTGTGCTCTTTTGGAGGTACCATTGGGGGTGACCAAGGTTGGATAGGGGCTATCAGGAGGCAGCAGGGGGGACGGGGAGAGAGAGGCTGTGGACGGGGGGTAGGATGGAGGGGCTGAGTCCGGGGGGCCGTCGTCATCGGAAGGAGCCAGGATGAGACGCAGGCCTCTGGGGTTGGCGCTGAGAGAACGGCGTAATCCTCCACGGTTTTCTCCTCCGCCTCCAACAAGATTTCCCCCCTGGGGAGAAGAGGGTCTGATGACGGAGGTCTGGTAGTCGGAGTTGAGGTGCTGGTGGTTGTCCAGCTCGAACAGCGGCAGGGAGGAGAGAGTGAGGGCTGTGGGGCCTTTCTGGAGGACCTGGCGGTAAACGTCCAACAAAGAGTCCAGCTTTGACTCAATGGAAGTCACCTTGGAACAAGAAAAAAGAGAGCAAGAGAGTAGAGAAAAACAGAGAGAGGCACAAATCAAATCAGCACAGGTTGGATTGGGTTTGATTCAACTTTCTTGTCAATTGCAAAAAATAAAAGTAGGAGCAACACAATGCAGTAAGCATCTATCCAGGAGTGAAAGAGAAGCAGTCAAGCGTAAAACTCCTCTGTTATCAATCCCTGCACCGTGATATCCAGGATATCTCAAAACATATACAGGTACAGTTTTTAGGTAAGAGTCAGTGACCATGACCTTGAAATAGGACGATGTCGCAATTTAAAATTGAAGAGGAACACATTTGTAAACATTGCCTACAGAATATTTAAAACTGAAATTGATTGGAGTGAGTCACAGGAAAGGCTACAGGGCAAGAATTCACGTAAATCCATTGTTCATTGATTGGAAATGAATGTAGGAAACTACGTTCTTGCCTTGACTTGGATTTTTCCCTGCGGAAGTTTCGCTATCTGGTGCCCCAGCGGCAGTTTCACTTTGAGTTACATTTTCAGTTTGATTTCCTATGAGTTAGCCGCTACAGTGCTGATGTAGCTTTTCCTGTAAGATTATTTTTTGGACTCACCTGTCTCTCCACCTTACACACCCGTCCCAGCATGCTCATGCCCTCCAGCGACTCTCCATCTGGATTCAGTTTGTCCCGCACCTTCTTATCCACGGGAATCTGGCCTTTTCCCAGAATCTGATCCACCCTGTTGATACATTTGAAAAAATACTGATGTTGTAATAGAAGCAAGGCACCCGAGTTTCATTTCAGGTTATCCCAAGTCAGGCAACAAACCTAAAGCAGCAGCGGGAGGAGTTAGTAAAACAGTAAAAAACACATCGCTTGGCTGTGTCAGTGCCCGAAATGGTCAGAATTATGGAAAAAAAGATTGGATATCATTGACTATGTAGTTTGCATGGGTTATTCTCACACATGAAAACCAATGTGCACCAAAAAAATCTTCACATTTTCATAAGGAAAGGCATAAAAGCAAGTCATTTGTGAGCACTACATCCCAAAATGATGTGTACAAATACAGTCAGAAACAAAAGTTATGACAATGCATTTTTTTAAGCGTGTTTTTGTGTGTGTTCACAAACTGAAAACACGTAGAAAATATCATTACTGAATAACAAGCTT
>NC_136909.1:81551000-81553500 GCF_949606895.1 Notothenia rossii
TAAAAGCATCAGCTAAATGTAATATAATGTATAGGAGTAGCAAATTAACAACCAAACTAGTGCTGAAGATACGACTGCAGGTCATTACAGCATGTGAAATGACAGAGGATAATTGAAAATACATAAATGTTCAGTATAGCTAGTAACAGTAACATTTGTATTGCTTGTTTTTAACTGCGTATCCAGATTGGCCAGATTGGTGGTTGCATATGGGCAGCATCAGAATATAATAGAAAAACCGGCCATATGATCCATTAAAAATATATTTTATTTCACATATAGCAAGTAATTATGCGCAGACTTGTGGTTGGTTCAATGATATGGTAAATGGGTGATTTAAATAGATAAAAATAGAGAGGTACAACACTAAAACAGAGATAATAAATGTGATCAGGGTGAGCAATAAGGGAGGAAACATTTCATATAATTGGGGAGATTCAAAATAAATAGATCAATGTTTACAGACTAATGTTAAAAAACGAATGAAATGGATGAAGGAGGATCAGTAGGAGAACAAAATGCAATAAATACTGATATTATGTTTTTCATTTTCAATCATTTTAGAGCTTTTACTTCTAACACAGTCCTGCTAACATGTCTTAAAGCAAAATAGCTACACTGCTTTTTTATAAGCATCAGACAAGGAGTATAATCCAGTAAAACAAGTGATATCAATGATAAAGGCCGAATTTTAAATGTATAAGGATATCTGAATGCTTAATAACCTGCAGATGATTGATAGCAACGACATCACATTTGAACTAAAATTCGTTTTTCTAACCAATCTGTTATTTCTAAAAGGAAAAATATGAAAAATGTGAGAAGAAGCGATGAAGTGAGAGAATCAGTTGGCGCCAGTTGGAAAAACATTGCTCACAGGGTGCCGGTGCCAGTGTAAGAGATCAGGGTCTGCTACAGAAAACAGCTTGAAACCCCTTCCAGGAAAATCCTCCAACCCAGCAGGGGGTCGTGTAGATACGAGGGGAAAATCAGAGAAAAGGCTTTGCTTGAGGGAACCAAAGATCGTGTGAACTTCTGCTTTCAGGAGTGAATTAAAGTGTTTCATCATACAGAATTACATGCATAGTGGAGGGAAGAAAGACAGGGGTCTGTGTTGTGTTAAATTATCTGTTGCTCAACAAAACATGTTAAGAGCCTTCTTCAACAAATGGTATCTATGATGATGAACTGTAGCTTGTTTCGGTGTATTAAACCAAAATACAAAACACATGTATAGCTTATTGACTCCTAACACTGCAGCATTGCTTCTGTTAGCTGCTGGTGTTTTCAAACAGTGTTGGATTCATGTCTTGCTCGCTTAATCATTCATGGACTGTTCCATCAATAGCTAGAGATAATAACCAGCCCATGAAGAAAGACTGTAGCCAATAAATCAATATGAATATTCTTTAACAAGCAGTCAACTACAGACAGTATTATATTATGTGTATGATACCAAATAGCCAATCATTAGAGGTGCACACAGATCACTTGAATGATCAATGGTCAAGCGGTTCAGTGAGCTGTTGCACCCTCAAAGAGGTGTGGACTAATCAATAAGATGACCTATATTATTCAAGAATAGCTAGAAAATGTGACCGGACGCATTAATACATCCTGGTATTTTTGGCATATTGCAAATAGCTTATAGCATACTTAATATTATGGGTGTTGGAAATATAATAAAATCAGGAGAGGGATGTAAATCATGTCAAGAATGAATACAAAATGTGTTTTTCTTTCGGACATCAAATCGTTGAGATAGATAAATGAATTTAAATTATTCAAAATGTGATTAAAATGTGCCCATCTATTTTTAGCCACAAAGGAAAGCAAGAGCTGTTAAAAAATCAACCCTGACTGGTTTGTTTTTTGACAAAGGGCAGGTCTTATTCCTTGTAGGGTTGCAAAATTCCGGGAATTTTCAAAGATGGAAACTTTCCTCGGGAATTAACGGGAATAAACGGGAATAAACGAGAATAAACGAGAATAAACGGGAATTTATGGGAATAAACAGGACATTTTCAAAATTGAAGGTTGGCTCTTCATAGGGAACTTGAAAGTATATTTTAGCATAATCTTGACTAAAACAAACAGATGCCATTCAAGTACACTTGAATATCTATGCCATAGCACACTGCTTACTGCATGGCTATTGAGACCACACAAAGGTTCGCAACAGGCTCACAAATGTGAGAGTGGAAAAACGGGTTGGCATTCGGGCAAACCTAAGGCTCTCTGAGCCGGACACAGAGCCATCCTCAACAAGGCTGGACAGTGACACTGCAGAGGAAGACTCAGAGTGTGATGTTGATGAGGCCCAGGAAGAGCCCGTTGACTGAAAGGGTTTAGCCAAAATGCAGAGGATCGCTTGAAGGAAGATTTGCATGTTTAATGGGACTTTTTGGAGGGAGAAGGGCTCTTTTCATTTAACATTTTGAATGGGACTTTGTGGGGATCTTTGGATGGGGGGTGCAGTTTTAATGAGTGGGGTTGGGGG
>NC_136909.1:81558500-81566000 GCF_949606895.1 Notothenia rossii
AAACATATAAAGACTTTGGGAAGATATATATTTAGATTTTCTGTCCCAGACTTGTGTGGGAACGTCATCAACACTTCACAGCACATGGCAATACATGTTCTCCTGTGTTCAAGGCCGAACTAAATATTATTTGTAATCAATACATTGGTAGCCATGTTCTCTTACACATTATGAAAGGATCGTGACAAGCAACATCCCACAATGCCTATCTACTAAGAGCTTTTTAGATGATAGGGGCCTAACATGCAATCTGTTGACGGCACATAATATCTACTCTAATTTGGTTTATCTCAACAACAAACCTTTTTCTTATCTTTGTCCTCATCTATCTCAAAACAAGATATTGTTTGCATTCGACAAGCAGCAGGCAGCATTTATCATCAAAATAAAACTCCTGAAAAGGTATTGAGGTACAAAGAAAGTCCAATTTGTTTCCTTTGATCTCCTCCATGCTATTAATCAGTCATTAGCACAGGTAATTGGGCTGAGCAGAGAGGATGCTGGGTAGCACTGTGGGTACCTCCTAAATGTCCGATTGTACCTTCTGAAGAGCCTCCTATATCTTAGAGGAGGATGGAGAAGGGAATGGAAAAATAAAGGAGGAGGATATTAAAAGAGCAGACAAAGGAGAAGAGAAAATTCTCTGCTGTCAATATTGGTGCAAAGTAAATACACAGAGGAAAGGTAGGGGACGAATCAGAGGAGATAGTTACCCCCTGAACTCTCTGATGGTAAATATATTTACGACGTGAATTCATGACACACATCACACGAGTGTCGTCAATCAAGAGCTACAGAACGTTTGAATGCATTACTCTGAACATGTGCAATCTACATTTCCCAACAAATCTGACTGAACTCTAACCACATGCTTCAG
Organism: Notothenia rossii; assembly: GCF_949606895.1. Taxonomy (NCBI): domain Eukaryota; kingdom Metazoa; phylum Chordata; class Actinopteri; order Perciformes; family Nototheniidae; genus Notothenia; species Notothenia rossii. The sequence goes on from NC_136909.1 coordinate 81,559,378, forward strand.
TTATCGGGGCCCTATTATGCTTTTTGGGGTTTATCTTTCCTGTAGAGAGTTATGAAGGTTTATTTGCATGTCAATGGTCTGCAAAGAGTTTCTCTCCCACACTTTGTTTACTTCCATAATATAGTGACATCACTGCGTAACAACTGAAGCTCAGCGTAAGTTCAACCAGGAAGACCGTCTTTACTCATTCATTTACTATTTCCATGTTACTCTCTCTCCTCTCAATAAGTGATCGGGGGCGTCACTCCCCAGCTTAATCAATCACTTCGCTCTATTCTCACAAGCCTATCATAGCGCTCTGCTAACCCTTTTAAATCTGCTCTCCCCTGACAGTTGTCATTTCAGGTGACTCTACGCAACCCTCCTCCACCCCTTCTCACCTCCTGTCCCTCTGAAATCAGGGTCAAGCTAAGCCCCTCCCCTTCAGACCAACCCCAACTATCCATTCACCACCACCAGTGTCTCTAGACCCAGAGGGGTTTTATCGGATCGGTTCTCCCCTCCCGAATGATACTTCCTGCACAACGGGGCCTAATCGCCAAAATCACCATTACATTCATTTGTGTATCTCGGCAATAAATATGTATTCTTACATCAAAACCGTCTCTCCTGATTCAACTGCAGTTCTATTGGATCGTGCTCCAAAACTTTGTGCGTGATAGGCTAAGGGGCAGAACATCTCTAAGCGGTTGACAAATCACACCAGAGCCGGCCAGCTGACCAATCAGAGCAGACTGGTTTCAGACAGAGGGTGAAAAGAGGTGCAGGCAGTATGAGAAAAAGAGCTTTTTGAACATTACAGCATGGAGACATGTCCCAGTATAGACACTAAATACTAATATGAACCTGACAATGAGCATCGTAGGGCCCCTTTATAATCCAAACATACCAGGGACAAGCTCTCCAACTGTAATCAAAGTCACCTTAAAAATCATGTATGATGGTTACAATGATTATTTTGTGACATGTTGTGTGAAACGTTCTGACCGTGCGCATGCAGTGTTGTGCTCTTCAACACGTAAATATGATCTTGAAATAACAGGCTGTTTTCACTTTGAAGTTGGGGTTTAAATGAACTCTGGTGTTTGCCAGTTTATTGTAATGTGGCTCAGTTTGGTGTCAAAGCTGCTATTTGAGCGTTGTTATTGGCTAAACAGCACTATTATGAGCACAAACAACCTAAGTGCAGCATCATTTGTAATAAAGCTTTTTTTATTACCCCATAACACAGCTGGAGAAGTCAGCTACTTGTCTAACACAAATGTAACCTGACGGATAGCAGTCAAGAGTTTCATTTGAAGGAAAAAGAATGTGAATGAACTGTACGAACAAACACAATGCAGACACACCTGCCTACACACATAAACTAACGATTAACCACCAATTACCCTTTCTTTCATGTTGCCTCTTTCTGCCAATACGCAGCCCTCACACACTCAGCATGATGTCCACTGCAGCACTTTGTGGTGCGGCTCATGTTTACCACTGCTGGTATTTACAAGTCTGCTTAAACGAGAACCACCAGCCGTTCACCGCGGCACCTTCCACCGCCGAGCTGCCGGCACTCTGTAAAACCACTAATAACACACAGTGGTGTGTGTTCTCTCTTTAGAGGGGAACACACAGAAAATAAATAGTGTCATAAAAGAGCACATAATTACGATTTCACTAGTTCAAATTGGACTTGTAGTCACAAAATGTTTTAAGGAAGGAAAGTGTAATTAAAGGCAGCCCTTACCGAGGGACTTCTGGAGGATAATGCTGCTGTGGATACAAAAAGCCTAATTAAATGTTGATGTGTTTGAGGATAAAAAGCACATTTGTTTGTTTGTTTGTTTGTTTGACTTAGAGTATTCACTTGTTATGAAGTTGAAATGCCTAAAACGCTGGCTCAATAGAAGGCTCCCAAATGTTGCCAAAGAAACGCTGTGCTGTAAAAACGATAACTAATTAAACTCACAAATCTCTCTCTGTTTTTTTTCCTTCTCCTCCCCCCCTTTTTCAACTCTCGTCTGTCTCTCGTAGACTTGTGTTTGATGAGTTATATAAATACCATCCCAATGGAAAAAGTGCGTCATGGTACAGACATGGTACAGACTCCTGTCTTTGAAGGCGTGTGTGCATGCATACACACACACACACACACACACACACACACACACACACACACACACACACACACACACACACACACACACACACACACACACACACACACACACACACACACACACACACACACACACACACACACACACACACACACACACACACACACACACACACACACACACACACACACACACACACACACACACACACACACACACACACACACTTCCCTGCCTGGAAGTCAAGTGCAGAGAGGAAACAGTAGTGAAAGGAGAAACAAAAACAGAGATGGAGTAAATAAAAAGATGAAAATTGATGTAGGAATATAAAATAAGAGAAGCATGAATAAATCTGGGAAAAGCAACAGATTGTATCTCCGGAAGAGGTCATTTCAAATAGACATTGAAGTACTTGATTTATAGCCTCAGTACATCTCTGTGTGATGTAAAACAAAACTGCCTCTTTAACTGTATATCTCCCAGCCTGTCTTTTCTCAACTCAACATCATTTACTCTACTAGAGGTAATATAAAATGTGACTTAAATGGTAAATAAATGTTGATCTGACACCTGTGGTAAAAGAAAATGTGGATGATAAAACCTTCTTATTTCTCAACAGTCAACAATAACATTGACGCATGTTCTAATTATCCCTTTATTATGTATGTCATAGCACTGCAGTGTATCTTCTGATGTGATTATATGATTCTGTTTTCTTCAAGTTTGTATCGTCTTGGTCGAATGCACTTTTTGGAAATCGCTTTGGATAAAAATATCAGCTAAATGCAATGTAATGTAATGTTCTCTCAGTTTTAATGTTTCTAACTCTGGCTTTTCTCCTCCAATTCTGGGTAATAAAATCCTCAAAACGATGTTAAGTCATACCAATAAAGATCAAATAAAAGGGTTAACATCGGCACAATGTCCTTACTAAGGATTTGTGGTAAAACGGTCAATTTAGATCATATTCAGTCATTTCTGTTCAGCCATTTAGTAAATCAAACAACCTATAAGCCAAGAGACCAACAAATACATATATTGCAACCTTTTGATGGCGATCAGAACCTCTAATGAATTCACTATCACCTAATACAATACATTCATCATTTATTCTTTAACAGACCAGGAGAAACCATATTTTTTTATTCTTAATCAGAAATTGAATGTACTAGCCTGCTAAATAGATGGGAGTAGTTTCTAAGATGTTGTGACAAAACATTATAAAGCATTTCATTTGATTATAATCGTATCACATGTTGACATTTTTGTAACATAAGCTGAGTCGTACAAACCTGTAGGAAGTCTCGCCCTGCTCTTTCCTTTAAGGGTTAGTGGGACAAAGAGGAGGAGACAAAGGGAGAAAAATCAGTATTCCAGCTGATTAAAAATAGCACTATACAGACGTTTCAGCTAATGGATACGAGCCGCTTCAAGCCAAAAGGAAAGAAAAACAAAGACACTTTAATTCAATGGAAGGTAAATATTTACAAGAACATGCAAGCTATGGCCATGCACAGTAAGGCGTTGGTTGAAACACAGATATGGAAATCAGAAAGAGAGGATCTACGTGTGTTTTGTGTACTGTATAAGTGTGTGAAAGCAGGAAAAGTAATATGCTTTATTGTAAATATTAGTGATCTATTGACCTCATATAACCATAGACTGTGTATATAAAGCATAGGTGTAGCTCAACCCTAGCTAAATCACAAACTAACAGTATTTGATTAACTTGAATCCAGAAAAAATGTGAATAAATAAGATGTGTGTCAAATGTCCAAATAATGAAATGTGTCCACTTTTGTAAAGAAAGTAAACAAATAAACTGTCACATCCTGGCCCTGGCTGACTGCCTCACTCCCTCACCTGTGTATTTTCGCTCCCTGTTAATCACCTGCCTGGCCTCAATGAGCCTCAGCTGTCCCTAATGATCACTCCTCACCTGTGTATTGAGTCTGTGCTGTTTCCTTGGTCAGTGCCAGTTCGTCTTGTCTGTATAGCAGAGAGTGCTCCATGTTTCTCTCCTGAAGTAAGCTATTGCTCTAGCTGCTTAGCATGTGTACCAACCTAGTTGGTTGTTTTTTTGTTGCTTCTTTAGTAGTTTTCCGCCAACTTAGTTGTTAGTTAGTTTCGTTACTTCCAGTCAGTACATTTTTTGATCATTGCCTGTTTTATTTTTACCTTTTGGATTAAACGCTGCCTGGTTGTGCTCTTGAGTCCTATTTTTTGCTCGTGCCCGTACTTGTGCTTGATAGAAACGTGGCTGAGCATTTTCTATAATAATACAATTAAAGAAATGTGTCTATATATTTCTAATGTGAATGTTAAAAAGGTGTTAAAGAACATGTATGCCAAGGTGAACCATGCCTGGTTGGTGAAGATTAGTTTATGAAAGAAAGGTTGCAATGCGGTCAGTCAGTAGAGTGAGAGTTGAAGCCACACCGATGGAGAGGAGCAGGCGGAGGTGAAGAAGCAGAGAGGAGGCGAGGGGCTGAGCGGCAGCGGCCATGTTTGTAAGTCTGTAAGTTGTTACCTACTTTGCGGGGCTGCAGGTATGCAACGCCTTCAAATGAGGCTTCCAGGTAGCAATGGAAACCGAGTTCTCATCAGCAGCATAACTACGCCAGACACACTACGTGCAGAGTCGAAAAGATAAATAAAATAACGATGAATAAAACAATTAGGTGAGGGAGGGAAACACGGGTAGAGGGAGGGAAACGTATAAGTTGGGTAGGAAGGGAGAAAAGGAAAGAGAAAAAGGAGAAAAATAAGAGAATGATTAGTTTTTTTTGGGTAGTTTTGATGCATTTTGGTTGGGGGTTGCCGCAGGGAGGTGGGGGCGGAGATGGAGGTGGAGGTTGAGGTGCTGGTGGAGGTGCTGGTGGGGGGGATACATGCCTGGGGGGGGAGAGGGCGCTTTGGTAGTGGTGCCAGGTGGCTCTGAGGCTGGGACGAGTGCCATCGGTGGAGTGCAGACGCCAAGCCGCCTGGGTGGGGGGGGAGCAAAGATGGACAGGACACACACACACACACACATTCAGATGTACACACACACACACACACACACACACACACACACACACACACACACACACACACACACACACACACACACACACACACACACACACACACACACACACACACACACACACACACACACACACACACACGACAAAGACACCGAGGGGAAATGGCACAAACATAGTGAGGAGAAAGAGACTGAGATATATGTGAACATGTAACAAACACAAGGGATGTAACCAGCTGGCAGCCATGTTTGAAGTCCTTAGTATGGCGTTAAAATAGTTTATAGGAAGGCGTTCTTGCAATTTGGACTTAATCTAAAAGTACATCTGTCAGCATTTATTTTAGTTAATGTAATAATCTTGAATATTTGTATTTAAATAAAAGTCTGTTAATGTTCTATCTTTTGCTGACTAAGGTAACACAAGAACACAAGGTAATATAACTAGGTAATATTGACTCATTTATGATGCAGTTATCTAGCAAACAACTTTTTTTTACTGAATGCAAGATGCAACTCCAATGTATTGAAGTCTTAATTCTAGCTAAAGTGAAGTAATGAAGTGTGGGCACATTAGCAATCCTCATTTGGATGACCTTCATGTACTACAATCCTTTTTACAAGTTGTTTGCTTTTCCTCTTCAAGCATTATTTACTTGCAGCCACTTACTGAACCTTGTAGATGGTGCCAGCCGTGTTACAAAATGTGTGACATGACTAGAAAAGATTTAAACAAACACTTTACAAAGACAGGGAAATCAACACCGGCCACGTGCCAAATGCTGGTCAAATGTAGGCTTTTATGATACTCACAAGATTACTTTAAAATCCTTTGGAGACTATACAGTTAAATAATTATTGCAGCAGGTGACATTTTTAATCAGCCAGCTAGTGTGGCCTGCAGTCGGTGGTAATATCCTGTTTTGCACACAGACAGACACACACAACACACACACACACACACACACAGTGAGTTAAAGCAGGGGGAGCTGTGTGAGATGGGGGAGTGAGGTGACGGACAGAATGTCATCAGCATATTTAACACATCAAAGCCGCTTCCAAGTTTCCTTTTACCTGTTGAGGAAAATGTTATGAGCTTGGCAGACAACAGACAGTGACCAGGTGCTTGATGCAAAGCCAATAAGACAGAAACAAGATAAACACACTCAGGATTAATCGCTCCCTTAGTGGGTTATTTAGGATCAATTGGACTCCAACTGCTCTTTGACGAGCATATAAACTGATATGTATTTCTAACAGGGAGGACAGACACAATGAGGTCGTGTTTTTTTTTTATCTTAAACGTAAATATGTATGACAATATCTCCCTGATTTCATACTGAGATCTGGTGAAGCAGCAACATGGTGAGGCAATCAGACTTTAAAATAATTCTGATACATCCCCTGATTAATACTAATGATAACACGAAAACAGTGAAGTGTTTCAAAATATACACGTTACATAGTGGCTTTCAAATAAAAAAAAA
>NC_136909.1:81568500-81581000 GCF_949606895.1 Notothenia rossii
CTTTCCCTGGCCACATCAACCAGCTCTGACTGGGGGATCCCAAGGCGCTCCCAGGCCAGCGAAGAGATATAATCCCTCCACCTGGTTCCAGGTCTACCCCTTGGTCTCTTCCCAGCTGGACGTGCCTGGAACACCTCCCTAGGGAGGCGCCCAGGTGGCATCCTAACTAGGTGCCCGAACCACCTCAACTGCCTCCTTTCGACGCGAAGGAGGAGCGGTTCAACTCCGAGTCCCTCCCGGATGACCGAACTTCTCACCTTATCCCGAAGGGAGACACCAGCCACCCTGCGGAGAAAACCCATCTCGGCTGCTTGTACCCGCGATCTCGTTCTTTCGGTCATGACCCATCCTTCATGACCATAGGTGAGGGTAGGAACGAAAATGGCGCGGTAGACAGAGAGCTTTGCCTTCTGGCTCAGCTCCCTTTTCGTCACGACGGTGCGGTAAAGCGACTGCAGTACCACTCCCGCTGCTCCGATTCTCCGGCCCATCTCACGCTCCATTGTTCCCTCACTCGAGAACAAGACCCCGAGATACTTGAACTCCTTCACTTGGGGTAAGGACTCATTCCCTACTTGGAGTGGACAGTCCATCGGTTTCCTGTTGAGAACCATGGCCTCAGATTTGGAGGTGCTGATCCTCATCCCAGCCGCTTCACACTCGGTTGCGAACCGATCCAGTGAGTGCTGAAGGTCGCAGACCGATGAAGCCATCAGAACCACATCATCTGCAAAAAGCAGTGGTGCAATCCTTAGTCCACCGAACTGCAGACCCCCCCCCCACGACTACGCCTCGAAATCCGATCCATGTATATTACAAACAGGATTGGTGACAAAGCGCAGCCCTGGCGGAGGCCAACCCCCACCTGAAATGGGTCCGACTTACTGCCGAGGACCCGGACACAGCTCTCGCTTTGGGAGTACAGAGATTGGATGACCCTGAGTAGAGACCCCCTCACCCCATACTCCCGCAGCACCTCCCACAGTGACTCCCTGGGAACCCGGTCATACGCCTTCTCCAAGTCTACAAAACACATGTAGACTGGATGAGCGTACTCCCAGGCCCCCTCCAGGATCCTTGCGAGAGTAAAAAGCTGATCCGTCGTTCCACGACCAGGACGGAATCCGCATTGTTCCTCCTCAATCTGAGGTTCGACAATCGGCCTGACCCTCCTTTCGAGTACCTTAGAGTAAACTTTCCCGGGGAGGCTGGGTAGTGTGATGCCTCTGTAATTGGAAAGTGGATTTACCTCATAGAAATACGCTGATTTACAGATGTGTCTTTCCCTTTGTAAGTCAATTTGAAAACTACTTTTAGCCCAAGGCTTCACATGACTAACATGGATGTGATGGTATCACCGTTTGGCCACGACAACATTTGATTAAACGGCTGACGCACTTTCTGTGGGATGTGGAATTAGAGTAAATGTCTTCAGTCACGGCTTAGTAATGTGTGTACTGTAGTGTTTGACTCACAGCTGGCAGAGCGAAGAAGGAAATCCCCAGCAGAGCAAACCCGGCGGATAACAACCGTCCCGTCCACGTCCGCGGGGTCTTGTCACCATAGCCGATGGTTGTCAGGGTGATCTGAAAGGTCAGAGGTCAGCAGAAAAGGTAATCAGGGCTTTGACAGAAATCTGACCACGCTCGCTCACTCATTACTCACTATACAAAAGCATAAAATTGTGATTTTTGGAACTTACGAATCATCATCAGTCTGCTTCATCACTTACAACTGCAGTGTTGCATTACTTTATGACGAGCAAACAGAAGCATTGATAAAGTCTGTGTTATTTCCTAGATTTTCCGTGGACATTTTTGAGAGCATAAGCTGGTGTTTTGCTGCCGTTCATGGTAGAAAATGCTTGACTTTAGAGGTAATAAGGAAAAATTGCAAATGTATGAAAGAAGACATCTGTAATCTTACAAAGCCTTGTGTTAATTCAAAAAGGTTTGCTAACCATTACACAATATAATTAAAGCATTTAAAAAAGATAACAAGCTTGTTGTTGGTGCTGGATTGAATGAAAACCCATTTCTAAACAAGCATATTCATTCAAATGTGATATAACGTGCTGAATGTTGTGTGGCATTAAAGACTGTGTGTATAAAAAAAGATGCGCTATAGAAAAGGATATATATGATCAGTTTATAGAAAATGATGGTAAGTGCATATCTCCATGGAGACTGCTCAGTGGTCCCAGACCCCCGAACGTCGGTACACTGTGTGTCTGAGTGTCATTCAGGAGAAAATTGAATTCATTGATTGGGCCATTTCTTGTTTGTGTGTTTCATGAAGTTTGAGTGGGTTTCAGATGTAGCGGGAAATAGAGCATTACGGCCAGCCGAGTGCGACACAACAAGCCGTTCCTGGTGGTTTCTGCAATGCATGTTTCATTAAGGTCAAACAGAAACTGTGAATAGAAATGAATCAGTCAGGTTTCAGTTTTGTTTATTTTTCTTTTGCAAGGAACCAAAGGGAGAGATTGATTACAATTCTCGTACACAATGGATAAAGGTCTACATTCATGCCATGTAGGGGAGAAGGGGGTAAGTTGAACCACCCTCTGTAACCAGGCAACGCTTTATAGTTGTAATCATGTGACCAGAAATGATGCAAGCTCCTCCCATTTCTCTTTGGCTGTGACAGAGAGATGCTCATTGTGGTCTGGTCAGTAAACATTTTTACAGAAAAACATTTTCTAGATTTCAGCTATATCGGCTGTCATGTCAAACAAAATGTATCCAGGTTTAAAAACATATATTGTATATGTTGATGTGTTGGCAACGTATTAAACCATGTGAATCACTAAGCTAAAGATGATTCTGAATTTTTAAGCTAGGCAATTCTTTCTAAAATGGTGGCTATGGGGTAAAGTGAACCATGGGCCTTGGGGTAAGTTGAGCCAGTGGTTCAATGGAGTAGCACAATGAAAGTAGGCACAGTTGATAATAAGAGCTCATTGTAGTAGGCTACATTTAAAGTTGAATTTACCCTGTGTTTGATTGGTAAGATGTATGAAAAGGTATCACCATGTGTATGATTACTTTTCCTTTTAACAAATTAAGCAATTTTTTAATCGAAATTTATATTAAAATATTTGAAAAAGTAAACTTGTATTTGTTTTGTTATTTATTGTTTAAAGTTACCTTTAAGATGTTTTGTTGGTATGCCCAGGCATACCTCTACACTGGGGGCAAGTACCACTAGATTTTTGTTGAGATTAAATAACAAAATATCATAAGCTTTCAGAGATGTGACCACCAGTCCAGTAGCATTTATTTCAGCAGCTGTTTAATTAAAAGGCGCGAGGAGATAAAGACACTCCATTGAATGTGTGTGTGTGCTCACCGTTCCCCACCACAGAGCGTCGGCGTACGTGGCAAACTCTTGGTTGAATTCTTTCTCCACCAGATAGACCAAGAACGAGGAGAAGATTAACACCAAGAACCCAATGTACCAGGCAGTCACCAGCTCCTATTAGACACAGAAAAACATTATATTTATTCAAGGATTTGACAGCCCTTTGCTCAGTTAGAAAGAGGAGTCTTATCTTAATCTTGATTTCAATCGAATTGAATATGTCGTTTTTCATTCTCCTTTGTATGGAAGCAATTTGTTTGTATCTCTCTTTTGACATAAAACAAGTGTATTTTTTGCAGTTTAACTACTAACTTTGTATAGCAACAGGAAGAAAATAATCTGCTGTTCCTCACTTGTTTGTTTTTAAATTGAGTTTATAACATAGTTTGCTGATCAAAATCATGAAACCTCACAGTTATCATTTCTACATTTTCTTTCCCTCTTTGTGTTCTGACCGTTTCCTGTTTGCTGGTGAAACAGCACATTTCTAAACAATCAATGTTGTTTAAAATGTTGTAACCTATCCTTACAGTTTTAACTTATTGTGACCAAGCCTACTCCTAATTAATTACATTTGGTGTCTAAAACAGTCCTGGCAAACACCTGTCTGTAAATATCACTCAGTTATTTCTTCAATATATAGATACATGTTAAAGGTCACCTATCATGCTATTTTTAGGCAATAGCATAGGTCTCAGATATAGAAGAATATATAAAAAACATGTCTATTAAAACATTAATACAAAATAAAAAAAGGATGGGGCTGAGCTCATGCGGGACCCGGCAGCTACTGTCTAAACTAAATACTGCCGTGATGAAACGCCATATCATGGATTATCAAGGATTCTTTCTGAAACAGTTTGGAGCTCAAAGGCTTTCTCTCTTGCCGGTTATACCACAAGGTGAGTTCCTTTTTACTTCCTGCTTCTTCACACACATGCTCTCCAGTACAGGTTAGCTCTGAGTGTTAGCGATGCTAATGTAAACACCGACCATATTACGTCCAAAACAGTCGGCCATTGTTTCTGATAGCAACGTTTCTGATTGGGCCGTGGGTCCACATTTCAGATATTACGTCATATCGGATGCAAATCTGGATCAGCTCCGTTGTAGCCCCGTTTTTAGAGATTTGGGTACAGGAGAAAAGAGAGAGGGTTTTATTTTCTGACGCTGCGTGAGTTCCCCGACACACCGGGGACACATATGTATATATAAAAGACATCAAAAAGTGCATTTTGCATGATAGGTCCCCTTTAAATTGTATAATACTTGATAAAACTCTGTGTGCAACAGTATAAAACACTGGATGATTAGCATGAGCAGTAATGTACCTCAGGATTAATAAAGAATAAAAATGCTTTTAAGTTAACAAAACAAGTAAAAAATACAAGGGAAGTGATGCAATAATCCACGGCCTGATTAACAGTTTTATAATAACTGAACCATAAAAATAAAGGTTCAGAGGAAAAGAAGCTGTTTTTATGACCCTACCTTACTATGTGCATAAACTACAGACCCCAGCAGCTTCCAGGTGCCCCCCCTCCGGTCCATGCGCACCATGCGCAGGATCTGCAGGAAACGCAGGCTACGCAGCGCAGAAGTGGCAACGATGTTGCCCTGACTACCGGCCGAAACCACAGCAACCGAGGCGATGAGTACGATGATGTCTGAGGTGTAGAAGACAAAATAAAGGCCACAGAGTAAACAATATTAGTAGCAGGAACTGTGGTTGACTCTTCTACTTTCTACATCCATCAATCACCTATAAAACAACTATTGATTCACTACAAGCTTGTTTGTTTCCTTCTCTGTCTCTATCAGTCTTCTTCTGTCATTCTGTCGAAGACACTTGAATGCACCATTTATTCTCTTTTATTTCCCAGCAGGCTCTTCTCCTCCCTGCTGGAGCAACTTCAGAAGGAGCGAGAGCCACTGGACGACAAATGGATGTTTTTTTTCTTTCTCTTTTCATACTCGTTACATTTACTGGACACTGAGGAGGATCACTCAAGAACAACGATAATGTGTTTTGGACAATAGCATCAGTGCCAGATAATGATCTATTATATAGGACATAACACGCTAACTTTCAGGTTCATTTTGTATTAGGTTCAGAAAGCTCTTTATTTCCTCATACTGCCTGTGCTGCAGCACCTCTTCAAAGTCAAAGTCAACTTTATTGTCAATCTTCCAGTTTGTGTGTACAGACAGAGAGATCGAAATACCGTTTCCCACAATACAAAAAATACAAATATATATACAAATATGTATATACCTATATACACACACTCAACAGACACATTTATACATATGCACACATTAAGACATAAATAAAAGCACAACAATCAATATATACAAAATAACAGTCACTTCACTTTTCACCCTCTGTCTGAAACCAGAGCCCAGTCTGCTCTGATTGGTTAGTTGGCCATCTCCGTTGTGATTGGTCAACTGCTTAGAGATTTCCAGCCCCTTAGCCTATCACATACCACACACACACACACACACACACACACACACACACACACACACACACACACACACACACACACACACACACACACACACACACACACACACACACACACACACACACACACACACACACACACACACACACACACACACACACACACACACACACACACACACACACACACACACACACACACACACACACACACACACACCTACCTATGACACAGAAGGGTTTCCTGGCGAAGCGGAGGCGTCCCTGCCAGCCTCGGTAGCGGCAGCAGCAGCCGGCGCTCCATATCCTGATGATGTACTCCAGACCAAACACTACAATCATCACAAACTCCTGCAGGACACACACAAGCAGAAAGCAAACATATTTAAACCTTTAAAGCACCAGTGGAAAAGACAGACGTATCAAGGGGTCAAGGATTCTATTGTTACCGTTAGCTTTTCTAATGAAACAGAAAACACGTTTAGTGTCAATTTATATTCTGAAAAGGTCAATTTGTAGTAAATGTGAAAAAAAGTACTTACTTACCTTCATTATGAACTATATTATTGCTTTTTCATATATTGTATCTTTTTTGTATGCAACAATATAATAAAAGCTAATTCCTGAAAACCTGTTCTGCAATAAAACAGATTATAATTATGACTGTGTTGTAAAGTCATTTATAGTCTTTTTGTTTAACGTGTTCACATTTCCTGGCAGGAAAAGCACAGGACTAATTTGTATTATTAATAATGTCTTTATTCCATTAGCGTGTGCCAGTTCCAGGCCCTTCCGTTACGCATGCTGCTCACTGGCTTGACGTACTGCAACACTTCAGAGAAACAGAGCCATCGTTTCTGTTATTAGTCACACCTGTGCTTTTCCTGCTATGACAGTTTAAGATGTCTGCTGTGAGAAAGGCTAACCCGCGCCTACCTAGCTACATAAATCACAATAAAACAGTCACATGAAAAGGTTGAAATCACTCTCATGTCCGTCCGTTAATCATGAAGCCAGTAGCAGGAGGGGAAGTCATCATACTCAGAAACAGTGAATCTGAATCCCGTGGCTTATCCAATAACTTCGAGACTGTCTTTTGAACGAGATGTTGAATTTTTAAAATACAATTTAACTTTGCTTCGACCACCATAGATGGAATAATTTCCTCCGTTTTATTGGGGTGGAACTAGAATTTCAGAGATGGGTATTTTATAACCTGGAGAAATGAAAACTGTCTGCAAGGCTACTTACGACTGGAGGAAACTTTACGCAACTTCTGTAAACTATCGTGAACAGCGCTTCTACTTATATAATGTGTGTGTACAGTAGATGTCTGTTCCTTCCCTACTTCACGTTTACTTTCTCTAAGTTTCGGTTTTTGCTCCTGCTTTTGCTGATCATTACATATGACTATAGTGCTGAAAATGCCAAACGAGCATCTCTTATGCAGACTCATTACTGAGCTCCACACATTAAAAATAATGAATTTGTTTGTGATTGTGTGTGAGTACGTCCTACCAGGATGAGCAGGCAGTGAGCAGAGAATTCCTGGTGAGCAGGGATGGTTGAAAACACAGAGAGAACCAGACACCCAAACACCAGAATGAACCTGTGGAGACAAAAACACACACACACATATACACACACACACACACAATCAGCTGCGCTTAATAAATAACTCTCACCACATATTAAGGAGTTTTGGCTCGTTAGCTCAGGTAATGAACCCATCTGCAGGGATTAACACAGAGAATGTGTGAACCTGCAAGCTATAAAATGACGTGATTACTTCCACTCTTCCAGGCTTCATTAAGCAGGATTCAAACCGTACCAAACATTATTAAGAGCAGGATAAGCACTGTATAAAGCTCCACCAAGCGTTATTACACACAGCTGATTCACATCCTGTATGAATGGACTGAAGTTCAACAAGTCCTTCTCGCAGTAACACTGGCTGAACGAGCCCTTGACACATTCGTGCACGATATGATGTGTGTGTGAGCTTGATTTGTAATTGTAGTTATTAACTAGGAATGTAGGAACATTCATTCTTTTAAAGTAGTCATTTGCGAGTGTTTCAGCAGCATTTCTGGCTCAACGTCATCATTGTTGTGATGTTTTCAAACTGCTCGTGGTGTCCTCTACCTTCTGTATTTTGTAATAATTTACAGTCATTTGACAAAAATATTTTGTCCAAAGAAACCTCAAATCTTTTGGTAGACGAGAAATAAGCTTATATAATCATCATGTATATTATCTTGACTTTCACATAACCTTTGATATAGTAATATAAAGGGCTCAGTCAAATCTCAGAGTAGAAATACATTAAATGTAAACATCTATGAATAACAATGAAAGGTTTTGAGGTTCGAATCCTTTAGTTTTGGAGATTTTCACAGAACTTTGAGGCAAATACCATCCAACCTGCTCTTCCTCCTGAGATATTAAAGCTCCCATGTCATGTTTTTCCGGTTATTACCCGTCCCCTTGTGTGTTATGAAGCTTTTTCTGCATGTAAACGGTCTGCAGAGTCACAAACCCTCAAAGTACACCCTGTAGTGAGTAAAACTCTAACACAGAAAATACCTGTCTATGCTGCCCCAGAACTCCACGTTGGACATTTCTCTTTTTCCATTTGTTTCTTCCGGGAACCAAAATGGACCAATCCGCGGAGCTCCTCACACACCAGGACCTTTAGCGTACATGTTCAACTAACAGGGAGTCCCATTGACTTGCATAGAGCTCCCTGGTTGGTAATAGACGAGTTGGGATGGCGGAGAAATGCTCTCCGCAGACCCATTCTCACAGCGATATAAACCTTTTTCTTACTCAATATCAAGCCACACTTATTGTTTTTACTTCGGCTGAGTGTTTGTGTGTGCTCAGGGTGAGTTTCGCGCTTTCCCGCTGTATCGCCGACCCGGAAACTGCACCAGTAAGCCAGCTCACTGATCAGCGAGCCTCGCAACGTCCCGACCAATCAGAGCACACTGGGCTCACAGGAAGGGGGGGCAGGAGCTCTAACAAGCCATTTAGGACAGAGAGAGAATACACATACTATACGGAGATGCTGTATGAGAAACCAATGTGAGTTTGGAACATTGCACAATATAAATCTATTTAAGTAGACCTCAACAATGGAATTATGATCAGTAGAGATGGCCATGACATGGAACCTTTATCACCTGTGACAAAGCATGGGTTTATTTTGGCAACACTGGTATCTACAGTATGTAAGCATATATGATCCTATTGATTTAACCAGCTTTTTAGATATGAACAAACATAATGAGCACAACAAGGTTGAATGGATTTTCATTTGTGGTTCTCACACGATTGAAAATGGCATCAAAACATTTGAAAGCAAAACGTTTTTCCAGAAACATGTCCTTGCCCTTTAGTGGAGTTATTTCTACTGAGGAAATAGTCCCTCCTTTGGAGAAAAACTACTTACTGTTGACAATTTGAAACGTGAAACTTGTCATTGCTATGAGCCATACTGGGATGGAAAAATGTCAGAGCTGATCTCTGAAGACACAGTATCAACAAAGACTACAATGGAAAACAAAGGAGGTGAGAAACAAAACAGAGTTTCCTAATTCAGGTCTAAATGAACTGCATATACACGCTGAGTCATCATTCGGACAGTAACACTGAAGTTCCCATCAGTTTGGAGATGGGAAAACACTGATATACCCCAAGAAAAAAGCTCCATTAAACACTGTTTCTAATTTCACAAACACATATTGCATCTTTACTTTATTTAAATCTCCAATCCAATCAGAGCCCTCCTCATTGCCTGCCTGACCCCAAACACTCCCCTGCTGCTCGGAGGAAACCGCTCAATCCGTGAGTCATATGGTAACCTTGTTAATGAGCAAATACACATTAAAATTCATAAAGCAGGATCCAAGCAACATATGCACTTGCTAGCCTGCTGGTCCCTCTCCACAACTTTTTTCTTTAAGAAGCCATCTGTCTTTCTGATGTTTACAGTCTTCTCATCTCTGCAGATCTCAGAGTGTTTGTGAATGTGCCTCGTTCCCCTCTCCTCTCCAGAGCCCTCTGTCTTATTTTTGCTTTAATCTTTTATGCTCTTTGTCTCTCTCATCCCTTCCTTCTCCATCTCTTTCCTCCCTCTCTGGACTCCCCTGACCATCTCTGTCTTTCTTTCTCCCGTGTATGATTGAAGCCATCATTTATTTTCCATGGGATACACAAGAGAATATGAAAAGAAAGCTTATGTGTGTATGAATAGTGTGTGTACCTGCCGCTGGGTTACAGCAGAAGATGATGGTTTCTAACATCAAACCCACATCTGCATCTGATACGGTTTACTTCTTTAATAGCTCTTTACAGTCACACAGACATATTTACCAAGACAACTCCAGTGTTGGTATTGACCGCTGATCCCCAATGACTCTTAACTGCTGTAAAAGGCAGCCTTTTCACTTTCATTCAGATCACTTTTCAATGTATACCTAAGGTCCATTAAAACATTATTATAAAATAAACAGACATTGCTCCAGATAACAGAAAAAACAACAAAACACGTAACAACTAAACAACGGGGGGGGGGGGGGGGATGCAAGGATGACTTCCTAAGACAGCTGATTGTGACATACACAGGACATTACACACACAATACATTACACTGGAGAGGCCATATTGAAAGGGTCAGATAGGAGAGCTGCGGACAGTGAACCGTAATCCTCATGTCTCCCCTCAAAATCCCCCAGCAGAGAAGCTGCACGCTCCATATTGGTCCAGATACTCCCTCAGCCATGAGTCCCTAAAAAATCTGTGGATCTTGAGTTGAGAATGTTCAGTCAAAATGTTTACAGTATGAAGAATATACTGTCAAGCTCAAATGTTGATTTTCTTTGTGTAGATATAAAAACGCCTGCCTAAAACGCCTTCATCGGACTCCTTCGTTTACTTCCGTAACATTGTGACATTTTATTGGTAAGCTTGCCAAAGCATTATATATGATAGACTAAGAGGCTTGACATCTCTAAGCGACACAACAGAGCTGGCCAGCTAACCAATCAGAGCAGACTGGGCTTTGGTTTCAGACAGAGGGTGAAAAGAGGTGCTGCAGCACAGGCAGTATGAGAGAAATAAAGAGCTTTTTGAACATTAAAGGTAGGGTAGGTAAGAATGGAGAAACCAGCTCGAGTGCGCTAGAATTTGAAAATACACAACCGAAAAAAATCTGCCCCTTCCTTCAGACTTCCTTACAGAGCCCCTCCTCCAACACACACGAACGCACACATGACCAATGAGGGCACGAGATAAGTTTGTGCACAGATGGAAGGCTGACAGGCAGGTAGGCCATCCAGTTAGTTTAGCAGGGCCAGCTCAGATGATTGGTCGTGCTTTTTACAACACCACGGCTTCCACAGATGACGTGTTTTTATGTATTTATTGTCAAAGCATTTAATATATTCATTGCTATCGGGATGTTAAGAGCATTCCATGGAATATAACAAAAAGTGTTTCTGAAGTGAATGACCTACCCCACCTTTTAAGCATGGAGACATGTCACAGCATAATATGTCCTCTTTAACGCACTTACAAAAGCAGGTACAGGTGATGAAACTTAAACTTAAAAAGTAAAGTTTAAAATACTTCCTGCTATTGAAATTAAGGCTGTGACTTCTTAGAGACAAAACAGAATTCATGATTCTTGTAAAAAGATGGCTGAGTGTGTAAACAGGTGATACAGTATCTCTGAATTTGGCTTTACCTTGCTACCTTGATACTGTGAGCCTCACTGCACAAACATCGAGATTGGTTACAATGTTTTTTTGGCAGCAAACTGAATTTCACTGACTTTCACCCATAATAAAGTTAAATAAAATGCTCAGTTGAATGTCAGTTTCAAATTAAATGTTGTGAAATTAAACATCAAGAAATTGAATTCACGAAAGGTTTATTCTCAAGGTCTGAGTCCCGTTTCTGTTCTCACATCAAAGAACGTTAAGGCTTTATAAAAGAGTGAAATAATTCAAACCAAACAGAGTTCAGTGTGCCTGAATATGGAGACTGATGAGCTGTGTTTCTTTGTTCAGAGACCTTCATTTCAGCTTCGGGAGAAACAAGACCATTATATTAAATTGAATTGCGCATACAATATATTCAGAAGCTACGTGTATCATTTCAGAAGCACATTGTGTTTCTTTGAAAGAAGTTATAATACATCCTGCAGTCATACAAACCTCACATTTAAAAGAACGTCTACCATTACAGGTTGGCTGTACATCCAGTATTATGCTTAATTACAGAATTACTGCTGCATGGTACTGCCTTTGATTAGAAATGCTGGGATA
Organism: Notothenia rossii; assembly: GCF_949606895.1. NCBI lineage: Eukaryota > Metazoa > Chordata > Actinopteri > Perciformes > Nototheniidae > Notothenia > Notothenia rossii. Next base: position 81,580,666 of record NC_136909.1, read on the forward strand.
TAAAAGCTCCATAATAATATCTAAGAACAATTATCAAAAGTTTCCCTAATTGCAGCTGCTTTTCCATGCTAGTGGCAAAGTTTAAAGGATTATTTACAAATGTATGAAGATGAATATAAATCTGAAGTCTGTGATGTACTGATGCGAAACAAGAACATTATTAGTTATGCGTAACATACAAATCTTTAATATTTAATGTATTCATTATTATTAAGTATTTTTGGAGACGCAAGCTGTTTTCGACATGCTTCCAATCTTCATGCTAATCTAATTTAAACTAATCCCCTATTGGCTCTGGATCCAAAAGATCCAAAGACATACATTTCATATTGATC
>NC_136909.1:81582225-81615706 GCF_949606895.1 Notothenia rossii
GGATACTTAATAAGTAGGGAGAAAAATGGAAAAAGAGAAAGACAGAGCTATGAGAAGGCCAAGAAAAGGAGAGATTCCCCCACATTTCCAGTCTGGTGGAAATAGGGCACAGTCAGCCTGCGGGCTAAGAAATCAGCTTCCTCTCCTGGTATTGTCCCCCTTTTCTTTCTCTCTTTTTCCTCTATTTGTTCTGGTCAAACAGAAAGCTACAAAGAGAGCTATATGAGTTTGAGAGGGCTAAAGAAACCATATCAAAATGTATTTTTTCCCTTTGGGATAAGAGCAAACAAACACTCCGAAGATGTCGTTAAGGGAAGTTTATAGTCATCATATAACACAGTTTTTTATATGATATTTCTTCTTCAATCAAGACATGGAAAGGAAATCAACTCTCTCTTGAACGCATCCTCCATTGACCAGGCTTCTATCATGGCTGCATGCAGCAGTTTTATGATTCAGTTCAAGGCAACATACTGTAAGACCAGTAAGCATACAAAAAAATGTAACACGTTACTTGGTCCAAATGTCATAGACAGGGATGGGGATCGTTAAGGTTTTAACGGTAGCCCTACTACTACTTTTATCGATACCGCTTATCGATCCGGTGTTTTAACGTTACTTTAATCGGTTCTTTTGGAGAAACAACAATGTTTTAACAAAAAATCGTATTAAATAATCTGATGACAGAATTGTAAACAGAAAAAGTTACTCATGGATGGGGCTACAGAGCTACTAGAAAACTGCATTTCTCCGTCTGGATGTGGTGCACTTTTGCTAAATGTTTCGACAAATTGCTCGTGTTACCGCCCTTACATGCTAAACTCTAATTGCACTTTTGGTAACGAGCATTGTCCGCATCGAGACAGGTAAAGTTTAACCACACCTCGGAGCACGTTCTCTCCGCCATCTCCTCCGTGTGTGTGTGTTGCTGCATGTAGCAGCTGCGTGTGTGTAAACTGCCCCGCCCCATCGCACACAGACGGGGGAGAGAGAGATCTCTCGTCTGGATTGGAAAGATCCAAAAATACGCCAACCGGCTGCGGTTGGCGTAGTTTTGGCACAATTCCGTTGTACAGACCGACGTTAACAGCAGCCCTGTCTGTGCATATGGAGACCGACTCTGTCGTCCGGTGATCTAACCGCCTTCTGGAAAAGCTTCACAAGTACGTCGGTACGCAAATGCGCTTTGTGACACAAGAGACGGTACGCATTTCAGATTGTTGCCGCACATGCGTACCTGCGTACCAGTTATGTGCACCCCTGAATATAATGTTTGTGTAGCATAATATATATGACATATATTTTTTACATGTCTCCAGTACCGATAACAAGACCGATAATGTCGGAGATTAACGGTAACACCGTCTTTAATAATTCCCCCCCCGGGGCCCGTTTAATACCGGGGCTCGGTACCCATCCCTATAGACAACTATCATGCCTATATACCTTATAACAACATTTATAAAAACAGCATGTCATTCAATTGCATGTCATGTTTTCTTTCTACCTTGTGTCATCATTGTTTTTTTAATAACAACATTGTTGTACTGCATTGTAACTATACAGTATAGATTTGAGTCCTTATGCTTTAGTAAAATCTCAAAAGCATCCAAACACTTTGGTCAGTTTTCTTGAACAAAGAATGTGAGATTCGGCTCATGTAACTTCCTGAACTTGAACTGAAACCAGCCAGGCTTCAAAATCAAATAAAAAAGGACTTTCAAATAGGATGGATGACGAATGCAAAAACGGTCAGAGAACCAAGCGACTCGGACAAGATCAAAGAATAAAAGACCGTAAGCTTTAAGAATTTTAAAAAAGCACATGTCTTTGAAATACATTTTAGAAGTTATTCTCATCTGACTTGCAGAAAAATAGAGTGGAGAAGCTCATGATATGAGAGCTGGAGGGATCAGTGCAGCAGTGGCCATTAGTGGAGAGAGTGGCAGACAAAGGAAGAATGATGTGTAATTGGAGGAGAATATATCCCTCTGCTTTGTGAGTACACACGCTGGACTCTGTTTGGACTCCATACATTATGTCTTCGTTTCTAATGGTTAGTCGGTGAAATACAGTCTGGCAGGTCGAGCTGGCTGTGTCACTCTGTTCTGCAGAGGACCATTAGTGTTAGCACCAACAGGTGAAATACAAGTGTCCAAGTCCAATTAGCTGGAACACTCACTGTAACAGGGCATTAAACAAAACGCAGTGTTTGCAGATGCAGGTGATAAGAGACAGTATTTCCAAGTTTTTCACACTTTAATTGCAATGTAATTAATCATGTAAGCATTAAGTAAAACTGTTTAATTATTATTATTATTATTAGTGAATAGAATCAAATGAAAACAATACCATAGAACATAATTGAAAACAGGAATAACAGTGGAAAGCATGCAGTCGGAGCCAGCGTTTTAACGAGCAGCAGAAATGCCGACATTCCAAAAGCGAGGAAAAGATGGAATGCCGGGAATGTCCTAATCAGCCGCGCTGATGGCCTCCAGATAAGACGGATAATCAGCGATAGGGACAAATGGCTGTTTGCTGATGGAGGAAGATGGGAGAAACGTGTGCCCCAATGACACCCAGATCAAAGCCCTCAGACTGACGTTTGATGTCTGATTGGAGGGAAAGTTGTGGCCAATCTAATGTGTGAGTGTTTGTCTATAATGTGTGTAACATTTCTGTTTATGATTGAAGCCGTGTATCAATTAGATGTGCAAAATGTGTCTGCGTTATGTGGGTAAGGCAAGTGAACACCCAGCGTCTGTTTCGATCCCCTCTCTGTGTGCGGTGAGGACATCTGTGTGTTCTTTGGTATTGATTTGATATATTAAGCTGTTCATCATGATCGGTTGGGAGTCTTGTAAAATCACTTGGTTTCTCACACTTCTGAGGCTATCTGGCCAATCAAAAACAAATTACTGTCAAGCTGAAATATTTCTTGCAGCTACAATCAAGTTTGACAGAAGAAAAGTTCAATTAAAAACATCAATGTAGCAGCGTGCTGGGGTTTTAGTGCCAGGAACTGGAAATCAAAGTGAGGGCTTTTTGATTGTTTGGGGCTGATGTGCACTAAAGTAATAAAGTCATCCATCATGGATGAGAAATACTGGGAAAGCTCACAGCTTTCTCCTTCCATATATACAACTGTTAGTGGATTCACACACTAACTAGAAGTGGAAGGAACAGGTGCATGATCCCATGAAGACATTTTAAATAAGTGCTTTAATATTTTCGACTGCATTGGCTTTTCATTCATTGTCTAACTCACATGTGTCAAACTCATGGTCCGGGGGCCAAATCCGGCCCTTGGTGGATTTCATTTCGGCCCGCAGAATAATTTCTAATTACTATTAGATCTGGCCCGCCGGTATATTGCACGCACACCTTCACTCCAACCTGAGGGTCTCCTCAGCTCAGAGCCTGAGCCCAAACATTGATGAACTTTCACCCAAGATGAGATGCCAAGTATCTGCTTGAACTAGCATCACAGAGATAGAGCCATAATAAATGAATTAAACTGATTATTTAATGTTTAATTTTGTTTTTATAGGCAATCATTTAAGCTTTGTTAGTTCCAGGTTTAATATGTGCAATAAGTTCATTTCATAAGTCTTGCAATAAACATTGAACCAGTCCGGCCCTCGACTAGTACCGATCTTTTAAATGTTGGCCCACTGTGTATTTGAGTTTGACACCCCTGGTCTAACTCAATGATTTGAGTGGGGGGGGGGGCATGTGGTGGCAGTTGTCTGTTACCCAATATGACTTTGCTCATGATCTGAATAGAAAACAGCCGGCCTGGAGTTTTATATTGTGGGCTACTTGAAGTTTTGGTTTATTTGTTTCCATTCATTTATACAGTTGTAATATAACTAACTAATTGGTAGTGTACAGTTTATAGTTGGTGGTAAGCCAACTTTAACACTCGTTGGTTATTGCCAACACAAAATAAATGCAGCAAACTTCCACAAACGCTGTCTGTCTCCAACAAAACAAATCAGTGTGGTGCACCTGATCAGGGCCCTGAGGTATACATTGAATTATTCATGTATCCCTAGGAATAGATACAATACACATTGACAGACTGAAAACAACTTGAAGGGATTTTCAAACTAGCAGATACTTTGTCATTATGTCATAACTTCCCTGGCTGTACAAAGACAAACCTGCCTTCCCCCCCCCCCCCCTCCCCTATAGGATGCTCAAAGTGAGCCCAAATCCTGTACTGTGTACTTGTGTCCTTGGGCAAGACACTTTACCCGTATTTGCTCCTGTGGGTAATGTCCACAGTAATGACTCTTACATGTCTAATATGTGTAATGTGTAATTGTAAAGCGCTTTGAGCACCTGTAAAAGCGCTCTAATAAAAAATGTAATGCATTATTATTTATTATTATTACTGTTTCAGGCGTTTCTCGCCAACAAGCTTCTGATAAGCCGGGGACGATGAAGCTTTGGAAAACTGTGGAGATTGACCGACAAAATCGACTTTTGTTTCTCGATCACAGAGAGCACTGTGGCTCTGAACTTCTCACTACTGTCTGCTTGTGACGATCTGACTGTAAAGGAGAAAAGAGCCCAACAGAAGGCTGTGATTTAACCCTTTAAAGGGCTGCTGGGTGTTCTGCTTTGCTTTGATTGGTGTCTACCCCCCAATATCTTGCCACACACACACATGGATGCACAAGCCTCCCATCCACGACCACAGGGTTGTGTCAAAGCCCAAACATTATACCAGCTGATTAAACGCCAATTCTCATCAAGAGAAACCGGCGAGGCTCTTCCTCGCCCTGATTAACACTAACTACACACTGCAATGCCTTCAGGATGTTTTTCCATCAATTACTTGTCTGGCTGTTTCTATTTATCTGCCTTTTAACTTCTCCGTTGTATTGCTTCTTTGATTCTTACAGTACATCTCCTGTCAATCTTCTTTCTTTTTCCTTTGGAAAGATTTCCACTTCCCCTCGACCACCAATAGGGCTGTCAGACAGAGCCACATAGAGATTGGCAGGGTTTCTTTGTACACAGTTTTTACATTTAATTAAAACAACAAGACCAGTTGGAAACAAAAAGGAAGAGAGAAGCCATTGATGGTTTGATGAATAGTTCACAGAAGTCAGTCGAGTCGTCGTGGAAGAGCTCAGTGTTTCGAGACGGAAAATGGCAATCAGTCCATGAATCAACTGGACACAAGGTTAACCATCAGACAGACTGTAGTCCTGCAGCTAATGTGATTCAGCATATGTGGTTTGATGACTTATTTGACTCAAAGTAGCGTCAAAAGTACATTGTTTTAAATCCAGCATTGTCTCAGTTTTCTATATTTCATTTGATTCACACGTAACTCTAACTCAAAGTCTCAACATTAAAGCCTCTGTTCAGACTCTTTTTCTTTCACAATACTTTTTGAGTGTTATTTAAAGATGAAAAAAAAAACCTATGTACTATATATTGCTTTATCTGCACCAGACACTGTTGCTGGCGGTCTTCAGAAACACACTCTGTTGCACACAGGAGCCTTGAAGAGGCTTGCGACCACATGCCTTAACACTACAGCTTTGCCCAGCTGTTGCACATTGACTGTGTGTGTGTGTGTATGTGTGTGTGTGTGTGTGTGTGTGTGTGTGTGTGTGTGTGTGTGTGTGTGTGTGTATGTGTTGTGTGTGTGTGTGTGTGTGTGTGTGTGTGTGTGTGTGTGTGTGTGTGTGTGTGTGTGTGTGTGTGTGTGTGTGTGTGTGTGTGTGTGTGTGTGTGTGTGTGTGGACTGCTAGCTATTTCCTGAGCTGTCTGTTGTGATAGCAAGTGCAGCTGCTCTTCTCTGTGCTTCCATGTATAATAGAAAAGACTGACATTTAGATACTGACTGCTGTGTGTCAGACATGCTTTCTTGAGTGTGTGTATTTATTAGGGGATAATAAGGGATTATGTGTTGCTCTAATTTCCAATGTTTCTCTGTGTCTGAGAAACATTTGATATGATCGTGTGCAGTAACCACCGATGAACACGGGGTGGTCTCCATCCCCTCTTATCTAGTACATATTATGATGGTGTAGTATTGCACAACTGAGGGCAATGCCTCACAGTCAAAAGTTTAATCATTTAGCTATTGAATAAAAAAAAGAGTTATAAAAGCTTCAAAGTGATATCTAAGTCTGAAGAATGTTTCATTTGATTTTCCATCTTCAAAGCATCTATTGCAGTACAATATCTCTACAATATGACACACTAAGGTTTGGCAAGGTGTGAGTTAAGTTTGTGTAAAGAACCATGACATGGGACTACAGACTTAGGCTACTACATACAGGTGACATTTTGTAGAACTTGAATTGGGGATTTCACTATTTCTGACAAAACACTGTAGGCCTATACATAAAGGCAGCGTTTCCGCCAGTGGGGCGTCTTGCCGTCATTTGACTTATTCAGCTCGGAATGCCCTGAACTCGAGCCGAGGGCGTCCAAAAAAATAAATAATTCGAGAGAAGATCGAGTCTTTATCGCTTGAATTTACGAAAAGGAAAAAAGACAAGGACATCCCAGGGTGCAGGAATCCTGAAGTGAAATGTAAGACCTTTTTTAAGACCCTTTCCATACATTTTAAGACCTCATCGCTACTTTGAGTTTTAACCGGTTACCTTGGCGACACACTTTACCTCACATTGACTATATACAGTATTGATTGTCCTTCCTCCTTATCTTCCAACCATTTGGACGCAGACTTGCATTTCCCCATAACGATGTTGTTTAACAACCGGCGTAAACGGGCCTTCGCGCGCTATCAAGCAGTGAGCGTGCGATGTCCTGTTCAGATGACGTCAAATCCAACGGGATGCCATAAATAAACTACACAGAATCACACGACACACCTACGCACTAGAGATGTTAAGATTCACCGATTCGCATCGGTGCACCGGCATAAACGTTCAAGATGCGAGTGCACCGGTTGAAAGAGTGCACATCGGCTACAGTTTGGGTTGAACTCGCGATGCATCGATTGCGTAGCGTCTTTGCATCGGTAAAAAACCGATTCATTCATATAAAATCCCCTTATCTTGTCAACGTTCAGCAGAGACGATCTTTGATATTTGCTTCGCCACTACGGAGAACGAGAGTCTCAGTTATCAACACACACGGAAGTTGAGGAGAAAGAGAAACACAGCGCAGCGAAAAATACCTACAAATCAAACGTTTGGCAACACTTCGGATTGTTCAAGAAAGACGGTGTAATAGTCATTTATGCTATATAGTTGACCGCAGGTCATGGAGAGTAATAAGGTATCCGTAGACCTTTGTATGAGGTATCTTTATTACTTAACAGGTCTACAGCCATGATACATAGATCCGTCCTAGATGCGGACTTGCATACACACAGTATCACTCCGCACCCGCACCCCATCAGTAACGTCCTGATGGTATATGTGCGCGGCACTATTACTACAGACGGTCAACTTGAAAAATCACTCGCAAATTGTTAACGATGCCGAGCCGCTTTAAAGTACACAAGTAGTAGGGGAACTTAGCGACGCACATAAAGAGGCGACATGGGGTCTGCGGCTGAAAAGAGAAACCTGAAAGTGAGACATATGAGTTAAATCACTCAGTGAGGTGTTCTGTCAGAGAGAGGTGTTTAGCTTACAGCAGCCTGTGACGGCCAATAATAATTTAAATGTCTTCCTTACTATAAGCAGTTATGAAATACCTGTTTGTGAAAGGTTATTTGTTTTCTTTATTGTTCAGATAGAAACCAATGCTTTCTGCTCACTGGTGTGTTAGCCTCTGAGTGTTAAGCACATCAGGCTGGCAGCTGTATGGGCATTGCTCTATGGTAGCTGTTATTTGCACATTGTTAATCATGAGCAATGCATCCTTACATTGTTTAACTGTGAGGTGTTATACAATTGTACTCTGGAGAGCTTTTAAAGGTAAAAAAATAAACGGCATGATGGGATGTGCAGTACCAAATATGTAAAGCACTTTTTTGTTAATGTATGATTTGCTGCATATAAGGAATAAAACAAAAATCCTCTGTCGTACCATATTGAAGTATCATTATTTTTGCATCGTGTTGAATCGCATCGTATCGCCCCGAATCGCATAATGTTGAATCAAATCGTATCGAACTGTATCGCAACAGGGGTGAATCGTATCGCATCGCATCGCCTGGTGTTTCAAAGGTATCGTTAATGTATCGTATCGTGGTAACGTATCGAGATGCGCATCGCATCGGCCTCAGTGATGGAGATGCACATCCCTACTACGCACTGATTACATTCAGGCAGACTGTAGAATACAACCTCTTTGGACAATTGATATACTTATTGAAAACAAGCTACAAAATGTAATAGCTTGGAAAATGCCGTTTAATACTTTTTAATAGCCTTCATTTTCGCTAAATTAATTTATAAACTTTTAATACTTTTTAAGACCCGGCGGACACCTGGCATCCCTCTGTTGGAGGGACTAAGGAGTCTGGTGGGATTATTTTCGCTGCCAGCAAAGCATGTTTTTGTGACGGGAAGTGTACCGCCGGCGAGCCTTGACGGGGGGTGCTAGTGGAGCTGCGAGCGCCGGAGCCTCGCAGCGTCGAAACTGAGGCTCTGGTAAACTGTGGTTAAATGAAGAGCCGTTTAGGAGCCGAAAGAGCCGGCTCTTCTTAGTGAGCCGAGCCAAATGATCCGTCTCACTCAAAAGAGCCGGAATTCCCATTACTAATACGTAAAGAAAGAGATAGTATCTATAATTTAAGACGGCCCAAATCAAAATTCAAGTCACGTGACACGACGTGACGGCCCCCGCTCTCGGGGTGGACGCTCTCTCAGCCCTGGTCTGGCGGAAACAGTGCATAAAGGTAAATACAGATATTTTGTAATAACTGAGAAGACGAGCCATTTAGCTTGCGTGACTAGCATCAGAGCTGTGACATGGTAACATAAAGTATAAGTCATACATTAGCTAGCCTTTACTCTTCTATCTTTTATGCTCAGTAATTGGAAAGCAAAATTAAACCATGAGTTCATTTTGAATATGAAGCACTTTTGGCTTAGAATGAACTTAATAGCAGGACTTGGATCATGACAGTGTTTTTTTTTAATTGCCAAAAGAAGCACGAAACAGAGAAGGAAAAGAGACTGCTGTTGTGTGTGTGCCTGTGTGTGTTGAGCTGATGAAGACAATCAGAAGAAGAAGAAGAAGAAGAAGAAGAAGAAGAAGAAGAAGAAGAAGAAGAAGAAGAAGAAGAAGAAGACTCCGAGCTGTCCGACTTCAGGCGAGCTTTTTGAGACCTCTGAGGCGAGGGAACCGGAAATGGTAAAATGCTAACTCACCGGAAGAAGAAGAAGAAGAAGAAGAAGAAGAAGAAGAAGAAGAAGAAGAAGAAGAAGAAGAAGAAGAAGAAGAAGATGAAGAAGAAGAACATTGTCACTGTGTCCATGTGGGATGTGTGTTTACGCACGTGGGCAAATCTTCTCTGTGTGTGTTTGTGTATGGCAGTGCGAGTAAGGGATGATTTGATCTTGTGTTGAAGTGTATAAAGAGATTTTCCATCCATTAGTGTGGACGCACTCTCAGGCACACACACACACACACACACACACACACACACACACACACACACACACACACACACACACACACACACACACACACACACACACACACACACACACACACACACACACACACACACACTCTTGAGAAAGCGTAAGGACGGCCTGATAACTCTACTTTTTCACACGTTGGACTGGTGTTCTGTCTGTGAATTGATCAACAACACAAAGCACTGTAAGGTACTCACCTACTCATCGCACAGCAGGGAACCCACATGGAGAACAAACAGCAACAAAGAGAGAGAAAGAAAACAGAAGAGAAGAAGGTTAACATAACAGCAGTAACATGTCACCTACACATTCATACAGGTACAGAGTTGTGTTTGAGGGCATCTTCCTGTCAGATTTAGGACTTTGCTGGTTCTGCTGTTCTCACTTTCCCTGAATTTCCCCATGGGGATAAATAAAGTTCCATCTTAACCGCTACATCCATGTTTAATCAGTTTCCACAAGATACAAAAAAAACACTAAACAAACTCTCTGGAGCTGATTTACAAAACTAATTATGACCATTAGCAGAGCATTCACATATGTAACACTGTTTCTGTTGCATGACACTGTAAGCCCTTGCATCATGAGCTCTGTTAATGCATTTCAGAGCTGCTCTCACTCATAATGACTAATGCATGACTGTGTTTTTGTTTTTCTGTTACCACATCATTTAGTTATTACTGAAAATGACTGCTCTCCTTTTACAAACTGTACTCATTACTGGTTATTTGTTTGATTCACCGTCCATTAACTGAAGCTCAGATGCATTAAAAAACATCAAATAAAATCCCAAATAAAAATGTGGTAATATAAGCCTATTTTTCAGTTTCCGATAGATGATTGCAAGGAAAGGCAAACTGATCGGACACGTAAAGTACAGCCATGATAGAGAGAGAGAGAAATAATAAAGAATTTTAAACTTTTTTGCACCAAACATCATTTCCTTATTTCTTTAAAGCTAGAGTTTGCTTATATGAACACAGATTCCTCTTGATGTTGAATTGTTGATGTGACTGTTACGCCTGTTACAGCCTCATTTCCCAGTTGAGCGTCATCACCAGGGTTAACAGAGGTAATCCAGAAATACTGATGTCAGTCTCACTGAAGCCAGATAACTGAAAGAGAGCCGGACTGAACTCCGCTCAGTTTTTCAACACATGCCTACAATTGAATTACAGCTTGTAAACAAACTCACAGGATTCCTACATATATTTTGTTTATTGGAAAGAGTTTTAGTTACTGCTGTTATGTTTAGCTTTCCAGGAATGAGGCGATGTCAGATGTCAACATCTGGAATTACCCATAAGCCTCCACATTTTAAGAATGAGAAAAAAGGGGGTTATGGGTTCAGAAAAAAAATGTTTGTACCTCTTGAGCTTGACTTCATTCGCCAAATGAAACAAATCAAAAGAAAACCACTTCAGTTAATGACCAAGAGTCTAGCTCCAAGTTTCCAATTTTTGGAGTAACTACGGTCGTTCTGGGAAAGAATGTCAGTACAATTCCTAAAATGTAAAGCAAATGTAATCACCGTCTCCCCGAAGGCGTCTAATCTACAGAGTAATGTTTAATCACGGCTGTATGATGTGACTGAGAGCAGCCTGCTGCCTTGTTGCGGAAAAGAGGAATACGTAATGGAATATTAGCGGGTCTCGTGTCTGGCTTACTACTGTAGCTGTGTTTCATCTCTTGTTGGAACACACGCACACGCACGCACACACACACACACACACACACACACACACACACACACACACACACACACACACACACACACACACACACACACACACACACACACACACACACACACACACACACAGTAGTGATGTCTGCGAGTTGCCTGTGGTCTGGACAGCATCACAGGCTGTGGTCAAAACTGCACTGTCTGGGTTACACACAATTTACACTTGTCTTCAAAGACACACAAACACACAAAAACACATACACACCGATACCAAGTGGAGACTGTGGCCGTATACAAGTGTGTTTTACAGCCTCACAGTAGAGAGTCGTATATAAAGTCATATATAAATTTACAATTTGGCTCCAAGAGGGCTTTACAATCTGTTAACTCTGTTACGGAAAAACTGTTCAAAGAAAAAAGACAAGCAATAGTAAACACAAAAGTAAAAACAGCACAGACGCAAACCACAGTCAGCTGACGTCCAACTTTTTTGTGAATGCCGAGGTATATATTAGTGAATAAGAATGACGTTGTTTACAGTAGTATTAATTCAAGACCCTCCTTCATTGTGACTAACTGCACATCTTAGCATGGTTAAAACCCAAAGCTTCATTTCATTTGTCCAATCGTGTCTTTCTATTTATTTTCCTCGACATAACTACACTGTAGCTATGTAAGAATGATAATAAAAGCCTTGCATTTTGAATCTTTAGAAAGTTGGCTTCTGGTGGACGCGTTTCCCTTTATACTGGCTAATTGAATTGAAACCATGTGAGAAGTTTAAAAGGGGAAATGTGTTTTTGTTGGAGCGGCTTATATGGGAAACATGGCAGAGAGCCTCAGGTAGAATCATCGTTTTTGTAAATGGTCAGAAAAAAAAGCCCCGGTTTTTCTACATCAATGTGTTGTATTATATCAAACTCAGATGAACGTTTGTTTTCAAAGAAAGAGTTAGAGTAGAGTAGAAGTACTTCAAAATGGAATTAAAGTGCAAGCCTTGGGTAAATGTACTTCCACCACTGACAATGTGATTTATAGCCAGCACTGTTAAAACATGGTAGCTGCACTCTTTGGCTCGCACACAGCTAATTGAAAACATGTCAAATGTAGCTTTCTGACCTTGCCTTAAAACATGATCTGTCACACACACATAATTTCAAACACACATGTGCATGCAGGCATAGCTAAAACATACACGTAATCATCACATTACAGAACTACAGCCTTAACAATCAACAATGACTCATCATGTCAGCAATATGTGTCTTTTTTTTATAACGAAATTGGGCTTTGGTTGAAATGTTTTTAGTTAGTAGAAACCGCCTTAATTCAACTCTTAGGACTACTTTTTTTTAGCAAATGCATTACAGCAAATGTTACGGAAGTTTCCGTGACTATTTCCATAGCTTGCATCAGTTTGTTTTAAACCATGCTGAGGTACAAGGAGAAACTGAACCCCACATGTATGAATGAATGGTGAGGTAGTTTGGGGCCAAGAACACAGACGGATAATGGAAGTGACTTCTATAGATAGTGGAGGTTAATAAACCTAGATGATAAACAGTGTCTGGTGTCAGTGGTGTGAATCCAGGTCAGCTGTGAATGCCTCAGTGATCACTGGAAGTCATTAAATGTGTCTGTGAGAGAAATAGAGAGTGAGAGTAAAACGAGAGCGTGTGTATGATGTCTGTTTATCTGTCTGTCCACACGGTGTAAAGATCACATGAGGGTCTCTTTATCACAAATGTCAAACTATAAAAAACACTGCTGCTGTACGGCTTTCTTTGCTCCCATAGTATGTGAGTTAGGAAAATGTAACAATCACCTGCTTGTATTCCCAGACTAACTGGCCACATCTCAACAGCTGCTTTGGAGGAACTGTATCGGCGTGGCTGTAGAGTATCAGTCTCTTCCCACTCAGTGTGTGTAACAGGCAGGGAGTGGTGGTGTAAAGGATACACCTTCCCTTTTTAACTGGCCTACATTCCCTCCACACACACACACACACACACACACACACACACACACACACACACACACACACACACACACACGCACAATGCTGTCTGAATATGAGTAATCACTGGACGATCTCATGTGGTCTTTGCCCCTTGAACTTTCGTCTCCATGCAGGCTTAGAGCTCCTCTCCCACACTGGTCGAGACTTCACACTGCAGGTCTGTGTGTGTGTGTGACGGGTCTCTCTTTCTATATGGTTCAATGTTCATGTTCATTGGTGTGCGTGTGTGTGTGTGTGTGTGTGTGTGTGTGTGTGTGTGTGTGTGTGTGCTGGTTTCCCCTGCAGCATCTGGAACGTATTCCCACTTCACCACCATTTATGGTAGAGCCATCACCGGCAGGATGCACGGACATCTATGGAGCTCACGGCGCCCAGCTCTCTGCGTTTAAGAGCCCCTGGAAGAGAGGCCCCGTCGGGGTAGCAGCCCCCACAGACTCACCCATTATCGGGCTCCCTGGCTGGGGTCGTGGCCCTATTTACCAGCCTTAATGGCTAGAAAGGCTGGAGGCGGGGGCTATACATTATGGAGAAATACGACACGATGGAGCTAAGGGGCAGCCAGGTTAGAAGCCGGTCACTGAGCTCCCTGTTTTCTATATGCAGGTGTTCAGAGTCTGATGCAAAGTCGAGGCAAAGCAAGGTCTCTTTGTCAATGAGGCATACAGTACACTTTAAATGTATCTTTTGTAGCCCATGTTTTGTCTAGGATTACAGTATACACTACCACCAAGCAGTAAACAGGAGAAGAGGGGCTTAGTATAACCAATGAGGCGAGGCCTGACAGAATGGCAATAAAGCTTCATATAAATGGACGTGGAACTTCCTCCAGAAAAAGCCTCAAAGCCTGTTTGTAGTCAAGTCAATATACTTGTTAGCACACAGTTAAGCACTTTTAAGGCACTTGTAATGTGGTGTAAACATCATAAGTCTTTGGTAATGGTTGCCATGGGGAAATGAAAAAGGCTTGATGCACTGGAACAGACTGCAGTCGATACACAGCCACTAAATCAGTTTATTTAGTTAAACAGCAAGCGTCAACAATGGGAAATATTACATATGACTACACTTACTGCTGCTTGCCGTATGTTTCATCATGCTGCTGATCCCTTCTGTTCGGTGTGTGTGTGACTGACTCAGTTTCGCAGTGTGTGTTTTAACACTTGTAGGGGGTTTCAGCAGGACAGGAATGTTCCACTGTGGGATCAGTAAAGTAGCTACTTCTATTTTACATCTAGGGCTAATTTTATTCTGTCTCTACTGTAACCACAACAGATTAGTACAGCTGTGGGCGGCTTGGGTGTAGGAAATTGAAGGGTCGCTGGTTCAAGTCCCTTTAACAACCAAGTGCTGACTGAGGGCTGCTATCTGGAGAGGTGCCTGTTTGCCCACTCCTTATACTAAGATGGGTTATATTTCACTTTCCCTTCTAATCAAACAGTTGACTTGATGAAAGATGGGAGAGTTATCTTTAGGCAGGAACTGAATCTGAGTGGCATAGTTCTCGTAAAGTGTTATATAAAAGCCATAAAACTACTTTTAGCCTGCAGTAATCTGATTTTAGAAATGTGTTTCTCTCAACAAAATGAGAGCAAGTTTGCCAAAATAACATCACCTTTATATAGCTGACAGTACATTCAAAAAACAACTTATTAAAAGATGCCAATGTACAGTCTTTGAAGCAGTTTCGATTATGACTGGATGGACGGAGATGTTAAAATGATCAACCGCAGGAAACTATTTATAACAGCATGGATTTGTTTGTCTCGAAAGCCTGAAAACAGCAGGCATTCAGAGCTATCAGGGTGGGACTGTGGGTTTATGTAAAACACAGACAACTAGACCACTTGAGGTTACTCTACTGTAGTGCATTGATGAAAGTATGTTTTGAACTTGTATCCAGGGCACAGCGCTGAGGTTCGAGCTTTGTTATGGTTCTATTTCCAGTCTTTTACTAACTCCATTTCTAGCTGCGGTCTTCGCTGAACTCGAGGTAACCCTTCTGGCAAGTGGAGCGCTAAATGCAAAGCTTTGTCTTGTCAACAAGGCTGTTTGTTTGGACAGTTTCTGCAGATTGGGCTCATTAAACTTTAACGCCAGCAGTGAGGGAACGAGGGATTCTGCCAGGGAAGGAAAACCCGTGCTGCAGTCAATTATTTAAGAGTAACTGATCTGACAAAAAGGCCTTCTTCACACTCTGGTACACACTGTTCTGACCTTTGCGTCTTGTACGATATGTGAGCAAGTTCTTAATGATTGATTTAGGAAGACTGAAAAATCACAGATCGTTTTTTTCACCCAACAGAAATAACTAGATGACATGATGCCATAAGCCCATTTAAGTCGCTGTGTGTTTATAGAAAAACATGTTGAAGTTGTTATTTGTCTTCGTTACTCACTTACAGGAAATAACAAATAAACATGTCGTTGGCACCTGTCTGTTAATTCAGTAGCACAATGCATCATTCTATCAGAATTCATCAGGCCAATGTTAGCAATATTAACACCAACATCAAGACTTGGATTTCACATCAACATGAAAAAAGAAAGTAACGTGTATCAGCATGCTAACATGCAACAAATAAATTATAACCAGATTAACCATCGTAGTTTAGCATTATAGCTGCGGCTAATGGAATGGCAATAATTGTTCTGGTAAATTATCATAGACCATTCCCTGGTTATGGATCTAGATCGAAAGCCAGGGTATCACTTCAGTTACTCAGTAAGAATTCATCCTTAGGGGAACATCAATGACACCCCAAATATGACAAAAATGTGAAAAAAGGTGGCAGAGAGAAGGAAAAAAAAGTAATTCAGTAGGATATATCTGGGAGCCATGAATGTCTGTAGATACAATGTTAGTTTAT
Source organism: Notothenia rossii (assembly GCF_949606895.1). NCBI lineage: Eukaryota > Metazoa > Chordata > Actinopteri > Perciformes > Nototheniidae > Notothenia > Notothenia rossii. Next base: position 81,598,399 of record NC_136909.1, read on the forward strand.
GTAGGTTTTGTAATACTTTACTGTTCCACTTTGACATGCTATTGGAGCTTGATATCATCCGGGATAACTGAAGTCAATAGGCTTTATCCTCTGGGAACCATGAATGAAATGATTACATCATTACATGTCACTTGTTAGACGCTTTTATCCAAAGCAACTTACATACTCAATACTGTGGACAATCCCCACAGGAGCAATTTGGGGTGAAGTGTCTCAGGGACACAACGACATGCTGACTGCAGTGGGGTTTGAACCTGTGACCCCCTGAGTCGAACACCAACGCACAACCCACTGCACCACACGCCTCAAAATGTCATGGCATTACATCCATTAAGTGTTGAGATATTTCAGTCTCCACCAAAGTGGGAGACGGACACAATCATCATTAAAACCACTCAGCATACATGGCTTGAAGGTGGGTTGAAAGGAGTTGGATAACAGCTAATGTACCTGTACAACAAAGCACTGGTATATTCTGGGATATCAAGGGTGTTATCTGGCTACTGTGGCATACGAGCCAAACTTGATCAGTGAGATCCATTAGCTATCTGAGTTGAGGATAACTTAATTCCCTCTCTTGGATTATGGGGATAGGATATTAAATTCAGAACTGGATTATTATTTTTATTATTATGGCTGGGGAAGCTAATTCGATTCATAACTTCTGGAACTAACGGAGCCATATGAGTCACGAACCAAAATGACTAATTTTATGGCAGCAAATATCAGAAGTTCCTGTGAGACAGATGCTTTCGCTGGTATTATATGCAGCTGCGACACAAAACAAAGACGTGTTCTACCCTGCAGTGCCACAGCTGATCAAAACGGTACCAGCTGAGGAGATCCCTGGGGTTAGCAGATTGTTCAAGAGGAATTGAAGTGCCTTTTTGTCACTGTCCACGGTGCTCTTTAAAAAAAAAAGCGTTTTGCTGTCTGTTATTAGTGCCTGTTTTGTGACAGGAGGTGTGTTACTGAACAGAGAACGACACTACACAGAATGAGGATCTGAGTCGTGGACTTCGAGTCATGGCTGAACCTGTCTCTGCGGTCCTGCCTGACTCTCATCATACTACTTCCCTGATGGCTCCCACAGGATTGCTGACATCCTCGTGGATTCATCTTCTTATTATAGACACATGCATTTTAAAACATTTGGTCTACCTATGTTGTAAATGTATTGTCTTTTCGATTTACACACGGCATCTATTGCACATCTGTCCGTCCCGGGAGAGGGATCCCTCCTCTGTTGCTCTCCCTGAGGTTTCTCCCATGTTCCCCTTTAAACTGTGGGTTTTCTCTGGAAGTTTTTCCTTGAACGATGTGAGGGTCAAAGGACAGAGGGTCTAAGGACAGAGGGTCTAAGGACAGAGGGTCTAAGGACAGAGGGTGTCGTATTGTCATACTGATATTCTGTACAAACTGTGAAGTCCACTGAGACAAATGTAACATTTGTGATATTGGGCTATATAAATAAACATTGATTGATTGATTGATTGATTGATTGATTGATTGATTGATTGATTGATTACCTTAAGTGGCATTAGGGAAAAACTACTTTGTAAATCCCTGTAATGTTTTATAAGTACATCATGTGTTTAGAAGAGTGGTGAATAGTTTACTGCCCAGCAAGTGTGTCATGATACAGGTTTTAAGGCCTCATTTGAGTCGATATAGTAGAATTAATCCACTATCTATCTATTCTATCTATCCTTTCCTGATACACAGAGAGGACACAGGCCTTCAAACATTGCAGTGAATTCTGCTCCCTTTCTCAGTCAAGAAGGTTGCAATTGCAGTTCTGTCCGTTTCCCAGTCTGTTCACACATGCTAAGTGTGTGAGCTGCAACCAGCAGACACTTCATATCATTTACAAGCTGTTCAATTCATGCAGTGTCTGTTCGGGAAGTTCTTATGCCAATGCTTGCTACCAACCAAGCACACGTTCATGATAGCAAGAGCTTCCATGGAAATGTCAAGGGTTCAATAAATGCAATGCTCAATGAAATGGATAGCTCACAGGTTTGATGAACGCTTTGGAAGGGAGTGTTTCAAGAAAGCTCAGACTGGTTGACACCAAGAAATTAAAATAAACATACGAAGACGTTGATGTTTAAAAGAAAATGATTGGCGATCTAATTTAATTTGGCCTTCAACATGAACGTAGGACTGTCGCAAGTTATAGCTCTGTCCACAGGAAACTGCTCCCATCAAGAGAAAATATCATTGCCTAAGGCTTCTCTGAAGAACAATAACATCAGTCTAACTGTCAAAGTCTTGAATATCAGGAAGAAACAGCGAAAGATAGGAGTCTGTACACAGACACTTGGGTAGTTAAAGAAACAAATAAACAAACCAATTGGCCTGAGATTTTTTGCATTGTACAAAAAGAGTCATGTGACAAAACTATTTATACTTAAAGAAAAGCACAGCGGCGGTTGTGTGTCCTACTCCATCCTCATTAAGTGTGAGTGTACTACAACTGAATGGCCCACGGTTTATTGATCCGTGTGATGTAATGCAGGGCCAAAAGTCCTACAGTACTTCTTTAATGTAAAGTAATTTCCCTCTTAGCTACGGAAGCATTGAATACAAATCTTGACCTACTGTGAGTGGAGCTTGCGCTGTTTGTACCCAATGATGCAGATATACAAACATTATCTCAAGACATTGCAAATACACTAAGGATAATTATACTTAATTATTACCAGCACTGTTGGTTAGCAACCATGTATACTCATTTGTATACACACAAAGTATATGTCTTATGAACATTTCTCTACTGCATGACACATGACGAAGGATTCATGGCATTAGCTGCTCTGAGACACACACACACACAAAGGTAGATAATATACATAGATGCATTCAGAGACGTTGAAGGCATACAAAGGTAGGATTATACATACACACACACGCACTAACAAACACATTACATAATTACATTATTACATAACATGTAATTTCCTTTTTTTTCTCCCACACATACTTTGTGAATTGAAAGAGCCGCTTTTCCTCCATTAATCCCATTCAGAATTTCAACAGCTATTTATTTATAACGTGCACACACACAAAAATATATACATTACATCAATAACCCTGCACACGTGTACGCTGAACAACCTTATACCAATATACACATAAAACACCTTATTCTTGCCGTTATACATAATATTGGGATTTTTTTATTTTAATTTTTTGTATTGTTTTTCCTTTAAAGTCTTTGGGGTTGCACAGCCACATTTTGGTATTATTTGCTACAAATAGCTTTCAATATCAGTAAAATGTTAGCACAATCCTAGACTGGGTAGACCTTTTGAACACAGGACCCATGCATTTTCTGGTATTTTTCCATTGTCCTCTTCCCTGCTTTCTCTCCTCTCTCTCTGCTCTTCATCCCACAGAGGATATTCCTTCGTGGATGTATTTTTAACCGGTGCGGGTCTCCTGTCAGAGTGGAGCTCAGGACGTGACAATCATAGTGGATCTGATCGAGTTACACACAGCAGCCTCTTCTACACCTTTTGATTGACGTGTTTTTGGAATCAGTTTTCTAACTGAGCAGAAAGTGCTCAACATCTTGTCTGAAATGTCAAGGTGGCTGGTTGTTGAATGATCATTCCTAACGAAAACTTCCACTACAAGACTATAGAATAGAATATAATTGGGAGGGATGAAACCCTCTTTAATGGTCACACATGAAGAGCACACAGCACAGTCTAGGAGTCTAGCACTAGGAGCAGTGGGCAGCTATTGTACAGCGCCCGGGCAATGGGAGTGAGGGGGATGTCCGGTGCCTTGCTCAAGGGCACCACGGCAGGGCAGGAGGTGAACTGGGTCCTCTCCAAGTAGCAGTCTACACTCCATAATTTAGGTCCGGTCTGGGACTTGAACCGGCGATCCTACAGCTCCCAGTCCAAGCCCCTACTGACTGAGCCACTGCGTACATTAATGGTTCATTGAATCATTTCAAATGATTTAAATAGTGTTTATAAATACTGTATGTGAGTGTTGTCTCTAGGCATATCTCTTTTTGTGTTTGTGATATATATACAAAGTGCTGATCGGTTCCCGATGTAATGTACATATTAAGCAGGGAGTCTAATTACGTGATCCAGTTTCAAACACTGGGGACCACACACACATAACAAGTTCAAAATACATCCAGCGGGATAAAAATACAAGCGTGCATATAAACAGATTTACACACATACTGTACTACACAGTAAAAGATAGACCATTGTTTGACTGCTGGATCAGAACAATGTCTGCCCAACACAACTGAATGACATCAGTCAAAGGTAATGGCTGAATTCTGACATGGCTTTTTGTGTCTGAAATATCTCTAAACAGCCGTAATCCTGGTGGGATTAGGAGAGGCTTAGTGAGGCAGGACATAGACATCAACCTCCTCTCTGTTAGACTCTATCCTCTCATCATCCATCTCTCCACTTCTCTGTATCGCTGTCTTACACTTCAGCGTCAAAACTCCGAGCCAAAGATGGAAACATAAAAAAATTTGTTATATCATCTACTTGAATAATTCAGAGTCTCCACGAGCACAACTATATATCAAGTAGGTATAAAATAAAGCCTTCCTCTGTACTGCACGGTTTACTCCCTCTGGCTTTAGATTGTAAATAAAATGCATTAAAGGGGAAATGAAGCTTCCCAAGTTAATGACTGTCAGACTGGAAAATATCTTTACATTGACCACCATTGACTCTCATAAATGTTTGTAAACCTGTTTCCAACTTTTCTGGAGCAGCAAATACTCAGATAAAACAGATGGCAATGAAAGCATCGTCTATTTTGTTTCTGTGTTTCCTCAAAGGTCAGCTCTGTGGCGGCCCGTCCACACTGCGGCGTGCGTTGAAGCTTGCCGGCGGGCGTGTCTGAAACTCGACCAACAACCAATCACATGAATCTCCCGCCCCTGACACACAAGCAGCGGTTCGATTGGCAAGAGCTTGTACTGGCATGTGATTCGATTGGCTGACGCTTCTGCCGAGGCTTCAAAAGTTGAACATTGCTCAACTTTTGCAGCGAGCCACGCCAGCAAAACTTCCCACAATGCAGTTCGGCGAAAATTGACGTCACCCCATTCAAAGTGAATGGTGAAGCTTTCAACGCACGCCGCTGTGTGGACGGGCCGTGAAGATGGCTTTCTGTAGTTCAATGCTGCAATTTTGTGATGGAAAAGAAATTCACTTCCACTCCACGAGCAGATCTACTCATCGCAACGATTCAACATTTACTGCCACACTGAGCTTCAGAGCATTGATGTTGAAACAACTGGGTAAAGTCACGGCTCATTATTTCCATCCATACATCAATATGTCTTTGCAGGGTCAAAGGGGACTTCACTACAGCACTTGTTTTAAATACAAGACTTAAAAACCTTGCTTTCCACTATCAATTCACCTCTGACAAAAAATGTTGAGCATGTTTGGGATTGTTATACGAGATATGGATAAACGTGTGTGTGTGTGTGTGTGTGTGTGTGTGTGTGTGTGTGTGTGTGTGTGTGTGTGTGTGTGTGTGTGTGTGTGTGTTTGTGTGTGTGCGTGTGCGTGCGTGTGTGTGTGTGTGTGTAATGCCATGTGACAGGTAATGTCATGCAGCTACTGAGGGATTAAGCTCTGTCCATCGCTCTGCAATCACAAGCCTCTGACCATCAGTGCTCTGACCACTGAGCCCGATCCTTTCACACACACTAATCCCGTCCGTGAGACCTGCTCTGAGTGTGAGTGTGTGTGTGTGTGTGTGTGTGTGTGTGTGTGTGTGTGTGTGTGTGTGTGTGTGTGTGTGTGTGTGTGTGTGTGTGTGTGTGTGTGTGTGTGTGTGTGTGTGTGTGTGTGTGTGTGTGTGTGTGTGTCATTTGATGTGGAGAAATGTGATAAATGGGGAACCGTGACACATTTTCCAGAGAAAGGAATATAGGTTTAAGGATAACATTAGATTAGATTATGTTTTTGATGTCATCACATTTATTTTTAAACATACAACATGACATTGTATTCAGGTATGTCCTTTTCTAACTAAACCGTCTACAAGATATTATGTAAGCTTGCATGCAGCATAGCTCTAGGGGGGACAATGTCAGTCATTCCAGACTAAAGTAACTGAATGGATTGGCACAGATACTGGTACAGAGATTCATAGTCTCCCGAAGATGTACACTATCCCTCATTGGGCTCGGGAGTATGTTTAATACTAGAAAATGTTAGCATGGTGAAATACAAAGGTAAGTAGCATTGTTGAATATAAGCATATTAAAGCTCTGAATTATGATTATGTTAGCTACTTAGCTTCAATACAGTGGCTTAAGACTTCATGTTTGCAACCAAACTAAGTGTTAGATGTAATGGGGGTCTCTCCAATCCACACTATTTCTTCAGTCTTCCTCTGTTTTGCCATACTCCCTTTTGTTTTCATTACATTTTTTACTTATAGCTTTTGTGTGTGACAGATTTACTTTGTGTCTATGTTGGGTTTTTGTCAAAAATTAATTTACTTTCAACATATTCAAATAATCATCAATATGTATATACCAATTCCAAGTTACGACAAGATCTAGACAGTTGGCAGTTAGTTTGAAGAGCTCTCTAACTCTCATAACATACTTTTACAAGCCTCTAAGAATTTTAATACACCTCCGACCAGATCTAGTTTCCACTTTAAAAAAGCAAAGAGACAAAAATAGACAGAAAGGGAGACAAGACTGGGAAAAGGGACAAAATAAAGGAAGGAGAACAGCATTTATTAAAGGATTTAAGACTAACATTTCTTACAGACTGTGAGGGATGCCAGAGGACAGAATAACAAAGACAAAGTACAAAATGTAAAATATTAAAAGCATACACAAAGAAAAAGCTTGTATAGTATAAATGAAATAAAGTGAACAAGCTCAAACAGAGGGAAATGACGCAACATCCTACGTATACCTAGGCATGGGAGGGTGCAAACACACACACTGCCACGCACATGCGTCATGCTCACACAGGTGGGAAAGAAAGAGGCGAGAGGCGAATGAAATTAACCCATGTTTTACTGCAAACAAACCAGAGGGAGAGATAATTACACACACACACACACACACACACACACACACACACACACACACACACACACACACACACACACACACACACACACACACACACACACACACACACACACACACACACACACACACACACACACACACACACACACACACACACACACACACACACACACACACACACACACACACACACACACACACACACACACACTGCGTTGATCAATGGCCGAGAGCTTCACACGGTGCAGTTGAAAAGGGCTGGTGGAGAGAAAACCCATGGAGACAATAAAACTATTTCTGGACTCCATCAGTCAGCGCTTTCTCCCTGGCGACCGCAATATTAAGGGAGCAACTGGAGGCATGAAATATGTACAGCATCATTAGGAGTGACCAATGAGTCCCCAGAAAGGGGGGAGAGGGAGACGGGGGATAATAAGGCACCTTTACTCACTCTGTTATCCTGCTGCCTCTCAGGTGTAATTGCTAAACTACTGTGTATTTTGTTCTTTGGTACCTGAAATATAGTCAAAGGAAATTAGGTTCTCCCATCAATACGAGGTAGACTAGCATAATTAATTAGAGAGAGAACATGCAAAGTGTTCACAGTTTTTCACAGGACAAATAAGCAGCTAAAAAGCACTGTTTATCTCCATGACGTGTTGGACGTGTGCTGGTTCACACAAACTCAACTGAGTGTCAATCCACCCTTGCAAAAAGTTAACGGTTGTGAAAAAGAACTGGTATAAAGACCATCTTATTGTGTAGACCAATTTGGCAAAAAATTACAAATATTAGCCAAAATATTGCATTTCTTAGTCACAATTATGGCAGAAGCAGCAGACATATTTTAAATGCAATAGCAGTAATGTATCACAGCAATGACAGCAACGATACGGCACGAGAAACTTAAAATCACTTATCACACATTAGTATTATTTATACTTAAGAAACACTGAAAACTGAAAATAACATGACAAGACAGTGCCATTAAAACTAATGAAGCTCAGCGCAAGTTCTTTCAGGAAGACATTCAGTCCGCAGCTGCATATAATCAGCTCATCACGGGCTTTCTGTTAACTGATTACATTCACCTCATTCTCCAGCAGCCAATCACCGTGCTGCAGCCACACTTTAAAATGGTTCTCCTCTTTCCTGCAGTCAGCGTGATTTCAGGTTGTCATGCTGCCGCCCGCCTCCTCCCCAGCCACCTCCTTTCATCACATCCAGTGCCAGGAGAGCTAATCCAAAGACCTCATCACATCCCCTCTTCATCCCATCTCCTCATCAAATCCAGACCTTCAGCATCATCACCAGAGTCTAGACCCCGAAGGGTTCCCTATATGCTCACGGCTGCCTTTCCCCCTTTAGATATACCATTTCAGGATCTGGGTCTAATCGCCAAAGACTTTTATCATATGGCATGTGTCAATAAATGTTCTTTAAACAAAATGAAGTCCCTCCTGATTGAACTCCTGTTGGTAGCAAAAAGAACATAACTCATAAGTACTGGCTATCTTGTAAGATGCTCTAGTATATCAAGTGAGTAGAAGCAAATGACTGCAGCGAGCCAACTCTTATGCAGAGAAACTGTTCGACCTTATCCGGTTGTAAATATTTGAAATCAAATCCAATCAGGCGGGACTTTTCATGTAAAATGTGTTGTTTTTTCCACCATCTTCTTGCTACCACAGCCACCTCGGCAGCAGCAGAGGATGACCACGTGTTGTTAGCTGGAACTCAAACTGTCACAGTGACAGAGCGCAGGCTGCATTGACATTTGTACGAGCACAGCCAGTACTGGTCAGCTGTAATGTCAGGCAGATAAAAGACAACACTCAATCCACCAACACAAACGCCCTGTCACACCAGAATGAGGGGAGGACCTGTGGTTATATTTGAATACTGATTCCCTGGACTATGAGGGAGATGCAGTCAAACAAATGATTATGTTATTTTTTTGTAATCATGGTGTGGTTATTGCTCACAACCGGACAATCCCGAAACATGTTGATACAACAATCAACATGGTTTGTTTTTCGATTAAAACAGTTTCTGTCACAGAAGGCCGTACTAAAGTTCTCAAGGCCCCATCACTTTTACAATTCTTCATGTGTATCTGCTTGCTACAGCGAGTTGTCATGCAGACTTAAGTTTCTTTGGGAGTTTATTCTTGTGCCCTGCAAGGGTCTAATGATAGAGGGTGTTAAGCCAGCTGAGACAAGTGTGTATTTCATGGTATTTGGCTGTACAAATACAATATCATTGAAAAAATGATTGAAGTTGTCAGTGGAACTAATACAACTCATAATCTGTATTTTTTTTGGTAGCTCTTTGTAAACAGCATTGAAGATAAATAAACATCGTAAGCTGGTGTAAAGTTCTGCATGGAAATGGAATAGAATTTGTCGTGTTCATAATCAAGATGACCAATAATAAAACTGTCCAATCACTAAGCAGCGACTCACACCATGTGACTTCATGCTTACAGTTCCCAGTTTATCATTATCTCTGCTGCCCGCCTCCTCACCCACACCCGCTCCCGAGACCACATCACTCCCATCCTCCAGAACCTCCACTGGCTCCCCGTCCGTCAAAGAATCCACTTCAAAGTCCTCCTCATTACTTACAAAGCCCTCAACAACCAGGCCCCCCCCCCCTACCTCACAGACCTGCTGCACCACCACACCCCTTCCCGCTGCCTCCGCTCATCAGAAGCCAACCTCCTATCCATCCCCACCCGCACCAATCACCGGACTTGGGGGGACAGAGCCTTCTCCGTCGCTGCCCCCTCCCTCTGGAACTCACTCCCACAACCCATCAGAGACTGCACCGACCTCACCACCTTCAAAAAACTCACAAAAACTCACCTCTTCAATCTGGCTTTTCCTGTGTGATTGTTTTTGTATTATTTGACTTTAACTTTAACTATATATTTATTTGTTGTTCCTTTCTTCTCTTTTCTTTTTTCTTCACTATTATCTGTAAAGCGTCTTTGAGCACCTGTAAAAGCGCTAACAAATTAAATCTATTATTATTATTATTATTATTATTACAAAGCCAGTGATAACACAAAATGTCTTAGAGCAGAAAGGCGTTAATGTAACAATTATTTTCTTTGAATAAACCAAACTTCAACATTCCTACTTCCAGCAGGTAGTGGTGTAACCCATCTGATAAGGAGGACACTGCAAAACTATCAGCATCAAAATTTGTCAACAATAAACAGAAAAGGAACATTTTGGGTCGATGTTTGATGCATTGTTCTGGTGTCTAGCAATGGTATTGTCTTTAATTTAGTGATGCAAATACCCATTGACTGCCAATGAATATGGACATGTAACTGCTCGGCTTCATTTGTGTATCTGGGTAAAGGGATCATGTGTTTTATAACCAGTTAAGAATGATCATTTCCCTGTGTTTTTCTATGGTTAATACAATTAAGAAATACTCGGATTCAATTCATAACCAGGCTTTAATTATACAAGATATGGTGTTCCCCTTGAGCTCAGAAATGTCCTGACTTCCACACAATGAAAAATAAAGAGGGAAAGCTACACGTCTAGGTGGTCATAAAAAATAGTTGAACAAAAGTTTTGCTGCGTATTTCAAAACATCTGATGCCCACAAAAACAAGAGAAAGAACATGAGTATTCATTCTGTTTCCATTTTCACAGCTATGGGTCATTACAGAGTACATGCAGAGAAGAGGAAGTGGTCTCTGCGTGTGTATCAGACTGATTCGCCAGAGTCTTTGTGCCGATATCGTCTGATTATAAATGCAGACTTGAAGCTATACCTTGGCGGTGGTTTATTCTATGCATGCTGTGAGGCTACGAGGCAGAGCAGGGCAGCAGATAGGAAATATGTAATTCATATTTAATCATGGGACTGTGAAGGTCAGAGAGAACCTCAAGAGGATGATTTAATGACCGACAGGAGCACATGTTTGTCATACTTGTGAGGATCTTCTATCAAAAACACAAATTCATCGTTACCTAAATTGTATCTTCAACCTTTTTCTGTGCTTACAAATAGTGCATCACAGTCATCTAGGATCTCATGAATATGTCATTTGAAATGTTAATCTTTCGTTTAGGCCGCAAGGGAAAAGTCATGGAAGTGTCGGTGCCTTACAGAGCTGCTTTAAAACAAGGTAAGACCTTTTTTACCCCTTAAAGGTCCCATATCATGGCCATTTCTACTGATCATATTTCCATTGTTGAGGTCTACTAGAATAGATTTAAATTGTGCAATTTTCCAAACTCACATTGGTTTCTCATACAGCATCTCCGTATAGTATGTGTATTCACTTTCTGTCCTACACGGCTTGTTGGAGCTCCTGCCCCCCACTCCCCCTCCCTGTGAGCCCAGTGTGCTCTGATTGGTCGGGACATTGCGAGGCTCGCTGCTCAGTGAGCTGGCTTATTGGTGTGGTTTCCGGGTCGGCGATACAGCGGGAAAGCGCGAAACTCATCCTGAGCACACACAAACACTCACAGCCGAAGTAAAAACAATAAGTGTGGCTTGATATTGAGTAAGAAAAAGGTTTATAACGCTGTGAGAATGGGTCTGCGGAGAGCATTTCTCCGCCATCCCAACTCATCTATTACCAACCAAGGAGCTCTATGCAAGTCAATGGGGACTCCCTGTTAGTTGAAAATGTACGCTAAAGGTCCTGGTGTGTGAGGAGTTCCGCGGATTGGTCCATTTTGGTTCCCGGAAGAAACAAATGGAAAAAGAGAAATCTCCAACGAGGCGTTTTGGGGCAGCATGGACAGGTCTTTTCTGTGTTAGAGTTTTACTCGCTACAGGGTGTACTTTGAGGGTTTGTGACTCTGCAGACCGTTTACATGCAGAAAAACCTTCATAACACACAAGGGGACGGGTAATAACCAGAAAAGCATGACATTGGACCTTTAAGTGGAACTAATATGACCAAGAAGATAAAAAAACTGAAGAAGACATTTCTCTATACTCAGAAGTGAGTTCAACAACTGACATCCATACAGATAAAGATATAGAAATGCTGTCATTTAAGTATTGTTTGTCTTTGTCGCAGTTATCACAAATGTTCTGAGTCTGTCTCTCTGTCTCTCTGTTTCTGTTGAAAGATATATTTCTCTGTGTATGAACAGTATATCTAGATGTATAGGTGAGTATATAACAGACACACAGTCAGTTAAAACCAATCCAATAAACAGAGCCGTTAGACACAAAGCGAAACACAGTCTGCACCTTCTCCTGTCCTGTATTTTGATTTCTTCCTTTTTACACCATAAGCTGTCTAATGCATTTGAACAAAAAAGGAAATCACTTACAACATTAAGACAGTAGCGTTGTAAGTGTTCCTCTTTAATCAAGAAAATGACCCAGATAGCCGCACTTCACACGATGAAAAATTATTCACTTAGGGGGTTTTGATTTATTGTTCATAACCTGACGTAGTAGTAAAAAATGGCTCCAAGAGACTCACGGGAATTATCAGGCAAGAAGCTAGATTAAATCTAACGTAGATATAAAAAAAATCTGAAATTCTTCAATAACACATGAATAAGTTACATTAACTGAAAGAAATGTGTCAGCAAGTCACATTATTACTTTTAGATAATCTGTTATAAGGTCAACATGTGTTATTTAAAAAAGAAAAAAAAAAAAAAATTGGCTTCCACTAATAATGAAAGTGTTCACTACTGACAGAAGTGAACAAGATTGAAATAAAGTATACATGGAAACATTGAATCCATATCCTGCATGACTCAGATATCGAGAGCATAAGAGATCAAGGTGTCAAGGTAACAAAGTCTTTTTCCAGCGGAGGGCTTACGGCAGGAAATCCATGTTATGAGCCGAGAAACCAGAAGCTCCCTTCGGTCCTCAGGGCCACACACTGACATGATTAGATCCTAATAAGTGGAAGTGTACAGAGAAGTCATTATCTGTGTGTTCAAGCAACATAATGATCTGTTTCTGTATCGACTGTATATCCAGATGAAATCAGAAATATTTCCACCTGCCATGACCGTTACAGAGACTGGAAATAAGAAGCTGACTCATGTTTGGAAATGTAATTAAAAGACTGGAGGACTCAGATATAGTGCTCTAATTATAAATGGCCTGGCAAAAATTTCATTTTTTCATTTTGCAGCAATGTACATGCAGATAAAAAAGACTGAAAATGAAGGGAAATAACTGTTGCCTACATGGCTTCGATAGGGTTTCGACTGACACAGGAGGGTGAGAGTATATGGTATGGATCAACCTCTTGAGAAATGAATTCTCTCACGTCGGCAGGCTGAATCCCCTTTCCAATAAAACAGGGATTTACGAGGTGAGCTATGGCAAGTGTTTGGGCGAAAAATATCCAACATAAATTACACAGCTGTGTGCTGAAGTTCAGCAGGTGGGTTGATCTGCCTTTTTTTCTCTAAAGAAATAAGAAACAATATGGTTTCAGAGCACAACAAGGTAAACACAATCAGCATGTTAGCATGTGTCTGACTGCAGCCTCAAAGAAACAATAGCGTGAATGCAGACGCTAGCAGTAACGGCCCGTCCACACTGCGGCGTGCGTTGAAGCTTGCCGGCGGGGGGGGGGGGGGGGCGCTGAAACTCGACCAACAACCAATTCACATGAATCTCCCGCCCGGACACACAAGCACGCGGTTTGATTGGCTTGAGCTTGTACTGGCATACGATTCGATTGGCTGACGCTTCCGCCGAAGCTTCAAAAGTTGTGGGAGCAAAGCTACGATTCGCTCCCACAATGCAGTTCGGCGAAGCGTGACGTCACCCCATTCAAAGTGAATGGGCAGAAACGTTGAAGCTTCAATGCACGCCGCTGTGTGGACGGGCCGTAATGTGTAATAATGCTAATGTTTAGATTCTTATACTGAAGTGTCTCTTGGTCATTTCGGCTGTTTAGAGCCAAAAACCTGAAAGGCACAAGTTAAAGCACGTACATTTAAGTGTAATTAGGAGGATTTTACAATAAGTAGAACCCTTTCAATCAAACATTCAACTCATCTTAAATCTCTAAATGAGTGAAACAAAATACAATCTTTTTCATGTTTCCTCATAAATCGATGATAAGCCTGCCTCTGCCACAGAATTGTCTTTGTCTCCCACCGTTTCCTCGGATCAATCGAGCTCGCAGCGTGGTTGTATTTGTCCAGGCAGCTCAGACAGGGCACAGATCAGAAGATTTCCGATAGAAATCCTCCGCTCTCCGAAGTGATTTCATATCTAATTGCTTTTATTGACTTTACAGCTCTGAACTGACGACCCTTGTTGCTTACAGAGCAAAAGCATCTGCTATAAGCGGAATACAGGGGGAACAAAAAGAGACAATGTGATGGTGTCAACAGCACTGCTGGAAAGCTGGACTGTGTGATTAGACGGTTTCTGGATGTTAGACATATTAAACCAAACATTAATGTCACACCAGCAACAAAAGATGCTTGTTTTAGAAATATTTTGGGATCTTTCAGAAAGTTTTCCTATCAAATGGAAAGCAGTTGTCACAATTGAGTCCAAACCAAAGACTTTAAATATTAAATTATTATTTAATAAATGAAAAACTCTCTGAGGTTTGGTGCATTGTAAATAGCCAGGTTTCAGGAATCTAACGAAATGGTTATGCATTGATCCATTTATGGTTTATTTGCATGCTGTGTTTTCAAACACACAGACCTGACCCAGCAAGCGGTAATCAATTCCTCCATCTTGAATCAGGGCGAGGGTATGTGTTTTTAAAAAAAGTCTTGGAGTCGCTTTGGAAACGGGCGAGTGAGAAAGCGTCAGTGTTTGCGTTTGAGCAGAAAAGTGCAAGTAATGCCTTCAGCAGACAACCGAGTGGATTATTTACAATAACTGTTCACAGGAGAGCAATCAGCATGTGTAATTAGCCACAGCAGCAATCATGATGGAGGTTCACTTCCCATCATTAGGATTAATACAGCATGAAAACATTAAGGGCAGAGGCTAGCACGCCTATTATACTGTAGTGTTTGTGTCGATCCATTTGCTAAACAGTGTTTTAATGTGCGTTTCAGATCAGGTCTTGCTCTGGACTCAAATGTAGGGAAGAGGATTAGGGCCACATGTGCATTTTTTTGGGATCTGACCAAAAGTCAGTCCGAATTCTCATTTAATTTCAAACCTTTATTCAACCAGGTGAATCCCATTGAGATCCTCGATCACTTTTTCAAGGCAGTAGGTTACATTCTGACTTTAGTCTCACATTTCACTGTTGGTCAGATCTAAAAAAAATAAAAAAATAAACCACATGGGGCCCTAATGCTCTTCCATCAAAAGGTCCCATTTGCATGGGGACTAAAAAAATGTATTTGCCAAAAGGTGCATTTGAAAAATGTGTTATTTTGCCAGGACGATGAATCTTACAAACATTTTCATAACCAAAAACATTGGTTTTAAATTATTTCGTGAAAAAGATTGAAGGAAATTGTTAGAGGATTATGCGTCCAAATAATATCAGATATATTTAATTTCACTTCTAGACGAAATTATAAATATGTCTTGCTTCCACCAATCTTTCCAACAAAATAAGTTTGTATATTGTTAAATACAATACTCTAGAAATGTAGTTGTTGCCTGTTTTACGCCTACTGTCAATGTTTCCAATCCAGGAAGTTGGACAAAGTTGATCCTCGATAAGGACTTTGACACGAGAGAATGGTGTCTAGATCAAGAAAAAAGTCAAGTTTTGTTTAAATATTGTAAAAGTGAATAAATCCCATCCCTCCCTAATCAGAGCGCTTTAACTTGCCTAAACTAGGGCGTTGCAATTAATCTTATTTTAATCGCAATTACGATTTTGGCCTGCAACAATTAAGAAAAGAACATAATCGAAAAAAACGATTATTTTGCTTTGCTGGGTTGTGTCAGTGCACTGCAACATATTTGAAATATAGTCTAATTTATTTTTATTTATCATATTTATATATGTTTAGTAGCTTGTGGAAGTGCGATCCAAAATATTTGTTGATCTTGTTTATTTGTATTTATTATTTTGACATTATTTATTTAAATTCAAATATAAATGTATCATTTATTTTTCTGTTGGTTTTTCAGTTGAGTTATACGTTCAGGGTAATCAACAGTTAAAAAGATACTGTTCAAATTATTATTTGTATTTGTTTTAAAGTTCAATAAATGGATGTTTTCAAAGTCAATGAATAATCGTATTTAATAATCGTGATATCAATTATTGACCAAAATAATCGTGATTATGATTTTTGCCATAATCGAGCAGCCCTAAACATAGTCACAAAAAAGGTTATTTATGCTTTTACTGCCAGGAATAGCTTTGTGACAAACAAATATTTACATTGACTGCGACATGTTGCAGATGCGTTCGATATAAAACTTGTACAGCATTACGTTCCCTACATATACTACTTATGGCGTAATTGTCAGCAGGGTGATTTTAGAAAAGTGGGACGCGTTTAAAACAAACTATAATACCGAAAAGTATTGGCCCTTCCCATCCTCCTCCCCCGATCAATATGGTGTTTTGATCTCCGCCAGTCATCTACTTCCAATTAAAGAATGGGATTATGGGCCAGCTGTATTACTGAACGGGTGTTTCTGTTTAGTTTTGTAACATTAGGCTCCCTGCTTTTCCTAATTGTGAATAATAAAAGTGATTCATAATGGAAAAAGCATTACAACTTCACACGCAGACTCAGTCACACGTACAGAGCTGCCAGAGACGCAGAGTTAAAAGGAGATTTCTTGGCCGCCAAATGTTGTTTTTTCAGCAACTATTTTAATATGGATGGGATAAATATGTTTTGTTTTATTTCTGCTTCCCAACACTTTGTCATTGTTATGCTCTTCTCCTCAGCATCTGTGCCACTTATTATAGGACACATAAGCACAATGCCTCCCGCTGTGAAACCACACACACACACACACACACACACACACACACACACACACACACACACACACACACACACACACACACACACACACACACACACACACACACACACACACACACACACACACACACACACACACACACACACACACACACACAAAGGAACATATGTCCCATTGTTGTGGTGAAAGTTATGCTGAATTGTCCATCCTCTTCCATCATTTTCCGTTTTGATCTCTCATAAATAATAATCCAAACAAACATTTGAAACGCAGATTGCATGTTGTCAGTAAAAATTATGTTGGTTCCTCCACCACAAACCGGAATATGTGACAATC
>NC_136909.1:81615906-81678406 GCF_949606895.1 Notothenia rossii
AAAAAATGACCGATGTGTTTTAAGAGTTATCTGTCATGTCTCCAAACAAATTAGCTTGCATTTGACTTATTGAGGAAAGCGATTGACCTTAAAGTCCATTTGAAGGATGTTTTTTTGTTGACCATATTTGGCCTTCTGTATGCAAATGAACCAGTTCAGGCATGAGTAGAGCAAGTGAGAGTTATCACTGTTTATTGCATGAGCTGTTGGATAAATACCAACTTTATTACGAACAGTTCCTACACACACACATTTAGAAACTTGTTCAACAAATGCTTTGATATTTTAGGGCCCAGAACAGATGACTTGGATATCTCCTCTGGTTGGATTAGAGCCAGGTCTGGAGAAGGTCTTGTGTTCAGTGCCTGTCTTCATTTCTTTAATGTGACTCTGTCTGCGCTCAATGTACCATTTACCTCAGAAACCCTTGACAGAAGTTATCTGCCGGCATCTACAAAACATGACGTGTTCTCCCTCCTCCGCTCCTCCTTTCTTTACTTAACAAGGTCAGGAGACAGAAGGGGGGGGAGATGTTTGTCACTTGGCTGTCCTGGTTGGATAAGCTGCAGTCACGGTTCACACGTATTTGTATTTCTGTGTGTTTCTGGGTCTGCAAGTATGGAAAATCTATTGTGGTTGGGAGCTAGAGATGAGCTCATTTGGGGCCGGGAATCTTTGTGTTTCTACTAGTGTGTGAATGCACACAGTTCAGTGGCAGTGCAAATATGCGAGTGTCTCTTTGAAGCAGTGTGATGCATGCATGTGCGCTTGGGCATTTTACATATTCACACATTGAGCTCCAAGGTGAATGAGATACTGTATGAGCCTCTCCAAGCTGAATATTTGTTTGCTCGAACATCCCTGCAGCTTGGGTTCAATGAAGGCCTTAGCATGAGATATGAGGATCCCCGAGCTGTAAAGGGTGATTCAATCATAGTTTTATACAAAATTGCACCAGAATAGAAGCCCTTACTTTCCAAAGAGGGCTTGACAACGGAGGGTTTTTGCATCTGCAGCAAAGTGCCAGGAACAGTAACTCTTCTTCAAAAACCAGAACCGAGTCCAATGACATAAATTATCTGACCATATTAGCCCAGTTTCCACAGCTCTGTCCCTCTGCTCTGCTTGCTGTTGTTTGGATATGTAGCATTGGTTCATATTTATTGGTTTTGGTTAAATGTTCTTAACGGTTATAGGCTTTGACATTATCTTTCAAGAAATCTGTTTTTCGGTTGTTTTTCTTTTCCCCTTGTTCTGATCCTTAGGGGCATAACAGCCTTTTTGGGAAAACCTTTGAAATAATATATTGCTTTTGTTTATTGGAAAAATAAACATTCAATTTGAAACATCAAATGTGTTTTAACTCCCTTCCCACAGTTGGAAACTGGCAGAGGGCCTCGCAGAAAAAGATGGAGCCATTTTCCTTTCACTGTCGCTGAACAGTCCATTTCTTACCCCTCCACTGTTGGCTTCCGTACTGTATTGGTTGTTTCAGATATTGGCAAAAGTTGATGCACACTTAGCTTTTTCTCTCCTGTCATCCTAAAACCGTATGTAGAAGAACTCAATATAGCCTATTACCTACAATGACTCCCAAATCTACCCTTTATTAAGGTCTGTCAAAGCACCATGGGAACTCTTTAGTTCTCATGAACTAATAAGTACATCGCGTTCACACCGGAATAAGTCCCTGAGGGAGGATTAGGCAAATTAAGCCGCTGACGTCACTTCTTCTTCTTCTGCTTTGGGTTTACTGGCAGGCCGCAAACAACTGCACGACGTATAGCCTACTGCCACCCAAAAGTCCCCAGCCGGAAGTCCCCGGAGTTGGGGACTGGCTTCAGTAGAAGCTGCTGGGACTCCCAGCAGCTTCTACTGAAGCCTTCCGAGTAAATCGCCAGAACGCCGACACCTCCTCATCTCCACCGCTCTCATGTTTTACTTTGTGTTGCCATAAGTTAGTCTCTCTGCGTTTGTGTGCTGGGCTAATGCTAATGCTAATGCTAATAATGCTAATGCAAGGATAATAAAATGGCGGCTTCACAACACTTTTTTTGAGTTTTACGGGGCGTGGTTTGCAATCCGCCCAGCCAATCAGAAATAGGAACCTTTTTCTCCCACGAAAGTACTTGCTCTCTAGCAGGGACGGAAAATGGGGTAAAAAAGGTTCTGATGAACTAATCTTTGTTCCGGCTCTTATCGGAATTAAAGTGGGAAAAGTACTGCGGTGTGAACGCGGCTAATTAGCCTAAACAGCCGAGATGCATTAGCACCACTTCTGGTAAGTAACAGAAAACACCTGCACAGACAGATGCAGGATAATTGCTTGACACTTTTCCAATGATGGTATTTGATTCCTAACCTGCACAGACTGAGGACACAGAGGTCTACATTTCCTGCAGAAAATGGGAAAGGCCTAATGGAACATAATAGCTGGAAAGTGCATTCATGAATCCATTAGTTTCCGGCACCGTTGTCCGTTCATATCCGTGTATCACAACTCATCTATCTCAACTGTAATGTCTTTTACATTTCCAGTTTCATCAAGCAGGGCTGGTGGCGATATCGTGCAACATGGTGGTGATTTATAGGAAGTTGTGTGAGAGAGCAAAGGAAGAGGAGGAGGGAGGAGACAGAGAGTGAAATAAATAAGTGACGGCTATTATCTTTAGCCTTTACTCTCCTTTTAAACAGCCTCATGCAGAATTGGATGGGTTGACATTTAGCTCAACACAGGCTAACAAATATCTCCCATCTCTGCTCTCACTCACTCCTTTTCCCTCTCCCTCTCTTTCCAACCAGACCTGTGCCTGACTGAGTTTATGTGCGCAATTTGCTTTCAATGTCTGTTCATTATAAGTCTTAGAGTGGACATATATTTTCAGATTTGTGTGAACAAACTCTCTTTCTCTAAAACAGAAACTGTGATGGGCAAATTCTATTATAAAGACATCAACGTTACTGTATGCCTTCACACGCTGTCTCCATAGACTGTATCAAATATGAACGAAGTCTCTGTGATTAGATTGAAAGACCATAACCGTTTTTTGTTTCGGGTGTAAGTCTGTTTATTCGGGGAATTCGGGGGGGGGGGGGGGGGGGGGGGGAGTTTGCTAGTGGAGCACGCTCATGAACTGTTTGCCGGAGCTTCACAGAAGAGTTACTGCGGAGCGCATAAAGCTAAAGCAGACCCTTCACGCGATTGCAGAGCGAACAGGTACAGGAGGGGTAGTTAATCGATCGAAGATGGCGTCGTGCTCGCGGACGGATCGCGGACGTGAAATATACTTTGGCGGACGTTAATATAGTCTATATGTGGGAAACCCTGAGTTGAGCTTTACTGCCTTTGCTTGGCGATTAACTGTATCTAAAAAAGTTTTTTGTCAGTCAATTGCTGTAACCAAACTATTGCACCTGTGGCCACTTCTGTTGGTATCAGCAAGTGCAATTTAACACTACAGCAAACAATCCTCGAGCAGCTACTTTCTCCGAAATAAAACAGAAGAGCAGCTGGTTTATATGTTTACAGCACAGCCAAACAAACCCATATTGTTTTAATAAAGAAGTCAGTCAATAGCTGGCTTTTTTCCATCATGCCACACTGTGATCTGATCTCATGCTGAACAAAGCTTTAATAGTTTTCCACACATAAGAAAAGAACACAGTGTGGCGGCTTTCTGTTGATCTGCAACACCCTGCACAATGTATGCAAATAAAAAAATGTGCAAAACGATGTTGTCTTGTTTGGTACATTTTTGAAAAAGATCCTGGTCTGCATGTTCTGAACAAACCAATATCAAAACATATATAATTACAAACGGTTACGCTGTGATCCTTTGTGCATTCGAAACCCATTCGGCCATGAGTGCATGTTAAAGCATTTGAGTTCCTGTGTGTGGCTAGCTAATGGCCGCTGATTGGCACTGCTCTCATACGCCAGTTACCGCTGATAATGTTGTCCCAACCGATAGCTCTGTTACTGAAGTTTAACAACCCACACACAAGTTCTCCCAATTAATTATAATGTAAATTCCTTCTTCACTATTGCAGTTGTTTGCTTTATTTGTTGGTAGCATCGCTATCTGCTAAATTCTGTCGCAATGTTGAGAGTTGTGTGGAGGCAATCCCTGCTCTGAATTTCAAGAATAGAGAACCTTTCAGGTTTTAGGCCCTAAAAACTTGAATCTACATTCTTAACTCTAAAAATTAAAAGGTTTAAGGATATGCATGACTTTTAATAACAGTTTTGTGACTGATTATATGACAAAAGGTCCAATGTTAAAATGCTCTCTCTGTTTTACTCAAACAGAAACACACACATGGTGAGATGTTATCCAAAC
The DNA here is from genome assembly GCF_949606895.1 of Notothenia rossii. Lineage (NCBI taxonomy): Eukaryota > Metazoa > Chordata > Actinopteri > Perciformes > Nototheniidae > Notothenia > Notothenia rossii. The sequence goes on from NC_136909.1 coordinate 81,620,247, forward strand.
AGCTGTTTTGTTGTGTCAGGCTGGTTGCTCTGCTGGCTGGAGAGAAGCTTACTAAGAGAACACAGAGACTCACTCCACATTAGACTGACTCCTGTCAATGGACTGGGCCCTATTCTCACTCTCACACACACACACACACACACACACACACACACACACACACACACACACACACACACACACACACACACACACACACACACACACACACACACACACACACACACACACACACACACACACACACACACACACACACACACACACATTCTCTTCCCTATTGCCTCATTCCCTCTCACACCCTTGCACACACACAAATAACACAAAGAGAAGGACTTTTCATGCAGTGTAACATCAATCGGTCGATTTTTGTACAAGCTCTGGTTGCTAGGGCCAACACGTATTTTCGGGGGAAAACATATTTTTTGGGCAGGTATGTGGAAAATATTTGAAACACACAATTTCAGTGTACATACACAAACTAATTCCTATGCACAGAGAGCCAAACCGTTTTTATAAATAGTTGAATATCTGCAAAGAAAAATCCTAAACAGTGGTGACATTTGAGCGGTCATGTTGAAACAGAAACAAAGCCTACTTGGCAATTACACACACACTTCAACCTAAAACCTGCTCTTCTTCCTCTTTCGCAAATTAATCTAATCTTCCAGCTTTTCCTTCATTACATCATAATCTCGTTCACCTCCGCTTCACAGCCACCCCCATGAGACCATATCTGATGGAGTCTGGTGTTGGGAAACAGGTCAACCCGTGACCTCAATCAATCTCTACTGGCACCCAGCAGGAGCTGCAAAATCAATCCAAAGACATCTGACTTCCTCCTAAAGTCCAAATCAAATACATTTGTTTAAACGGATGTAACCATTAACTAGCCTGGAATGTAGTTTAGGTAAAATATATGTTATTTGAAAATACTTTTTAGTGCTTAAACTCTGTAGATATTCTGCAATCCAATAATCAATTCCCAATACATTGGTTCAGTCAAATTGGTTCTATTGAGTGTCACTTAGAAACCTAAGAACTCAGGAGCTGTATGTATAGGACGATGCTTTCACATACACTGAACAAAAATATAAATGCAACACTTTTGTTTTTGCTCCCATTTTTCATAAGATGAACTCAAAGATCTAAAACATTTTCTACATCCACAAAATAACCATTTCTCTCAAATATTGTTCACAAATCTGAAAAAATCTGTGATAGTGAGCACTTCTCCTTTGCCGAGATAATCCATCCCACCTCACAGGTGTGGTATATCAAGATGCTGATTAGACAGCATGATTATTGCACAGGTGTGCCTTAGGCTGGCCACAATAAAAGGCCACTCTGAAACATGCAGTTTTGCTTTATTGGGGGGCTCTGGGGGGGTCCGAAAACCCTAGGGTTAAACCCTAACATGTCGCCCATTGAGCATGTTTGGGATGCTCTGGATCGGCGTATACGACAGCGTGTTCCAGTTCCTGCCAATATCCAGCAACTTCGCACAGCCTCAGGGTCTGGGGGGGTCCGAAAACCAGTCAGTATCTGGTGTGACCACCATTTGCCTCACGCAGTGCAAAACATCTCCTTCGCATAGAGTTGATCAGGTTGTTGATTGTGGCCTGTGGAATGTTGGTCCACTCCTCTTCAACGGGTGTGCGAAGTTGCTGGATATTGGCAGGAACTGGAACACGCTGTCGTATACGCCGATCCAGAGCATCCCAAACATGCTCAATGGGTGGCATGTTAGGGTTAGGGTTTAACCCTAGGGTTTTCGGACCCCCCCAGACCCCCCCAATAAAGCAAAACTGCACGTTTCAGAGTGGCCTTTTATTGTGGCCAGCCTAAGGCACACCTGTGCAATAATCATGCTGTCTAATCAGCATCTTGATATGCCACACCTGTGAGGTGGGATGGATTATCTCGGCAAAGGAGAAGTGCTCACTATCACAGATCTTTTCAGATTTGTGAACAATATTTGAGAGAAATGGTTATTTTGTTTAAATAGAAAATGTTTTAGATCTTTGAGTTCATCTCATGAAAAATGGGAGCAAAAACAAAAGTGTTGCATTTATATTTTTGTTCAGTGTAATTGCAGGGTAATTTCACCGGCAGTGGCTCAGTCAATAGGGGCTTGGACTGTGAGCCGTAGGGTCACCGGTTCAAGTCCCCGAACAGACCTAGAGGGAGTGTGGACTGCTACTTGGAGAGGTCCCAGTTCACCTCCTGCCCTGCCGTGGTGCCCTTGAGCAAGGCAGCGGACAACAATGCAATGTATTGGAGGGAAAGCTGCTCAGCAATTGCAGCCTGTTCAAGCCTTTAAGTGTCCCTTAAAGATTTGAGCAACGAGATGCATCATTCTCCCAGGTTGAATCATCCGACAGTCCAACAATTAAATGAGGAGCTTTGATCTCAAGACAATAAATAACCCACCCAGTAAACAAAGAGATTCAGCTGATGGACAGTACTCGTGCTTCTCCGGGGAACTTTATCTCAACAAGGAGATGTTCTGACTCCTGATAGCTTTTAATAAAAGATAGAAAAACGTAGCTTGTCTAGGTTATTCGGTTTCATTAAACTCTGACACATATGCCAACGATTCTTCACTCGGAGCACTTCAAAGCATGACAGCAGTGCACGAAAAACACAATTTAAGGGCACTACAAAAACATTGACTCACAACAGATTTGACAACACAGAGAGAGAAAGAGGGAGAAATGTTCATCTTTAAATCAAACTGAAGTGAAAATGTTGTTTGAAACAACTAAGCTAACAAATTGTTCAAGTCTGACTTCTGCCTTCAGAGAAAAGCTCCTGCTGTTTCTACCTCTAAGAATTGTAATGAGTTCACGCTGTAGGAGAAGGCCGACTGAAACGCCTACCCACATTACAGTTTTTCTCAATCGCTAAACCCACTTTTTAGAATCAAAATTCCTTTCATCAAACCAACAGCACAGCCATCGAAACAGAAAACCATTTCTCTACAACAGTATACCATTTATCATTGATATCACACAAAATGCAGATGCTAAGCAGTGTTTTGCAAAACAGATCACACAATTCTCGAACTGAAGTTACAATTCTCTACACAAAGATCAAAAATCTTTTGTGTAACTCATGTCTAACAAAACAAAAATAATCTTCTCACAGTGGATAACACTTCCTCATAAACTTAGACCATAGCTACACTAATTGACACTTGATGTGCAAAATATTAACACTTGTTATCAGTCAATCACCCCATTGAAAAAGGTAACTCCATGGAATGTACTGTATACCTTACAGTAATGATGTTACATTGAAAACATTTACATGATAGAATTTGCATGACTGTACTTAAAATATTTTTTTAAATGGTGCCGGTAAAGCTATAATAGTGTTGATATGACTTGCATAGCTCTTTGAGATGTTCATATGGGGAGGATTAGCTATAGCTGATACAAAGTTTTTACAGTCAGTAATTGTGGTCCTTTCCTTTTTGCACATTGAGAAATGTTTTTTTTTGAATTGGGGTGAATTGAGTACTTCACTTCCATGTAAATGAATTGCTCACAGCTGACATCAATGAATTTCCTATAGTAATTGTAATTACTGTAGTGAGAATCCTATAAAAGAACTCCCTCACTTCAGTAAGATGTTTGTCAAGGGTGGTGTCGACACGCAAAGGAGATATTTCCCACGCCGCCTTGCAAGGGAAGACATACGCTGTGACGTAGATGAGGCTATGTGGCCAGACAGACGGCAAAGAGCAGATCAGTAAAGCTATATAGATCTCATTCTCTGCTCTACTGCTGATTTACATCATTTACCCATGTTATGTTTTTTCCAGTGTATTGCTATTCATCTTTTGTTTCTGTTACGGTGCTCTTCTGAAAATGAGACATAAAAACAATGACATAGTTACAGTAACACACTGTTTTTCCTATATGTAAGTTTGTTTCTCCCAACTTGTCAGTTTTCCGTTCAGTTTCCAATATCGATAGCTTGAGGTTTGTGTATTGATGATTGTAGTCAGTATTTAGTGTGCCACTTAGTAATGACTGTTCAAATAGTCTTCTAATGAGCTGACAAATGTTTGTTTTTGGAGAAGGTATCTGGTTTTGGAAGGGGTATTTTTAGTTTTGAGTGCCTTAGAGCACTTTGCAAGAAATGTATATTGTTATGGTATAATGTGTTGTTATGGTGACCGGAGTTTCAGTTATGAAAACACATTTGTCTCATTAGAGGACAATTTGATCTGTTTCGATCGACTTATTCTTTTTTGTGACCAGTATTTTCAGTTTTGGTCATGTAAGTGCATTTTGCAAAAGATATTCAGAGTTATGGCAAGTGTGTTTCTGTTTAGATGGCTATGTTCTTGTTTTGAAGAAATGAATTTAGATTCTAAAAAGTGGGTTTAGCGATTGAGAAAAACTGTAACAGGGCTGTGCGATTATGGCAAAAATCATAATCACCATTATTTCGGTCAATAATTGATATCACAATTATTAAAAACGATTATCCATTTACTTTGAAAACATCCATTTATTGAAAGAAAATATTTGAACAGTATGTTTTTAACAGTTGATTACCCTGACCTTCAAGTATAATTCAACTGAAAAACCAATTAAAAAAAATAATTAAAAAAAATATTAATTACATTTTTTCTTTTTTTTAATAAAAATAATAATCGTTTTATTTCGATTGAGTTGTTTTCGTAATCGTTGCTAGCCAAAATCGAGATTAATATACGATTAATTGCACAGCCCTAATTAACAGGATCAGACTATTAAATGAAATGGAAAATGAAGGATACCGTGCAGTAACTTTTACAAATGTTGCTGTTACACACTTCCTTTGCACTAGACACTGTCCTCTCCTATTGTGCTCTCTGCTGGGTTGGATATAGAGGGTGTGCCCCTTACTTTATATTCCAGGCCAGAAACACACTAAATTGGTCGAATTTGCATAAAAGCTGTGGTATAGTCTGTACGTCTATGTTGATGCCTGAAGCGTTTTCAATGACAGCTCTACTCTCCTGAGACGTGATGAAATAAATAAAAAAATAAAAAATGTGTCCCCAGTTCTGCTACATAGCGCTGAACGCATCCATGTATACATATATTATTTTTAAAAAACTGTAATCAGATGTAGGAAAAAAAGGTGTAACGGTCTTAATATAGAAACCTACATGCAGATTAATTAATGACATTCATCAATTTTTCCATGTCATGAATACCAGATGACCCGTCCACGTTAGAAAATGGTTGCCGATTAGGGTGCATTTACCTGCTGTTGGTCGTCACTCAATATTGTTCAACATGAACTGCACAAAAGCAGGGAATGAATAATGAAAGTAAGGACGTAAACTCATGCATGTACCTCATCACAGTGCGACACAAATGGAAGTTGTACGGATATATTTAGCATTAATCTGGCACATTGTTTTCCATGTTGGACCACTCTGTGCGGAAGTGACACATCCAAACTCATATTGTCAACTCAGGAATGGCAAACTTTTCATATTCACTGACGATCTTTATCACTTGGCCTCCATAAAAGGAGAGACCTGCTAATCTGGAGAACCTGAGGTTGGAGGCAGCCATGCTTCACAGTCTCATTTCCCATCAGGTAAAATGTCAATGTCGTTATTGGGTGGATGTGCACGCTGTTCCATTGATGGGTTATTAAGAATTTGCGTCACACTGGTGTTCCGCGCATACACATTTACCCATCCACACTCCGTTACATTTACGTTGTTTGCAAGAAGTTCAACCCTATTTTCCTGCTATTGTATTCTCATTAAAGGTCCCCTATTATACTGTTTTTCATCAATATATTATAGGTCTCAGATATATACAAAACATGTCTGAAGTATTTGGCTCCAAACACCAAACAGATCATTGCAGCATCCCATAATCCCCTCTGTTTCAGCCCTGTTTCAAAAGTGCTGATTCTCTGTCTGTTACTTTAGATACAAATAAGGAGCCCCTCCCCACGCCCCTCTCATGCCCCTTCACACCAACGCGTTTTCAGCTCTGGCTCGGAGCTGGAGCCTGAAAAGTAATGTTTTTTCCTGTTCACACCGCAACGGAATCCGGTTCACTTCCAGCTCCAAAAAATTGTCGGTCTAGAGGCAAGAGCTTCGGAGCTAAGAGGCGGCGTCACTTACGTCGTGGAGGCGTACAGGAAACTAAACCCACCTCCCCTGAACATGGGTCGACTGAAGAGTCTCGTCATGCCTGCCTACAAGCAATAGTGCTGAGCAAAGTGACTAGAAGGCAACCACACACTTATAAAAAGAAACACACTTTATAAAGTCAGGCAACACTAACCAGGCTTTGTGTGATTCTGTTTATTTGTACTTTACTTTGACCATCTGTTCACTGTCATTGATCATTGTGGAGAGCAGGCAGACGTTTTGTTTTGTATTATAGCAGCTATCGGATGGAATCAATACATGGGCTGCACAGGTTGTCATGTCCGACTATCACAAGTAGAATCATAATGAAAAATACGCCGGTACAATGTGCCTGTAGAAAACGGCTTATGCCAGAATAAGATAGCAATAGCAAGTAGTCAGTTTACCTTCGGTTGCTATGCTAACATCACCCATACACCAGAGACACTTTAATAACAGCGTTGTGATGCCAAACAGCGTCAATTCAGACTGACACACATTCACTTAAGGGGAACTGGGATATGTATCAGCTGCTTGTGTGACAGTCAGACAGTGAATACTTTAGAGAGGCCGCTCTAAAGTATTAGCTAACCCGGAGCTAACGGGAGAATAAACTCCAGTGGACGAGCAGCACTGCACTGCGGTAAATGCCACTGAAACACATTAATCGGGCTCTGGGCGGTGTGAACAGAGCGGGAGCAGAAAAGGGAAAGCGGAGCTGAACCAGAAAAGCTCTAGCTCGGAGCTAGAAAGGGAAAAGCGCTGGTGTGAAAGCCGCATGAGAGACGTTTGGTTAAAAGAACACAATGGTGTTCCAGGAGGAGAATCAGGTGGGGGGGGGGGGGGGTTACCTTGGTTGGTTATCGGCTAATGGTTAAACAAGCCAAAAACACGTTATGACATCATAAAGTGGCCAAAATCTGATCAGCTCATTTTCAGACAGGTTTTCATAGAAATGGATCAGGACCAAAAGAGAGAGAATCTTTGTTCCTGAAACTTTCAGAGTCTCTTTCCACAGAGGGGACACATGTTGATGTAGAAGAGACATGAAGAAGTGGATTTTTGCATAATAGGTGACCTTTGAGATGAATGTTACTATATAGGAAATGTGCCTCAAAAGAAACAAAGCGGACCTTAGAGGACATGCAGAAAGATTGAATTGGCTTTATTGTGTGTTGAAGGGGAAATTCAACCACATGGTGGACTGTCAGGTATCTTACAGCAGTGCAGAGATATCACTTCAAAAAAAGAACATTGCCCTTCTTCGTAAACACTTCTCTCGTCACCTCTTCTTTTCTCACACATCCTGTCTTTCTCTTTTCCTCTCAATACCTCTTGTCTTCTGTATTTCATTTCTCCTATTCTAATTATTCTAGCAGTGGGAGAAAACATGTCAAACGAAGCCGCCACCTGGCCGCACGGTGCTCTGTCTCACTCCGTCTGAGGAAGTGCCAGCGTGGGTGAGCTGATGTTGTTCAGCATGAGTCAGGAAAATGTGATTGATTTACCCAAATAAATTATTCACAAGATGTGTCGGGCTGTGCTGGATTGTATGTTTTTGCCACGATATATCAATGTGCATGTGTGAAATATTCATATTGTAAAGCTGTACAGCATTCTTGAATATATCTGTATTTCATTTCTGAAGGGTTAGGAGCAAAGAGTGAGTCAGAGGAATGCATGGACAGCTGTGTGTGTGTGTGTGTGTGTGTGTGTGTGTGTGTGTGTGTGTGTGTGTGTGTGTGTGTGTGTGTGTGTGTGTGTGTGTGTGTGTGTGTGTGTGTGTGTGTGTGTGTGTGTGTGTGTCATTCTATAAAGAGTTATTTATTATAAATTCCTATCAGTTGCAGTGACTCTTAAAGAAATGACAGATTATAAAAAGCACAATTGTAAACCAGAATTACAAAACTTTTAAAACAAAGCATGTTAGCAGCACAATAGCATGTTAAGGTAACTTCTGAATGAGAAATAGCCTCTAAGAGCTTTTAAATGATGTCTTGTGATTATTGACAATGTATGTTTACTCTTATGTCAGTTTCTTTAATACTGTGTATAAGCAAATGTTCACGGTATGAACACTTCAATTGTAATACCACAGTATGTTGTGCTAAAATTGTAATCTTCTACTTAGGATCAAATGGAAATGCTTGAGTACAGACAGTGTACAAATATTCTTGATAAATACTTTTACAATATTCAAGAACATGTCAGAGGTGACTGTCCAATTTACTCAACTATAGTTAAACATTATATTTAAGGAAAATGAGTCGATTTCCCTAAACAGTTGTTGCCCTGTGAAATATGCTCATTACAGAGACCTAAGGAAGCAGGGAGAAACTTCCAGAAAATGCTTACTTTTTGGATTTTAAGGTGTCAAAAAGTTCGCGAAAAGACTTTTAGGACCACTGAAATGTTGTTGCCAGGCAACCAATGAAAGTACAAGGTGCTGCGACATGTGAGAATGACGACCTGCCAACAAACAGTTGCAACCTTTATGATGACGCTGTGAAACAGACGCACACGGCTGTGTTCTACTCCCCACAATTATGTAAAGCACTTCAACAAAATGGAATTAAAGCTTATTGGCAAGGTCGAGGACTTTCTAGGTTTCTATGAAATAACTTTTAACAAGCTCCGAGGATTAAAATCCATGCAGACAGCCCTCAGGAAATGAACTATAAGGGGAAAGCATGCCATGTGTGAACCAGACACAATGAGTTCTAATGGTGATAAAACTATAGAGCAAAGCTAACTATACAAAGCATGTGTGTGTGTGTGTGTGTGTGTGTGTGTGTGTGTGTGTGTGTGTGTGTGTGTGTGTGTGTGTGTGTGTGTGTGTGTGTGTGTGTGTGTGTGTGTGTGTGTGTGTGTGTGTGTGTGTGTGTGTGTGTAAAAGGGATTTCTTTGAGTCTTTTGAGCTATGTGACATGTATGGTGGAGCAGGGGACACTGGTGTGACGTTCACCCAGCAGCGGTGCACTCTGTGTGGGCGGGAGGACCGTTGATCTCAGCCTGTCTCCATCCATCATCTCTGGGGATTACTCAACAAACTGGCACCTCAGCTGATACACGTGGACTGCCGGATGACTAATGAACACACACACACACACACACACACACACACACACACACACACACACACACACACACACACACACACACACACACACACACACACACACACACACACACACACACACACACACACACACACACACACACACACACACACACACACACACACACACACACACACCTTGCATTCATACTTTCTCTTCAGACTTTCAGGACACACTCATTGACATGCAAGTATCTTCTCGAAAAAACTCCTCGACACACACAGACCTACAACCTACACACTTCCTGTGTGACCTGCACAGGAAGTGACAGTACATTTGTTACTGCACTCCCTTCTCCGATCTCGCACCGCCTCACCACTGAGCTCTGACTGATGCTGGCGACTGGTTCTCTGATGAAACGACAAGTTGATGCGATCAAATCTCTCCACTGATGCATGATAATTAGCTTTACACATTTGAAAGTGCGCTTGACGCAGCAGTATTGAGGAGAATATGTAGTGGGTGTCATGAAACCGTCCTAAGCATTCCTGGTACACTCCAGGGTGTTTGCAGAGTGATGCACTGATTTAATCATCAGTTTGATTGATAAATAAAACTTCCTCCTCGCAAAAAGCTTCTCAACTAACTGCTGAGGCGTTAGTGGAGGAGGACACCTTGGGATGATGTTGGAGTGTCATTGAATGCAAATTAAAAAGACAAACCAGCTCTCAGCTGTATAACCACATAACGATAGCAGAACTTAAAAGTAAGTAAGAACCACAATTTACTAGAATCATCCTATAGGGAAGGTTTTCCTAATTAATGAACCTCCATGTATTTTAATAGAAATTAAGAACCTTGTGTCTCTTTTTATCTGTTTGTTTTTTTATATTAATTTTATTTTTATTTATTTTTTTATTTATTTGTTCTGCCTTTGAATACATGTATGTATGTAGGTACATGTGGGTGGGTATGTACACAAACGTATAATTATGTGTATGTGTATATGTGGGTATACATATGTGAGTATATGCCATATATTCACATATGTATACCAACATATACACATATACATGTACCCATATTATGGGTACATGTATTACTGTTACTATTCTTTATTCCCTTATCTATACATTTTATTTTAATATTATCTTCTACATTACTTTATTTTTAACTATACATGTATCTATTTTATTTAGTTAGTTATTTAATTTACTAGCTAGGACCGGGAGGGGGGGAAAGGGGGAAAATAAATAAAAATATTGACTGTATAAATGAAATGAAACTCATTGTGCCTGACTCAATAAAAAAAATATTTAAAAAAAAGAAATTAAGAACCTTTCCTTAAGCTGCTTCTGGGTGTTACTCCTAAATACCGTATGTGCTTTAACTTTATTATTGCAGAAGATAAAAAGTATAAAACGTCCTGGTGTTGACGTGCTCTTGCATCTTTGATACACCTGTCAGTGCGTGCTTGTATATGTTACAAGCAGAGCTGTCTGTGAAATACTTTTGACAACTAAACGTGCCTTTTTCTTCAATTAAAATCACACAAGCAGATGTTGCCTTTTTTCCAGAACACATGGAATAAACAAGCTTTAACATTCTGTTTCTCTGCACAGAAACTTTTGAATCTCTCAATGTTTTCATTGCTCTTGCTTCCTCTCCATCCATCCCTCAGTTTTGCCCTGAGTGACTTTGTACCAACTGGTGAGCTGGGACACACACACCGTCTGTGTTGTGTTACACGCTCCAGTCAAGACAGAAAATAAAACACACATTACCTTTAATAGGTACCCACTCTGTACCCATTCATGCAAACACCGGAACACATTATGACAGTATTTATACATGCATACACACACACACTCATACACAGACACGCATCTCTTTCTTTTCATCCTATCTAATGGGTCCATTTTCCAGCATTTTCCATTGGGGGCTAGCCAACATCCTCCTTTCTACCTGGAAGAGGCTCTGAACCTAAACACAGAGACTCTTTTATGTGCTCAGGTGTCTCAAATGTCATGTTCTCAGGAGACAAAGTGCAGTCTCTTTAGGATGCCTTTGATGCCCTTCAGGTCTGAGTGCATTTCACATTTTTCAAGGGAAGGGATCAATGCACCTGCAGCTTAATAACATCTCTGCAACAGCCCTGTTTAAGATTGAATAAACTTATGCACGCTTAAACTCTCATTACTTCATATTTTAAAGAGCAAAAGTGCTGCGCTGGGTGTAAACAATGTAAGACTCAAACAATCAGTGACTGTAATTTAATTTTTAAATGTGCATTCTAATCATGGAAGAGAAAAAGTCCCCCTTCATCAAGTGCTAGGTTCATGCCGTTAGTCTCATCCTTAATCCCTGGTACCTATGGAAGCTGCAGTATACTGTAGGGAAATTGGTACCGTTATGTTTTTTGCATCGACTTGTTACTGAGATACTGGTTTCTCTGCAACCTAGCTAAAAAGACATAACATAAATAAACCATTGGAGTTGTCAAAAGGCTTATTTTGTATGGAAGCAACCCATCTCCTCTTTCCTCTATCTGCTGCTCCTTGCCCCTGCCCTCAGATGTTTGATGCCCTACAACACTGTCAGGCTATTCACACCTTTTTTTACTTCTGTGAGGAAATTATTCCGTGAACCACAAGATGTTCCTTTAGGTAGGTTCTGTAATAACCAATCCTCAGTGTTATTGCTACGTGGCTGTTCATATAGAAATTACGACACACACATTGAATGCTTGTTGTGGTTAAAGGATAAACTGGATGTAGGTTGATCACTGGACAAAGTGTGTGGGTTTTCCTCATGGCCATCGCCTCAGGCTGGGTTGAACTGTTACCAGTCGATGGTCCAGAACGCCCTGGGATTAAGGAACGACGCACTCGCACCATGTAACGTAATCAATCTCTCAGAGGAGTGTTGTATACATACTCTTACTCACTTTCAAGACACAGAAACCACATGGACCAACACATACACACATCAATGCACGGTCAGGTGTCACATCTTGTGCAGAAAAACCTCAACAATTGAGCAAACAGTTAAAAGAAACGGTATTAAATATTGTTATACACACAAAAACAGAAGGGGATCATCTTCACAGTTTAGCACCTAAATTGGACTGCGGCTGGAACCCATTTCCGAAAATGTAATGAGGCCAACACACGCCATCTCATTAAGAGAGTGAATTTGAATGCCAGCAGTGGGAGCACTATTTGGCAAGAAGTAAGGCCAGATGCCTATCAGTGTCTTGGTTAATACTGCAGACCATCAGAAATTCCTAGAGAGTACACAGAGTAATACACATGCACCATCAAGCTGTTCTTTTTCACACATTTTCACAGCATGGATCTAAATACACAAACACACACAGCAGCATCTGTTCCTACACAACTGCTTACTAATGAAACCATCAAAGGAAACTTTTCTTCCTGTTTGTTCGTCTCCTACCACGTGTGGAAGTGTTTCTGTTTATTAATGTGACTGTATGTGCATTGTTTTTTTACATGCTCAGTATATTTGTTGATATACAGTAAGTGAGTTTGTGTGTATTATTTTATGGCTATTAAGGTTAAAGGTGGGGTAGGTAAGTTTGAGAAACCGGCTCGAGATACACTTTTTGTTATATTCCATGGAATGCTCTTAACATCCCGATAGCAATGAATATCTGAAGTGCTTTGAAAAGAAATCCATTAAAAAATGTCCTCTGTGGAAGCCGTAGTACTGTAAAAAGCACGACCAATCATCTGAGCCGGCCCTGCTAAAATAACTGGATGGCCTACCTGCCTGTCAGCCTTCCATCTGTGCACAAACTTATCTCGTGCCCTCATTGGTCATGTGCGTGTTCGTGTGTGTTGGAGGAGGGGCTCTGTAAGGAAGTGGCAGATTTGTTCCGGCTGTGTATTTTCAAATTCTAGCGCACTCGAGCTGGTTTCTCAAAAATGACCTACCCTACCTTTAACACGATAATAACATCTTATCCGAATTCTATTTAACACCACCATGTCTTCTCCGGAAGCAAAGATTGCACATTCTGCACACAAATCGCAGAAGTGAAGTTATGTATTGTTAGCTGTTGTTAGTGTATCTTCTCATGGAAGGAAAGATTTAACAACTTAACTCTCATAAACGGAGCTGGAGCGTTGCAGATAAGTCCTCCATGGAGTTAACAGAGTGTTGGAGGGAACCTTGGGATTTTAGCCTCTGCCGACCATTTACATGCACACAAACCTCACAGACTACAGATAAGGGAAAACCCCCAAAATACTAAAGGGGCCCTTTTAAATTCTTAAATAAACTTATTCTATGATACATTTCAAACAGATTAAAATGTAGTCTTTTTTTATTTGTTTAGATTAATTATGAATCATCACTATTAATCACAATAAGATATTTTATTGATTGACAACCCTAATCATTTTAAAATGTCTATTAGTGATTGTATGTATTGCCCATACATCTTTGTTTGTTGCATGTTCCTGTATCGACTTTGCCTTTTGTATACACAGGCTTACATGTGCTTGTGTGTAAGCAACAGTACAAGTATGTGTGTATATGTGTGGTTACATACTACTCCCTGCTACCTAGCAACAACACACACTGCAGTGACTGAAGGAGAGGGACCACTATGACATCCATTCATTTAAATGACATGTGACAGACTGAAATGACTGTAAATCAATGCAGGACAAAACAGCCATAACGAGTGTTTTTTCACTGTGAAGACATTGCAATGCAACTTTGAAGTTTGAATTGAATTGGTATAAATAACAAGTCACATCTCGTATGCAATCACTTTTAATGTGGATAGTTTTGGATCTATCAGGTGAAAGCTAGTCCGTGAAGATAGATCCAAAACTATCCACATTAAAAGTGATTGCATACGAGATGTGACTTGTTATTTATACAAATTAAATTCAAACTTCAAAGTTTCATTAAAGCCGTATATGAAATGTATTTAATGAGTTCAGCAGACTGTATTAGGATCAGTGACTTTAGATACCAGTTGCCCGCAGGTCTTAAAGTTGACTTCAAGCAAACAGAAATGACGACTTCAAAGAAACTCCACAAATGAGGAAAAGTTTCACACCAGAAATCACTTTGGCAATTAAAGATTTAACAGATGGTGAAATGATTGTTAAATGCATTTTTCACACAACAAAACAGATTGCATTTCATTTGAATGAATCAAGAGGAATATAAACTGTTCCCCCCAACACATTGAGTCCGGTGTGAAATGGCACCAAAACGCATTGAGACCATGAGTTAGCAGATTTGATTGAGATGCTTATTTATCTGCTTGTTTTGAATGTGTACAAATAATTTGTTTTGCTTAGACAAACTATTAAAACACAATTAGTTGAATGCATAGCGATCTTTGCTCTGTTGCAGTGAGTTTATTTTGGAGTCCGTCTACCGCACGGATCAGACATCACTCAATAGAATTTGCCCTCAAAAGGAAGTGCAGAGAACCCCTGTTGCATCTAATGGACGTCATTTATCCTTAGACAAACTAAAAACGTACATGTTCACTCACGTAAGTAGATACTATTACAACAGTCCACTTGACACTAAAATTGTCCCTTGTTGCAAATTGTTTTTGGCATTTTAACATCTGAGATGTCAATGCCCATAAAACAAACACAGCAAAACAAGTACAAATGTTCTGTGATTAGCAAACCATCTGCACTCCTTTAAAAACAATTCCTTTATTTGTAAATCACCAGGTCTAAAGAGTAACTGTACGTGAAGATGACTGCAACAACACAAACTGCTCTTCAAATCTAAATCCCAGACATTCACTGTGACTGTTGGAAATAATCTTTCTTTTAAATCTGCTTTACTTACATGAAGTCGATGTTTGGCTAATGATGTCATTTGTAGTCATCTCCAAAATAACTCAATTAAAACTCTCGCTTTGCAAACATTATTTTTTTGAAGTTCAAATGTATTACGGTGTTGCATTTATCAATACCACCGACACTAGAGCTGTTATAACATTTCCAAATGATTATTGAATGCAAGAAAACATCTATTATAAAGTAAATATCATTCAATAGCTAAAGAGAAGAATATGTCTGCATATCAAACTGAAAACAAAACACAGTTTAGATTATCATCTGAATCCTTAAATGCCTTTTCCTCACAGCTTCCTGCCAATGTGCTCTCTATTTGGGATTATATTCCTAATCTCACTGATGTTTCTTTATCTCACTTAAATGGTTTATGTAAGGCCGTGGTTGTGAGCAGATGTAACAACTTAACCCCCGTGACCTCAGCTGTCCCGTCTGAGCAAATAAAAAGGTCAACATCCGGCCTCGCAGCCCCTCCTCTGACAGTTCCACTTCCTCCTTCTCACAGCGCTCCCCTTCTAAAAGGTCTGCTGGGACGGGAAGGGATGTGGGGTTTCACCACCCTCACCATGCGGCGGTGGGTGGGTGTTCTGGAGCAAGTGTGTGAAACAGATTCATAGACCCATGCATAATGTATTGGTTGCCTATATACTGTATGCAGTGATATAAAAGCAGACAGCGAGAAACAGGACATACAGTGTGTATTCTGTTGAAAGAACAGAGCCTGCTTTTCCATGAACCAACTCCCTGTCCAACAATCTGCCACATGTTCATATAAATAATTGTAATTATAAAAACAAAGTCACACAGGATATGATGCGATTTATATTGCCAGGTGTTTCAAATCAAATGAAAAACTACTTAACATGAGCATCGACTGCTTCCAACACTGAGCAGACTCAATCAAATATCAGCTTTGTCTACTACGTTTGATTGACAGGTGATCTCTTGGATGTGCAGTGCAGAAACAGCACAGCAAACAGTGCAGAAACAGAAAAGGATTTTGCAGATGACCAGTGTATTCCAAAGAACATGACACTATCTCTAAAGATTCGAGCACAGCTAAGATACAAACAGTTGTGGATCGATATAGTCTACAGAAAGCTTGTGTGTCATGTGGACAATCCCCTTGGGACCAAAACAGCATCAGGCAGAAGAGCAAAAAGGTGTTTGTTTTAGACGGACACGAACCAGAGAAGATCATCTCACATTATTGCAATAATCTGCAAATGAGTTAATGAATCTGGTTGAAAGAGAGGAAACTAAAAAGGAGAATTAAAATCAAATGTTGGCAATTTCACACCAGAGAAACCTATCTGTGGTAAACTGAAGCCAGTTTTTAAATCAGTAACTTAAACTGAATATAGCTTTAAAAGTGTTCCTTCAGGGCTTTTCCCAGAGCCACTCTTTTTAAAGCCAATTTCTAAACCAGTGATGAAAGACTCAAAATAATGCAGAAGTGGATGTTACTGTACATTCACTCTCGTTGACAGCTTTTTGGCCTTCTCCAAGAACCCCAAATCTGCTTTAGCTTCTAGTGTTGCGTAACAATTTGAAAGAGATTGGC
The DNA here is from genome assembly GCF_949606895.1 of Notothenia rossii. Classification (NCBI taxonomy): domain Eukaryota; kingdom Metazoa; phylum Chordata; class Actinopteri; order Perciformes; family Nototheniidae; genus Notothenia; species Notothenia rossii. The sequence continues at coordinate 81,636,891 of NC_136909.1, forward strand.
CATTATATAGTGTCTCATTTACTGACTCCATTGTTGCAATTGAGTCTGCAATACACACATACACTATGTGCATTGTAAATGACCACCTTCACATGCGAGCCCAGTACACACACCTGTAGTGCATTCATAGTCATTTAACTGTAAATAATTCAGGTCTGTGTCTCCAGTGTTTTATGCACACTGTAGCTGGAGCAACAGGTGATCACATCCAAAAGAAATCGCACTGACATGCAGAGATGTAGCCAATACTTCAATCCACAGATATCAGATTTTAGATATGAAATGCGGTCAATTATCCTCATAGCCAGGACATCTTAACCGGCAACATCTAAAAAAAATGGTAGGAAAGATAAAAGTAACCCAGCAGGAAAATGTGTTTCATGCTGAATGTGTTTGTGTATTGGGGTGGAAAGACATGGATGTACATGTGTGAGTGAAAAGAGAGTCCACAAAAAAATGTAAACCATCATGTGTGTGGCCCAAGCTGGTTATTACCATCAAGGGAAAATCAGGTAATAATAACTAAAAACCTATTAATTTGAAAGAATTAACAGGGGGAATAAAGTGTTGAAGCAAACTGCTATATAAGGATTTAAAGTGCGAGTACTCACACAAACGCATGGTAGACGAACGCCCATTCCCTCGGTCTCTCCAACACATTGTAGAGGTAATTCTGGAGTCGCCGGTATCGCGCGTTCCTGCGGCCGCTCTGCGCGCTGTAGATCAGCGGCTTCCCGAGCAAGCTGAGCCTGGCACCCTGCTTCCTCTCCGACCCCAACGCACCTGCCGTGGAGGGAGACAGGAGACCGTCACCTACTCGCCCCGCGTTATTCATTGCCCTGCGCCCAGACTCCACATCTTTCAGTGCGTTGTCCTGCGCCCTGCTTCCAGTCGAGGTCTTCAGCCAGAGCCCAGTGCCGCTGCTCTCGTCTCCGGTGTGACTGCGCGGCATGGCATCACCAGCGCACACACACACATGTAGCCTCGTGCGCCAGAGGGTGTTTGACTACTTTCACTATACAGCAAGTAAAACAAAGCAGTGGTTAAAGAGTTAACTAGCTGCTCTCATCCTGTCATCCTGTGAGCAGATCCACCGTGCTGTTTGGGAACTTTGGCCATCTGCGAAAAGCTGGAGAAGAGTGGGGTTATGAAGGAGTGGGTCCATTGGAGACACTTGGCTGGGGGAGGGCTCTCTCCCACCCTCCCTCACTCTCTTTCTTACCCTCACTCACTCTCACTTTCCGTCTTGCTTCTTTCTGTCAAAGAAATGTGTTGAGGCTGCCGGTGCCGGTGCTGCACCGGACCATTCTCGCTTTTACGCATCGGGCAGAGAAAGCCACAGCTCAGACAACACCACCAGAAACACAACGTTAGGTGATCTCCACATCCAAAGTTGCTGCTTTATCAATAAATGTCCTTTTTGAATAACACATGAATTGAAAAAACGTTAAAAGACAAAAGTGCACCGATGACGCAGGTTTTACGCAGGCAACATTTCTCATGTCCTAAACAACCAGCGTGATATTTATTTATTTATTTTATAAAACATCAAGGCCAACACGACGCATTCATCTGTCACTTAAGTTATGTTTTGAAAAACTTCTAACTAGCATTTTATTAAGTCAGACTTAACTGTCAATTCAACTTAAAATCTCTAAATCGGTTGAAAATGCATCATCAACTCGAGAATATATTCAGAGAATCAAACTGAACCGAACCGGCTTTATAAATATTAACTGCTGCGTCACTGTCCACCGATCATGTGACCCATGGAAAGCACGGACTACTTTGGCTTGTCTTCTGAGGCTTTCACGGTGTTACTTAATAGGCATACCACACGAAATATCCTGCTCTAAAATGTATAGCTTGATGCATCCATGTCTATTCCTAAAGTTTTAATGAGTGGTTTTTTTCAATGTTTATGATTGATTTCTTAAGACATATGTTAGACAAACAGTTGTGATTTTAAGGCTCAGTTTAGTATTGTTCAATAAAATACCTAAGAACAGATTTTTTGTTATGCAAATGTTCCCATTGTTTTGGCTTCGTGCCACTGAGAGAATTTGTTGAAGAGAATTTTACATTTTTTATTTGGACTATTCCGACTTTATCCACCCAACACTCGAGATGGAGTCAGCAATATAAAGCCCTCGTTTTCTTGTTGTAAATGTGAGCCCATCTCAGGGCCAACATGAGCAAGACATGTTTTTTTTAAGACTAATTTAAGACTGTAAAACTGTGATTATTGCGTGACATCTAGTGGTCAAACATAAGCATTACACGAAGAGCCCATGTGACAAAAATCTGGATTCAATTTGAAGATAACTAAGGTAACTTAAGGTAAGGTAAGGTAACTTTGATATAGAAAACAGCAATAGAAATAAAAAAATGGAACAACAAAAATAATAATAAAAACTTTTTATTCACTAACGATCTGAAGTGATAATTTACCAGCAGTATATTGCAATAGTATGCAGTGGCGGTTAGAAAATTTTACATGGGCTGGCAGTTCATGCCACGGTGGCATGGGAGGGCCGACGGTAAGTGGTATTTTATACTGTTTAAATAACCTATGTGTTGTTAAATCATTCCCTAAACAAGCTGTTCAGACCAACAAACTCAAATATAGTATACATCTGCAGAAAATACTCATGTTTACTGTAAGTACATTAAAAGTACTTAGTTATAATTAAGTACACAAATGACATCACCCATCTCTTAAGAGAGCTAAAGGTGACCTGTGCAGCAACACATTTCAATAAATATTTGTCAATACTAAGAGCCGCTAGATTGTGCTGCTGTGATGGAATATGTAAGGAGAATAAGAAGAACATGTGGTCCAGCTGGAGCTTCATCTGCCTCCTGATCCCTTCCTCTGTCCCTCTTTCTGACACTTCATCTTTATTCCTCACATACATTTCTTCTTCTTCACTAATGTCTTCATCTCCTCCTGGCTTCCTCCTGCTCTGCCCCTCCTGGTCTCTTTAGTGAACTCTCTTTTCCTTTTCCTCTTTCTGTTCGTCCTGATCACTTGTAATGTTTCCATGTTGTGATTGGACATGAAAGACTCAACTCGCTGGACGTTAACAGGGTTTATTAACCAGTGCTGGCTCACACCCGTTATACATGCTTACTGTGCACTTCATCACTGCAAGTGTATCTATATGCTGTGTAGACAGCAGGGGGCGCAGTTATACTGAGAGCACAATACATTCACATGAATATCACATTGCCCATTTTAAACAGCTTTAAACATTTGGCTGTTATACTGCATTTAACATTCCAGTTATCTGGAACTTTTCTGCTCCCCTCAGATGATTCCAGATATGTGTCTGCTGTGTTTGGATCCAGAGTGATCTCCTGTGAATATGTTAAGAACCCAGCTCTGGTGGTGGGCTCTGCTGCTGACTGTAAAACCTCCACTTCAGTCGGTGAGACGTTTGTCCATTCCTCTCTCAGGACGTCCTGTAGTTTGTCTCTGACTGCTGACAGGGCCGCCGTCACGTCCTCAAAGTAGCTCAGAGGACGGATGTTGATGCTGGAGGAGTGTGTAGCTTCACTGAGGGCTGGCAGTGAGGAGGGGTAGCTGAGCAGAAACTGGTTGTGATCCTCTGTGTGAGACAGTAGCTTCAGCTCAGCGTCTCTCCTCTTCAGCTCAGAGATCTCCTGCTCCAGCTTCTCCTGGAGCTCTCTGACTCCACTCACTTCTCTCTCCTGCTGGGATCTGAGCTGCTGCTTCACATCAGAGCTTCTTTTCTCCATGAGACGGATCAGCTCAGTGAACATCTTCTCACTGTCCTCCACTGCTTTATCAGCAGAGCCATTGACGGCCTGCACCTCCTGCTGAAGCAGCTTCACCTCCTTCTCTCCGTGCTGGATTCTCTGCTGGATGTTTAGTCGATTCCCCTCCAGCTCTCTCTGCCTCTCAGTCCTCTCTGCTGCAGCTGCTGACACCGTGTCGTGGCCTTTGTGTTCGTCCACAGAGCAGAGAGAACAGATATTCTGCTGATCAGTGCGGCAGAACAGCTTCATCACCTCGTCGTGACGAGAGCAGATGTTCTCCTGGAGCTTCTTGGAGGGCTCCACCAGCTTGTGTTTTTTAAAGACAGGCAATTCATAATGAGGCTGGAGCTGTTGGTCACAGTAAGAGGCCAGACACACGAGACAGGACTTGCAAGCTCTCAGTTTCCTCCCAGTGCAGACATCACAGACCACATCTCCAGCTCCAGCATAGCAGAGATCAGCAGGAGCAGGTGGGGGTCCAGTCTTCTTCAGCTCCTCCACTAAAGCTGCTAGCATGGTGTTTTTCAGCAGGACAGGCCTCGGTGTGAAGTGCTGCCTGCACTGAGGGCAGCTGTAGACCTTCTTCTCATCCTCTCCGTCCCAGCAGCCTTTAAGACACTTCATGCAGTAGCTGTGTCCACAGGAAGTCGTCACCGGATCCTTCAGTAGATCCAGACAGATGGGACAAGATATTAAGATTTCCCGGTCCAGCTGAACTCCTTTCTGAGCCCTTTCACCTCTCAGTAGCAGCGAGTGTGTGAGTTTCACGTCCTGAGAGCTGAAACTAGTGTGACAACATGTGAATGTGCAGCGAATGTGGTCTATCAGCTGTTGTTCTTTACCCACATGTTGGTTCGGGCCCGGCGCCACGAGGGGGCAAAAGGGGGCATTGCCCCCTCAGTTGTATTCTTTGCCCCCTCACTTTGAGCATCATTCATCCATCAAAAAGTACAATAAATGTCACAATTATTAAATAACTTTAAATAATTATTTTCCCCAATACACGTTACTATGTTTAGATCAGATATGTGGGCAGGCAGTCAAGCAACGTGTAAAAAAGCCTCAACACCAAGTGAGCTTGTAGTCTAAATGTTAGCGTGTGTGCTTAGCTGTAAACACAGTCGGATGGGTGACCAAAACGTCCCCGTTTTCCGGGCAGAGTCCCCATTTTCGGTGGCTGGTACCCGGTTGAAACTCCCGAAAATGTTCCCGTTTTTGAACGTGCGTTTAAAGAAAATAGAGCAAGGTGAAATCAAATGTCATATCTCAGTAAAAAGAGTAGCAGTGTTGTGCCTGTTTGTAGCGTTAACGTATTTCTTCTACTACTTCTTGTTCTTTAATAGCGAATCGCTTCGAGCATATAACGCCACCTACTGTTGATTTATTAAATGTTTATATTAAATCCTTGTCCTCAGACCAGTGTTTTTGAGGAACTTGAAGATCAGCTTGTTTACTTCATTTCTTGATTTACTTTCGTATATTGACTTGGAATCCATGTCCTTAATGTTATGTTGATGCAGTGCAGTTTTCAGAGTGAGTCTTTGTCTGTTATAATCCGGGCAGCTAAAAAATACATGATGTAATTTTTCTCCCCAATTTTCGGCGCCCCCGATTGGTTGATGCGCCCTTAGCATGCCAAGGGCCGGCCCTGGTGAAAACAATATGACACCAACCAAAAATAAGACAGACAACTACAGATGGCACCACACATGATGGTTAGGCCTACTTGTTATTATTTAGGGCTGCCTGTAAGGATCAGGTTTTTCCCAAAGCGAGCCCTTTTACTAGAATAATAATATGTTGTGTATTATATCAACCGTATTGGTACAATGAGCGACATCTAGTGACGGATTTTGGAACATTGATTTGATTTTTCTCATGGCAGTTAGACTCTAGAGACAAACCAAGGGACTATATTTTTATTTGTAATCTGTGTCTGTCCATTTGGTGTAGTATTTGATCCAATATTACATTTGGTTTATATATTAGTCACTTTCTTATGAAATGCCAGGTTTTAGGCCTTGATTTGAACATTAAATCCTGAAAATACCAGATTAATGTTTCTGTAATCCTGACCTGACTAGAGGTAAGTACATCTGTATAGGAAGACGAGTTAAGGGATAGAGGAGAAAAGGTTATGGTATAATTACAGAGCCTGTCCATTTATAAATTGAGGAAATCAATTTGGTTTGGTCAGTTAACCAAAGTGCAGCCATCTATCTATCAACTATCTACTATCTATTATTAAAGATGAGAGGAAAAGCACAGAACGAGAGGGGTAAATCCAGAATAAAAATAAAGAAGCAAAGAGGTTGTAGAGCAGTGAGAAGGAAAAAAGCTTGGTGTTTCAATTCATTACATTGCCAGTATCATTGCCCCCTAGGATGTTTTAATAGCCCGCTCAGTAATTTCATCCTGAAGCCGGGCCTGTGTTGGTTACACCCATCCTCCTCAGTGTGGATCTGAAAGTGAGGAAAAAGGAAATACAGAGTGGAGCTGGCTTTGTCTGAGAGCAGGAAGAAGAGGGAGGGCTTATCAAACTCTGACCCATTCCAGGAGGAGGAGCAGCGCTCAGACTCTGACCTACACGGAGCCTCGGTTACAACCTCCTCTTCATTTGAAAAGAGCTTTTAGTTGTAAAATAAGTTGGTAAACTTACAAAATCTGAAGGGGGTTAAATACTTGCTTCCTCCACTGTAAATGTATAGCCTCAATGTCCTGAAATAGCTGATTGGTTTTATAGTTGAATGTACAGTAAGTCGTTTTTTACTATAAGTACTATGAGGCACTGACTCTTTCAGAGTCAGATTTACAAATATTATAGTTTGACCTTAATCAAAATGTTCGGTTATTTTCAAAAGCTTTTTTTACCAGCCATGAAGCTCACAGCACGTCACTGATATATACAGGGGTGCACACAACTTTCTCAGTGAGGTACTCAGATGAGTGTGTCAACGGGGGGGACCATAGAGCGTGTGAACGTTGTGATCAGCTGTTTTAGCGCTGTGCTGCTGTACAGACCGACGTTAACAGCAGCCCTGTCTGTGCACACGGGAACCGACTCTGTCGTCCGGGGATCTAACCGCCTTCTGGAAAAGCTTCACAAGTACGTCGGTACTCAAATGCGCTTTGTGACACAAGTGACGGTACGCATTTCAGAGTATTGCCGCGCATGCGCACCTGCGTACCATTTATGTGAACCCCTGTGTATATGTATATATATATACACTTTATTAATCCCACATTGGGAAATTATTTTTGTTACAAAACCAGTGTGCTGAACATTAAAATACAAATACTTAATATAGGTATTTATATTCGTATACTAGGTGCACCATAGAGAGTATCCTGACTGGCTTCATCACGGCCTGGTATGGCAGCTGCACCACCCTCAATCGTAAGGCTTTACAGAGGGTGGTGAAAATTGCACAGAACATCACCAGGACGGAGCTGCCATCCATGGAGGACCTTTACTCCCAGCGGCTCAGGAAGAAATTCCTCAGGATTATAAAAGACCCCCATCACCCCAGCCACAAACTGTTCAGTCTGCTGCCGTCTGGCAGGCGGTACCACAGCATCCTGACAAGAACAAACAGATTCAGAGACAGCTTCATCCCGCAGGCAATAAAACTGTTAAACAACTGAACTGCTGAAACAATTTCACAACATTCATCTGCTACTCTATTATCTATCATTCCAATAACTTATATATAGACTCGTATTGCACTATTCCATTTTTTTTTCTCACTTTTTTTAGAACAATTTTTCTTTTGTATTACTTTTAATTTAATATACTTTAATATTGCTTTTATATTGTCTGTATTATTGTGTTGCATTGTTGGACAAGCCTGTGACCTAAGATATTCAACAACATAATTACTCTGTAGCTATGTTAGTTTGACAATAAAGAACCTTGAACCTTGAAGTAAAAAAAGTAGTTAACAATTACAAATTAAATAAAAAAACAATAGGGCCACAAAGGTTCTTTATCACAAATCCTTTTGGATTACCATTTGAAAATAGTGGATTTTAACTTGTAATTGTTATTGTGTGCCTATTATTATTTATATTAGTAGCCTACTACGTGCCTTACTATAATACCCTCCCCCCCCCCCCCCCCCAGTGTCAATTAATTTAGGCCTAATCCGAATTTAATTGTCAGAACTACAGCACTGCTAAATAGATTTAAATTCAAGTGATCCGAACTAACACTGTAATTAAGAATTAGAAAGGGGAGTTAATGGCAAGAGAGAGAGGGGGGGGAGAGAGAGATAGAGAAAGAGGGAGAGAAAGAGCGAGAGAGAGGGAGAGAGAGGGGGAGAAAGAGCGAGAGAGAGGGGTGGGATTAGGCTCGTACTGCAGGTTACACGGGATTACGGCTCGCGGAGTATTTCCCTGAGTTGCTTGCTCTGCTATGGAAATCTCTGCACGGCATTTCTCTGCCTGAACTGATTTAACACCTTTGATTCTGGGGATAAACAAGCTGTATGGAAACATGGCCGACATCCCTCAACTCGTCAAAATTGGGATTAATATGAAGATGCTCCCTAACAACACGGCGGTGCACTTCAAATCCGACGGTGCCCGGTTCGGACAGACCCGGACCATCAAGCTGCTAACCGGATCCAAATACAAGATCGAAGTGGTCGTTAAACCAGGAGCGGTCCAGGCCACGTAGGTAGCGCTCTTATTCTGTCTGTTTCAGGCGTGGATCATCATGACATGGACATGGACCAAACTGCCATGTTACATCTATTCATTTAAGGGAACAAACATCATGGTATTTTTACCTTACAAATCTCTTCTGAGAAAAAGCCACGGTGATTATTCAAGGCATCTAGGAGTGCCATTGAAACGTTCAGATTCAATTAGGAGATTGCATTTTTCCCACGAACCTTCCAAAAATAGAGAATGTTGTTGCATGTTGCACAGCCACCTATTGTCGCCTTAATATTATAGCGTGGAATGGAATTAAATGACGGTATTATAGCCTAAGGGGCTATTTTAAAAACGTTTGAGCTTCCTACCATTTATCTGTTTTTGTCATATAATTTCCTTTACAAAGGAAAGCATATGTCTGCTTAATTTCCTGACAATTAACACTTAAAATATTCTGCTTGATAACCAAGAGTCTATTTTACATATAGGCTATTAGTTAATGGTAATTTCGAGAAACATTTAAAATGAGGATTTCCTTCCATGGAATCACAGTGGTGAAACAGAATGCATAATGTGGAGTTAAAGGCACCATTCATGGACATTGGGATATATAGCCATTACCTCTCTAAAACATATTTGTGTAAGAAAGAGGTTCTCGTGATTTTTAAGATACATAAAAAAACACAAAAACCCTCAAAACACTTGCATTTTGTTGTATACGTATCACAGTAAAATATCTTTGCGATATATTGTCTGAATAAAAGCCATGCTCTTGAACGCTCAACAAGTAATTTTTCCATGTGTAGCGATCGAAAGTAGAATTGTACACGGTGCACATGAAGGCAACATAAAACCAATTGGCTGCACGTAAAAATCCACACAGATTAGGATTCCGGGGTTTTGTTAAAACCTCCTCTTGTGATCTGACTACAATTCATGATTATGTCATGGTTGTTGTATTTCCATCTCCAAAGCAGGATTATTGTTAACATGCTGTGAAACTGCTTGAACACTATGGTGTAAAAATAGGTCACACGTGCAATGATGCAAGGATATTTGGAGCATGCTCATAAAACATAGCTGCAGACATAGCTCACCAAAAGGATTTCTCACAATGAAATCTGGAACAAAATTGCATCAGTAAGTATGAAGCTTGAAGTATTTATCAGTTAGTGCTTTTGAAATTGCATGTGTAATTTCTTAATACATCCAATCAATCGACATTATTTTGAATACATCTTGTCTTTGTTTTATTAAAATTAGAATCCGGTGTTATAACCAGGTTTCCACATACAAGACATTTGCTTGGGTGAACACCAAAAAATTATGTTTAAAAGAAATATAAATACACACAAATAGAAAAGTACAAAAAGAACATAACAAGTTACTCTGAGAATAAATATGTGCAGTATTTTTGAATTTATTAACATTGACTCACTTGTTTTGCGGATCCATCTTCTGTGCACGGCCTCACATGAACCTTTCATTTAAAGATTAGTCTGATGTGTTGTGTACCTGCAGCTCGATGAGTATCGGTGCGGTGACCTTCCCTCTGGAGCAACAGTCTAAAGACCCCCAGTCCGTCGTCTATAGCGGCCAATACGACACAGAAGGGGTGACACATACTAAGAGTGGAGAGAGGCAACCAGTTCAGATAAACATACAGGTATGGATATACTGTGTACACAGTGCACCAAACTACTAGGGATACACCTAAACCTTTATTTGGGTCGAAACTCACTCAAATAGCTGGATTGGTTTTGGCGACAATGAGACCTACCTATTAATTTCGATCTCATGTTTGTATATTGCATATAATATACAGTACACTGAAATGTACTTCCTGTTAAAGGCTTAACCAATGTGTTCCTGCATTGAAAAGGATAACACTAGTAGTAGTACAAATATATAGAAGTAATTCCGTTTTTTTTACCAAGTTGTTGGTGTACAATTCAATATTCTAATAATTAACAATACAAATAGGGATAGATTTAGTGGAATGAAACACTGTTGTTGGATCAGTACTCAGTACAAACCAATGCTGTATGGGGACATTTCAACCTGAGATCCGCTCGTCTTTTAGAGATGTGCATACTAAAAAGAAAATAAATATGTTCTTTTTTTTTAGTGTTCAAGTCTCCTCAGCTAGCAGCAATTAACAGATGCTTTAAGCTTCAGTGCTGTTTCTTAGTAACGTAACGACTGGATCATTCTTAGTTACAACAAATTATTGCTTGACCTTGATTAAAGTTACATGACTTTCTGTATACTCCATATGTCCAGTTTACACCCTAGGGCCTCTGAGATAATACGGTGTGTGTGTGTGTGTGTGTGTGTGTGTGTGTGTGTGTGTGTGTGTGTGTGTGTGTGTGTGTGTGTGTGTGTGTGTGTGTGCATGTGTGTGTGTGTGTGTGTGTGTGTGTGTGTGTGTGTGTGTGGGTGTGTGTCTGTGTGTGTGTGTGTGTGTGTGTGTGTGTGTGTGTGTGTGTGTGTGTGTTACCATCTGTCCACTCTGTATGTCTTGTCATTAGAGCATCAAATGAGGCCACTAAGATGCTGAAAACTTTTTGTGCACAATGTGTCTTTACTCATCTGTGCATGTGTTTCTCCTCCAGTTCACAGAGGCGGGTCTGTTTGAAACGGTGTGGCAGGTGAAGTACTACAACTACAACAAGAGGGACCACTGCCAGTGGGGAAACAGCTTCAACAGCATCGAGTATGAATGCAAACCCAACGACACGCGCACACTCATGTGGATCAACAAGGAGATGTTTGTGTGACGGAGGAAGAGCTTCAAATGTTTAGTGTTACTCTGCAAAAACGTTATTATCCTTAATGTCATGATGAGGTATTGTCTTACCTTAAAAGGAAATGCAACCACTCTCCCTTTGTGCCGTAAATATCAAATCTAGTCTTTCCACAGGGGTTTATGGTGGTTAATCAAATTTGGCACATTAAAGGTGGGGTAGGTAAGTTTGAGAAACCAGCTCGAGTGCGCGAGAATGTGAAAAAATACACAACCGGAAAAAATCTGCCACTTCCTTACAGAGCCCCTCCTCCAACACACACGAACGTGCACATGACCAATGAGGGCACGAGATAAGTTTGTGCACAGATGGAAGGCTGACAGGCAGGTAGGCCATCCAGTTATTTTAGCCGGGCCGGCTTTTTACAGTACTACGGCTTCCACAGATGACATTTTTTTATGGATTTTTTGTCAAAGCACTTCAGATATTCATTGCTATCGGGATGTTAAGAGCATTCCATGGAATATAACAAAAAGTGTATCTCGAGCCGGTCTCTCAAACTTACCTACCTCACCTTTAAGCCTCTAATTAAAATGAAACACGTAGCAATTCTCAACTACCTACACTTTCAATTCCGTTTTGGAAGACTAAATGACATTTAAAAAAATATATTTGTATATGCCGTTCCAGTTATGGCATGTGGTTATCCTGAGGTGTGTTCAAATGTGCAAATGTGCAGTATGTGTGTCAGTGCACGTGTGCCTGTGTGTTTAGCTACAATACGTGTGTGTAACAAGACGGTGCTTGTACAAGTTAATGTACTTTTACGTGTAAGAGATTCATTCCAAAATCACTTTCCAAAGAGATCCAGAAGTGTTCACCTTTGCCACTGACTGCACATGGATTAATCAAAAAAGGGACCATAGTGTTATGTTAATGTATGAGTATTCTCTTGTGGTACTATTTTGTGTACTGTATGATACAGTGTTGGATGTAAGAATGTCGTATTTGGGTGAAGTCGTGCTCCTATTTACAGTGTGTTGCTTTCTCTACCTCTTCTGAAGGACCTAGCCATAATAATGAATTGTTTATTCAAGCTAAATAATTTATTTGGAATACTCAAAACGTAACATAATGACATTTCAGAATATATATTTTTAGTCGGTACTTGTATTTTGGAAAAAAGTATTTTGTACAGTGAAATATTTAAAAGTGTTTTCATATTATTGTTTGTATATTGGTAAAAAGTAACTAAATTATTTTCTTTAAAATATTGAAATGACCTATGCAAGAAACCAGAGCAACAGACATGATGAAATGGTCCAATCGTGGTGAAAATTAAATGTTACTCTGACCTTTTTGTGAAATTGTTGTTTATAATGTTATCAGTAAAATTGAAAATCTTTTGTGTGGAAAATGTATTTATTTGGACTGATTCATCATAAACCTACTGTAAACTACATCAGATTTAGATCAGAACACAGGTACTTACAACTGAAGAAACAAGTATTGTAAACCACTACAACAAATAAAAACTATAAATGTATTATAAAACAAACAAAAACACTGCAGAAAAATGCAACTTGACAGGAAGGGAAAAGTCCCATAAAGCATGTTGATAAAGGTCAATCACAGCAATTAGACGTTAATCACAGTGACAAAACAATTATGACATGTTCAAAAAAGGTCCTGCAGAAAGCATGATAAAGTAGGAATACGTTTTAGACTAAATTTAAGAGGTATACTTGGGTAGCCTATTCGCTCAAATCTGTAAGATATCGCAAACACGACCAACATCGTTTTAAAGGTCACATGACATGGCCATTTCTACTGATCATAATTCCATTGTTGAGGTCTACTAGAATAGATTTACATTGTCCAATGTTCCGAAATCATATTGGTTTCTCATACAGCATCTCTGTATAATATGTGTATTCGCTCTCTGTCCTACACGCCTTGTTGACACCCCCCAACTCCAAGGGACGAAAAAAAAGGTCATGTGATCGAATGATTTCAAATAAAATAAAATGCCTGCTCAAACTGCTGTCTAACTCAGAGGTTCATACAGGCACACCATATATTCTGATCTCTGTGATACATGGGTTACAATCCCCATCTTGGTAGGACATTTTGGGCAGTAGGCCTATATTAAAAAGAAATATGTCTTGCTATAAAACATAATTTAAAGAAATACTCAAAATAAGTACCTTGACATTTTATATTACTTCAGCACTATCCTAAATGTAGTTAGTAACTCTCCACCACTGCACACAGTGCAGAATGGCCTAAGGTGTCGGGTATTCCTGCAGTACAGCCATAGCTCCAGTGGAGAGAGCCCAAGCACAAGCAGCCTGTAGTGAAGCTGTAGTTCCCGGATGTACAGTAGCCTCCAGCAGCACCTCCCCCTCCTCTCTCCTCCCCTCCGCCACCGCCTGCTTGTCAAGCCGAGCCTCCTCCTCCGTCCCCTTCCAGCGGGTTTGCTACAGCACAGAAAGCCTTGGTGAAGGAGCCTGAAGCTGGGTTTTAAAGCCAGGACGAGAGACCTCAGAGAGTACCACAACCATATATTTTTTAGTACTTCTCGCCACATCTCGGCGTGCTACCAACTCCCCCTCCCTCTCTCTCTCCCCTGTTGGACCTCTTTTCCGCCTGGATTTCATCATCCGACCTGCAAGATGGTAAGCACTTAATTTCCACCCCTCCGACGACTTGTAAACACACCAGTTTGCAGGCCTGTGTCGATAAATGTGGCTTTTTGACAGGTTGTGGTTGTTTTTGTACGTAAAGTTAAAAAACGTAGAGCTTTGTTGAGAAGGAAACGCTTTCCTCGCCCACTTTGTGCAACACCCCGGGGCTGACAGTAGCCTAAAGCTTGTGGCCCATATACATGTCTTATCTCCTCTCAGTATAGCCTTCACTCTTATTAGCAACAAGGGCCTGTGCAAATTAGTTTTCGTGGCAAAAAATACACTCGTCAATGGCCTTTGCTTGGCGACTAATTGTGGCACAGTTTGCACCGCAGCCAGGAAAATGTGACTTAAGTTTTGCTTTGCTTTCGCACTCACACATGAAAAGTGAATGCATGTCTGTTTTTTTTTTATCTCAATGAGTTTTCGGGGAAGCATGGCGCTGTGTTGATAGTTGCAACAGTGTTACATGTGAGCTTTAATAAATAGACTGAGGTTACATTTGTATGTATTTACAGCGGTTCTACTGGCATAGCAGGCCACAGTGCTTTCAGGATCAGAATCTGTAGTAGCTTTACACAAACGAGGAATTTACTTTAGTGTAAAATGGTGCATACAACGACACAGAAAGAAGAATACGTTTTAAGTATATTTGAAAGACAACACATTTCAAAAATAAAGACGGTATTTACACAAATATAAATATGATAGAAACTATGACAAATACTATATTCAAAGTGGAGAGCTGTGTTATGTACCTTTTTAATTGGTCAGGGGCCTATACAATCTATATACTATATAAACTACATGATATGATGTTGAGTTGCCTAGTAACCGTAAGGCATCCATGTAGTGACCAATAGGAGTGTGTTTGACCAGGGCTTGATCCATATTTAACTTAGCAGAGGATTACATTTGACTTGTTGTCAGTGTTTATTTCCAAGGAGGTGTCCAGGAATTGTGGGTTATTTGTACACGATTTAAACCACCTTTGTACCTGCTTTCACTTTCCCTCCAATTCCTCCTTCCAAACATGATCACACACATGGATCCATCCATTTTCTGATCAGTTATTGATGTTCTTATAGCACAACATTGGCTGCAGCAGGCTTTTGTTCACTGATACAAATTGTCCTGGGTGGACAGAAAAAAAAAGCCTAATTTTATTTCTTATTCCACTGTATTTGCTTTATTATATATTAAGAAGCCTGTATTTGTTTGGGGCTTTCTGGATCTGGGTCGCTCTGACCTTTTGTTGACTGTTAGATTTAGATGTCTGTAAATATTGACTTGAGCAAATAAGCTGTCATTAAGTTTAAAAACTTGAGCTGGGCGAATAAATCAAAATGTAAGATGTATATTGGACCAACCTATTACTTGCAAAATATAAACAAAGGATTTGATGTTCATTATACAAGACTGCCGGTAGAAATGCAATGAGGAACAGTGTAAGTACAAAATATACAAATATTAGGGTTATTTAAAGAGAGAAACTAAAGAAAATGAACACATGAAGGCCAAAGAGCAGCATGTTCTGTTCTTGACAGCATCAACATGAACGAACAGTACCAGTGGCTTCTTTTCTGTCCTATACTAAATGAATTAACCAGAGATAGGTGAGCTTAAAATGATCAGGACACCTTGTTACATTTACCCTGCAGCACTCTTAACTCTGTGCCAGAGGGTAGAGACTCAGGGCAGACATGTTGTACAGATAGTAACTTACGTCCAGTTGAAGTTTATTCTTCTCTGCTGAAAGGGGAGATTGGGGGCAGGGACTCTCAGCCTCTTAAGCATGTAGTGGAATGATCTGATGCTAAGGAGACCATATGCCGCCTAGCAATCACGCGCCACCCACATAAGGATCGAGCCGGAGCTAATGTAAAAGAGATAAAAGCCACAGCGAACCACCAGCACAAGTGATGATCAACACGAAGTGATCCACAGTGCACTCCCCAGCAGCCCACTCAATCTGGATTTATTCTCCTCATTTGTTATGGCATTGCTGCAGTGCTATGCTTGCACTGTGTCTAGCAGTCACCAGCACAGGACACATGCTTGTCATTTGAAAATGTTCTGGTGTTTTTAGCATCTTTGACAAGTTAAAACATTCATTTGTAATGTTAAAATGACATGTTAAAACAAGGTATTGGGGGAAATAAGGCATTAGAGACTGTTTGGATGTGCTCAAAGGTAAAAAATAAATAAATGGAAGTATACACATGCAACACATACGCCACATTATGCCACTGACATAATGTAGGATGAGGGGAAGTTACATACACCTACTAGGGTTGAGCAATAGGTTAAATACATCACATGTTTGCTAGAAGCAGAATCTTTGACTAATTGGTATTATATGGCTGATTTAAATAACAAAATCACTTCAATGTTTCCCACAGAATTAGATTCTATTTGTGGGGGCACCGCACCCCCCCCCCCCCCCCCAACGTTCTTGTTGCTCTGTGTTTCGTTGTTAATGAGTGAAACACACCGGAGTTGAGGGGTTTATTCTCCCAAAAATATAATTTACAATTTAGGCATTGAGCAGACGCCTTATTCCAAAGCGACTTACAGTGACCAATTACAGGGACATTCTCCCTGGAGTAACCAAGGGCTAGGTGCCTTGCTCAAGGGCACACTAGTAGTGGTGTTCCAGGCAGGATTTGAACTCGCAACCTTCCGATCATCAGCCCACCTCACTATTCATTAGACCATAAAAAAAAAATTTTTTAGGAGGTCCATTTGTGGCGGACGATATATAATTGTGATGGCCCGGCACAAATAAATCAATGTATGGGAAACACTGCACTTTCTATGTCTGCCTTATCCGCATTTAGGACCTCAAATGTGCTGCCTAAATAACCTCTTCGATAAGTCAGGTTATGGTCATTTCGGTCTTAGTTGTCCAAGATTTCTGTTGTCGATTAGTAGTTGTTTTAGTATTGTATCCATATTTCCAAGAAACCTAATTACAAGTTATTATTAGATTTAAAGAGATTATTTTGAATAAAGTCTGAATGGAAAAACTATTAAAGATCTGTTGATTAAACAAGATATTTAATTGCTCAACAAAATCCTATATTGGTCAATTTCAAAATCTCTATATTTGAGACCCTACATGTTGCTCACTTTCAGTGGAAGAATTGGAACCAACAACACAGGGCTTTGCAGACAGCTTTGCTTGCAGGGTCTTGCACAGCACGAAGCAACAACTCCGGGCCAGACTTTAATGCCTACTATCAGACAACCACTTCCTATAGACTCATGTGTCCCTAATTTGACACCTCTGCTGGAATATACAAGCGTTGATGTTATGCTGTTATTGAAGCTGCTGTTTCAACACATTCATCTGCAGCTGTGACGTTTTGCATAAATCCAAATAACAATAGTGTTGGTTTCTGTAGAAATATAAGTACAGACAAAACAAGGAGATAGAAAGTTGTCCAAGTTCTCCAACCAGTAAAAAATAACTGAAGGAATTTCTCTCTTTGCTCCTTCCTCCTTAAGTCACTGGATTGTGGCCCTGCACCATAAACATTAAGAAAAAACACTTTTTGTCTCTTCAGCATTTAGGAAATACTTGGCTTTATCACCACTAGGTAAATGCACAAGACTATTTAGGCATTGTTAGTTTACATAGCATGAGGCATTCAAAACCCTTTTTAAGTAAGCCTAAGTCAGGGATAGGAATGGCTGGGAGGATTAGCCCTAGTGGAGGTACTTCAGGCAGCTCAGATGTTGGTAATTATTTTCATATTTGCACTTGACTTCTAAATCTGGCACAGATGCTTCACACACACGACACGTCTGACAGCTCAACATGTCCACAAATGATCTGAAGTGAACAGCTACTGAGTTGAAACATTGACATCTCACCTTCTTGTATTATTCACAAAGGAAAAACACACACAAGGGAAGACCAAGAAAACACACCTCCAGTCCACATGCAATATTTCAAAACAAGAAATGCAGGTGAGAGCGGTGATGCCTTGAGGAACAAAGGAGAGTCAAATCTATACGTGTGAAGGACGACAGATGGCTGTACGCTTGCTCATCCAAATTCTCCCACATACCGTCCATGGCTTCTCAGTTGTGTCATACAGTGGTTATCTGTGATCTTTCGTCAGCTGGTTATTGGCCTGGGCTTTGAATGCCGTACAAAGTTAGGGTGAAAAATGGAGGCTCTATTTAAAGACCAATCTGAAAGCTCAGCTATGCGTGTGAATGTGACTCTGGAGGGTTGAGAATGTTTATCATAGGATAAGCTTGATACTTGCAGACACGTCTTGTGTGACTGAGACTCTGCTGATCCCTGAGCGAGTCATGCAAGCAAGCAGAGTAGGAAGAAAAGGCACACGCAACACACTTTTCAGTTCAAAAATAACGTGTCAATGACATGCTAACTTAACATGCTAAGCTAGACACACGTTTTGAATGCATCCCCCACTGTGGAAGCTATTCAGTATTTTTCACGTTTATTTAATGTATTTATTTGTTATTTTTTGTTTTGTAGAATTAATTAATTTACAGCCATATTATTTAAGTTAAGTTGTGTTCCAGCGAAAATGCTTTTATTTTGAAGGTGATGGGTCAATTTGGGCACACAGCTGGGTTTATTTAAGTCAATCAGGGCACAGCAGCAGTCAGTGGGCACCGGGAAGGTTTTTTTTTATCAGTATCAGGGCTGAGTTCAGCAAACATTTCAACACCTTTTGCTGTCTTGTTCTTGCCAAGGTGAAGCTAATAAATACCACAAAAACGTCGATGCCTTGTCTGGACAATGGACTCATTACCAACTCATGATCAGCGTAAGATCCACTATACCTGGTGCCTCAGTGGCCTTTTGAAGTTTTATTGTTATTGACAAATAGCCACTACACCCCACATTCACCCGAATATTGTCTTTTTGTGGCTAGTCATATTTGCTTATCTGCAGGGTCCTAGAAGACAACATCAATGTGAATGTGTTCATCCCTTTAACAGACCATTATATAACCTATTCAATTCACAATGACATAAAACAAAATGAGAGAAGGCAGCGAAAGAAGCTGGAAACAGGAAATTATGCAAACCGAATTCCTAAGGACAAATACTGACAGTTTGTGTCTTGTATGTGTCGATCAGCTAGTACTGATCATACTGTACACACTTTCTGAGATTTCCTGTATCATTGCTGAGATCTGTTCTAACAATGAACTCAATGGCATTTGATCACACCTTTCTGCCGCAGTGATTTCAGTCCTATTTTGGACTCTGAATGAGGCATTTTGTCTGAAGTGGCCCATAATGTGTCACCTATTTAAGGGTGGAATTGTTTTGAGGGATGTTCATAGGACAGCAGCATTGCAAACTGAAAGCCTCTGCTGTGTTTGTTTGTTCAGCAAACTTCTGTCGAACACACAGATTTAGTTTAAAGCTCACAGACTTGACAGAGACACATTTCTAACAAACTTGGGTCATAGAACAAAACATATCAGTACACACAGGTTTTTAAATGATACGGAGCAGTTTAGTGTTTCTGTCATTTCATCCATTATGCACAATGTGTCAGTCAACACAGATGGGAGTCAGGAAATGATGCTACCACTGCTTAGCATGTTCTACTTTATGCTAATTGTAATAATGCACGATTATACATTTGATAGGATCTTTGCAAGTCATTGCTTAATTCCTGCACGCTCTAGGATGCACTGACGGCAATCAGAGGGCTGCACAGTGTCTAAATATCTATGCAACATTTTGAGTGCCACAAGTCAGTTTTTATGTCATTCTGATATGTGTCTGTAAAGTGTGCAGTAGCTGAGAAGTTAGCAAAGCAGGCTTTTTGGTTGGTGTTAGATCAACACTTATGGCTGAGGAAGTGACTGATTGCCACTACCTCATGCCACTGGTATGCCCTTGACTAAATAAAGAACAACCAAAGTGCAGATAGTGATGTGCCTCCAGTATTGGTGCCTTGGATGAATAAGGATTGAATATGAAATAACTAGTTTTGCAAATAGTGTTCAGTTGTATTGCATAAGAAAGATGGAACGTTTATGGCCTCCAACATATAATAAACTATCATTTATAACTTAAACTTAATATTTGAAGGACAGCAAATGAAAATATATAAGGATTTAAAGTTTATACTAGAGTACAGTTAGCAAGTCATGATAAAAGGCTCTCTTACTACAAACCAAATGTTAATTCGCTGCCATTTGATTTAGCTTATTGTAGAGTGAGACTGTTAGAGATGCCTCAGAAAAGCCCTCCAAGTCAGCTGCCCCATGTCCTCTAGTCTTTCATGTTATGACTGGGTCTAAAATTAGCCGTCTTTTTGGGTCGGTCGCCGCGTTGCTGCTGAACCAGCCAGACTCTTCATTAAGCAAAACGTGTTTTGTGTGCTACGGCCTAATTGATTCTGAATGAAGCATGCATTATTGATGAGCCAACACGAGCCTCTGTTTCTGCTCTCTATTCCTGTCAGTGCATGCAAAATGCTTTTTCACTTTGTTCACTTCATTTTCAGTGTGTTTTTTTTTTACAATAATCCCATCTGATTTGTGCCATTAGCATTTATGTAAAAAGGCCAGCTAAGCAAGAACGGTATGAAGTGGTTTGCCACAGAGAGCATGAGAGAGTTACTCCTGACCCAGGGTTAACCACAGCAGTGACCTAAGGCCCTGCTTAGTAAACCTGTAATCCTCAACACCAAATCTGCTTTGCTGTTACCCTATTTACCTCCAGGGGCCTACAGACGGCGCTTACTGAGCATGAATGAACAGACAAACCCAACACTTGCCCATCATATTGTTTAGGTATTTATTTAGTCACCGTAGATATATTTATCAAAGGATATTATTTAAAAGGTCAAAACCGAAAGCAAACATTTTGAAATGCTTAACGCTAAATTCCATGGATGCATTTATAGATTTCTACATTTGCTTTCTCTTTCTTTGCATTCTTCAACAAATATTTTCTTTGTTCTTTTGAAGTAAACGTATTACAACAAGTAGTTTGTTATTTGACTTAAAGGTGGGGTAGGTCATTTTGGAGAAACCAGCTCGAGTGCGCTAGAATTTGAAAATACACAGCCGGAAGAAATCTGCCACTTCCTTACAGAGCCCCTCCTCCAACACACACGAACGCGCACATGACCAATGAGGGCACGAGATAAGTTTGTGCACAGATGGAAGGCTGACAGGCAGGTAGGCCATCCAGTTATTTTAGCCGGGCCGGCTCAGATGATTGGTCGTGCTTTTTACAGCGCCAAGGCTTCCACAGATGATATTTATTATGGATTTTTTGTCAAAGCACTTCAGATATTCATTGCTATCGGGATGTTAAGAGCATTCCATGGAATATAACAAAAAGTGTATCTCGAGCCGGTTTCTCAAACTTACCTACCCCACCTTTAAGCCTCTTTTATAAAGAACGTTCACATAACTCCTGTTCAGAAGCTCCACCCTCACCGGCCTTTCTTCTTTTACACAAAACCAAAGTACGGGTCAAAAGAGGCCTGACGTGTAACATAACAACGTTAGTTTCTTGTGTGTGTGTGTGTGTGTGTGTGTGTGTGTGTGTGTGTGTGTGTGTGTGTGTGTGTGTGTGTGTGTGTGTGTGTGTGTGTGTGTGTGTGTGTGTGTGTGTGTGTGTGTGTGTGTGTGTGTGTGTGTGTGTGTGTGTGTGTGTGTGTGTGTGTGTGTGTGTGTGTGTGTGTGTGTGTGTGTGTGTGTGTGTGTGTGTGTTCTACCTTTCTACTTAATAAACTATCTTGACCCACATATTGATAGTCGGAGCCTTATTAATTTCGATCTGGTCATCATTTGATTATCTATGATATTATGCAACTAATATTATTGTCTAAATGTTTAAATATAGGAATATAGTAACAAGTGTACCAGCTGTTAGACACAGCTTTAGCAAAGAAATCCTCTAGCAAGCATTACGATTAATCATGTCCAAAATCCCAGTTTTCATAACTACGTTTTTGGAAATGGAAATACCCCTCAAGATCAGATTTTTTTCCACACATTTTTACATTACATTAATATACTAATTAAGTTTTTTTTTTTTTATTTGAAAGCCACTATGTAACGTGTACATTTTGAAACACTTCACTGTTTTCTTACTATCATTAGTATTAATCAGGGGATGTATCAGAATTTGTTGAAAGTCTGATTGTCTCTCCACATGTTGCTGCTTCACCGGTGAAGTTTGCTTGTAAAAGTCTCTCCTTTTTACACAGTCAGCTACCTTCTGCTGTGATTGTCATTTATTCCTATCTTTATTTGACATAACATGATTAGCTTATGTTGAGTGTTGCCATGGATTTGTTCTTCAAACCACCAAAACAGAAATGCACTTGAATGAAACTTCAAAAACTTGCCGTTTGAATCTTTGTTTGGTGTTTAAATAAACATGTGGACATTATTTGTCAGTGAAGCATGTTTCACTTTGGGAATCGCTTTCATTTCAACTCTTTTTTGGACAGCACAGGTCTACCCTGAGGCGATCTATGGTGCTGTGTATTTATGACAAGCTTAGACACACATGATCCAACAGATGTTCCCAGTTTGTTTGCTTATCTAGGCGACTTCTATACGTGCTACATATTTTATGACAGCTGAAGTAAAGGTGCAGTCTAGACTCATGACATGAAACACCTGCTATTTCTGCATGACCTCCTCCTGGCCACCAGCCAAGATAAAGAAAGTCTTCACACATAGCAACTGTGCTGACTATGAAGCACTGACCTGTGTTTCTAAATATTATAACTCTGAGTTCACTTGAAACGCTGTGCACTAAAGGCATCAATGAATGCAGTTTATTTCATCCTGACCCAGAGAAACAAAATAAAGATGTGAACAACGACTTAAGTCTCCTGGTCTAGTGTCCTTCAGCTAGCTCGGTGTAGTGAAGCAAACAAAGGGACCTTTTCCTACAGCGATCAATAAAAAAAATAATCACATAACATTGTCCGAATTACCCTCAGAGCCACACCTGCAATGGGGACGCCCAGCCCCAGTAAAGCTGGGGTAATGCTCTGTTCACTGGAATATAAACCCAGCAACAGCCAACAAATGGTTCCACGTAGGAAAACCATGTCAACATCTGATCACCGTGCTCTCCTGACACAGTGTCAAATGCTAAGTCGCTATCCTGGCTAATCCTGTGTCAGCTCGTTCTCTTCACTGTTCTTAAAATACCACAACCTCTCTGAGGTAAGTCTGCGTGTGTACGGCAACACAGAGATAAGCTACATGACATAACTAGCAGTGGCCTTTTGTGACAAGCTCAGCGTGTATAGTGGAGCTGTGTGTCGCTTTAAGAGCTTTTCAAACCAACTTCCTTGACCAGAAGCTACAGTCAGCAGGGGGGTCATGAACTCTGTATGTATATCCACTTATCATACTACTTTATTGACAATCTTTCAGTTTGTGTGTACAGACGGAGAGATCGACATACCGTTTCACACAATCCCGAATACAAAAAGAAATATATATAAAAATATGGATGCAAATATTTATATACCTATCAAAAGACACATTTACACATATGCACACATTAAGACCTAAATAAAAGCACAATAATACATTCAGTTTGGTGTTCCTCGATGGAGCTGCAGTTGGGGTTGATAGCTTTTTTCTCTCTCTCTCTCTCTCTCTCTCTCTCTCTCTCTCTCTCTCTCTGAGCTGTAGGATGCCCTCGCCCACACAGGAACTCCTCTCCGCTCCATGTGAGCGTTCAGCCTCTCTGCCAGCAATCAGACTCAGGCTCAGTGAACACTGCAGTGTTGTGATGCGGATGTGACTGCTGGACATGAGCCAGATCACACACACACACACACACACACACACACACACACACACACACACACACACACACACACACACAGGATGGTATGGAGAGCCTTTGCGTGATTTGAGAGGATGCAAATGGGGGGATGTCTCAAGGGGTTTGAGGGAAACTTTACTCTCACTGTTCCCAGAATAGTTTTTACTGTCAGTGGCTTGTGTTTGTCTTGCATGCGATCTTTAGTTACTTCCTTTACCACACAAGAGTTCACCCTAATATCAGTAAACATCAGGATTTAACATCCCTCAACTTCAACACAAGTGTAATTCAAACCGATATATCCATATTGGTAACTTGCTCAGTGTATTTGTGGTTTTTTGGGGTCTTTTTTTCTTTTAAAGGTTAATGCTAAAATACACTCAGCGCTTTCTCATTTTAACTTCAATCATTTTGATAAAAGAGAATGTCATATCCACAGTTTTTAAACGTATAATTTAGAGTGACCATTACAAATATGCAACAATCTATCCCAAAATCTAAAAGGTTGTCCGTAACCAATGTAAGCAGAAAACTGTGCAAAATATTTTTATTTAAACATAAAGTTCTTATCTGTCCCGCCTCGTGATCTGCGATAAATACGTCAAGGACACCTTTTCACACAGGCTATCTGAGGAATGCACATGCATCGTCTAGACAATGACGTTTCACTTTGAAAGCACTGAAGCCTCGCGTTGAAAGATTGATGTTTTGATCAAAGCAATATCTCAGAAAGTCTGAATGCTGGATTCAGCCGGAGCGTTTCTGTAATACCAACACAGCTTCATTCTTTGCACATTCCCACCACACCCACAGGAATGCACAATTCTACATCAATACCCATGGTACTGAACAATACTGTCTGAAGTTACAATCCATCGTTGTATTGAACAGTACGGGGTCCAGAGTCTTAGCCGTTAAACCTGCATCTCTGCCTCATGACCACATACTATCTGAATGTCCAGGTGCACACCGCTGCATCGCTCCATTGTCTGCAGTGTTTCTGTTGTGGAGAAACCTGCGGTATGAAAATGAATTCAGCGCCCGCTCACCTCAGATCACCTGTCCTACTGTCTGCTCACTGTTTCCAGCAGGGGCCATTGTTCTTTTGAAGAACAAAGAAACAACTGTGAGCTGTGTAGAAAACGGCAAAAAAGCGTGATGATTAAAAAGATTTCAACATGGGACACAATTTACATAATGGCGTGTACTCAAATGCAAATAATATGCTATTTTAGATCATATCAAGAATGTATCCTATTGTTATATTTTATTAATGACAGAAGCGTCCCAGAGTGTTTCAAAAATATTGAGCATAATATGAAGTTGTTCTTGTGCTTTTTTGACACCTCTCTCTGTTTTCTTTAGGGAAATGAAGGCAGTTTCCCCCTGGAGATGTGCACGCATTGTAAGTATTTTGAATATTTTCCTGCTCGATTTTCGTATCATATCCTCTTCTGTAAGAGACAGGCAGTCAAATATATTTATTTTTGCAAAAGCGAGGAATATTATAAGCTGTAATCTTGACCCAAAAGTGCAGCAGTTTGAATACAAAGACAGAGTAGAAGAGGATTGGAGAAAGGTTGCTTAATGACTAGATTTGTTTTTTTATTCAACTCTGATCTTTTTATAAGCAGTGCGTGAAATGCTCTAAAGCAGTGGTTCTCAACTGGTCAGGCCTCGGGACCCACTTTTTACTTGGTCAATACATCGCGACCCAACATTTTGAAGCACTCAAATCTATTCAACAAAAAAATGTGCTGTATGTACGCTTTTCAGCAGACAATATTAATACAAGTGAAGTACAGTGCATATATCCCTTCACAGAACTAAAGTATGCTTTTAAAAAAGGTTTAATGAGATGATGGAATCAAAGCTGAACT
Organism: Notothenia rossii; assembly: GCF_949606895.1. NCBI lineage: Eukaryota > Metazoa > Chordata > Actinopteri > Perciformes > Nototheniidae > Notothenia > Notothenia rossii. Next base: position 81,662,469 of record NC_136909.1, read on the forward strand.
ATATAAAAAGGCCCACATGCTGAAAACCCAACCCCAGCAGGGGGGTCAGGGGGGATTCTCCCCAAGGAGATTTTTAGAAATACTAACATAAACTACGCATTCTGGTACACTCTGAGAAAAAAATAAATAAATCTATTACTACCCGACATATTAATAATATTTTATGCCATTGTTTGTTTTTCACTTTGTTCTGACATCTTGCTGCGAGAAGAGTAAAGAGGAGATAGTCTGTGTGACTTACTTTAAATTGTGGGTAAGGGTAGATAGCTCCCATTGTTCTGTGACCTGTCAATCATCAAACCGGGGGTCATATTTCATTATGTGTTCATTTTTATCTGAAGTTGTACCCATGGATGTATAAAGAAAAGTTATACCGCAGAGTTATTCCCCGTGGGGACTTCCGTCAACAATCTTGATTCTGATTGGCCAGAAGACTCGAGAAAACATCAGCAAAGATATTTTATTGAGAAGATGATCACTACGTGTCAGAAGTTTTCAAAACCGTTTATGATCTCTGGTACTTCCAGTCCAACGCCGACTGCATGCACAGCGTTAGAAAATCAGGCCTTCAAAATCAAAGTTGGACTTTTTCCCCAACACTTCACCTCTTCACTCACACATCCGCGACCCACTCGAAACGGGTCCCCACCAGTTGAGAACCACTGCTCTAAAACATGCACTTACATTTCAATTGTTCTCTGAATAATTGATGCCTGCTGGAGCTCAGTGATAGCGACACAACAGAGGACTTGCAGTACTTGTTTAATTCTTAAACTCTGAAGCATGATGTGTCACTTTGGGATCATCTGAGGGCTGTCCAACCAACACATGCATACAGACACAAACATATTTAAAGTGACTTCCTGTTACAGTTGTGAGCACAGTGTGGCCTCTACGTACTTGGCTTGCTCTACTGTCCTTGGAGGACCTCGGTCTGCCTTTCGGGCATTCCTCCTCCAGGATGTGCAACCCTGGTGAGGGGAGGAGGATTTGGGTGATGCGTTACCCTGAACTGAACCCTGCACGGACCTCTGCTTTGATTTTCCTAGCATCTCTCTTTCCATATTCAAGTCTATCTGTTTATCTCTTCTCCTTGACTGTCCTGCTTTCTTTCATTTCAGTGAAAAATAGCTATTTAAGCATCACGTAAAAGCTCTTATCAGAAATGTAAAAACATCAAATAACTTTATTATAATCAGATTAAGACAAACGTTAGATTTATAATATCCCCAATAAAGAACTATTTAAATGGACAAAATGCTAGACTAATAGTGCAACAGGTACTTTGCTTGTTCCATGGAAACATTGGGTTTAGTAACAGTTGCTTTATTTATGAATACAATCAAATACAAAAATAATAAATAATAATAATAACAAGGAAATAAAAATACTTATAGTGAAATATGCATCTAAACTATATATTATAATATGAATATTGATATCAATGCTGAACACCAGATTATTGCTCCACCCTGACCTCAGGCATATTAGCATTTATGCCTAGAGATGTTTTTATACCATACCATTTATATTTGTCATTCTTTTTGCGCTCCTCTGTCTCTGAGTTTCTCTTTCTTAGATGTATTTTCCTCTCTCTCTCTCCCTCCCCCTCGGTCTCTCTCTCCCTCCTCCCACTGAGCAGCTGTTCAGCTCCTCAAGCGCTCGGACAGTCGTTCATTGGCTGTGAGGAAATTAGCTGTGGCCTTCATGTCCGAAAGATTAACCCGCTGCAACCTCGCTGCCCTCAGTAAGACGGGACAGTCCAACACCCGCTCACCTGTACCTGTCATCACACAATTAGGACCTCTTTGTTGATGTGCGGAAGATACGCACAATGTCTCAATAAAAGGGATCACAAAGTACGGTATAGAGCAGTGCTGCATTTTCATTATTAAGAACACAACACATACACAGATGCTTGACTTTGTGCACTATAGTTTGTGAAAACACATTTTCTAATTCAGAAAAAGTCTTTAAAATAAAATGTGTTGTCAGATTATGCCTCTCTTCACCCTCTGACTGAAACTAGAGCCCTGTCTTCTCTGTTGTGATTGGTCAACCGCTTAGAGATGTCCCGCTCCTTAGCCTATCATGTACAATGTGTTGGAGCGCTAGCCAATAGAAGCGCAAGTCTTATATTGTGATGTCACTATGTTACAAAACTAAACAAAGGACTTTAATGGAGGCATTTAAGGGGGGGGGGATTTTAGCCTTTGCAGACCATTTACATGCACAAAACCTATAACACACTACAGGAAAGGGGAAACCCCAAAAAGCACAATAGGACCTCTTTAACTATTATATAATGTAATGCAAACCATTTTTCCATTAGACAAATAAATATAAAGCTTCCAAAAACTATGATTTGATGGATTTTTAAAAGGCCTGTTTCTTCAGTGTTTCACAACGGTTGGCTCTTTAGATCATGCAAAATGTAATGGCCTACTTGTCGGATTTGGCACACAAACCACATTGAAACACACACTTTTATAAACTACACATATTTTTCGAGTGCATGCATCCGCCCACTCTGCACCGCCACTCTTTTCACACACATGCCTCACCCCCTCATGCTCTCAGAGAGGATCGCAGCCTGAAAGCATCTCAGGCTTGTCCGCTGCCGCCCAAAATAAACGGCGAGCGGCTCGTTGGAGTTCCTTGATGGTGGGGGTTTCCCTGAGGGCGGGAGCCTCGGCTGGTGGAGGTGGCCGGAGGTGAGTTAGGGGTTTTCTGATGACAGCACAGCTATAAATACACAGCGTCAGTGTGCTGCCCCCCCCCCGCCCTCAGTGAGTCCATGCCGGGCGAGCTGTACATTATCAGAGCAATCAGCTAATGCTCAGAGTCCTGCAGCTCCACTCTGTGGCCCACACACTCTGTGGCACACACACTCTGTGGCACACATACTCTGTGGCACACACACTCTGTGGCACACACACTCTGTGGTACACACACTCTGTGGCTCACACTCACTGTGGCACACACACACTGTGGCACACACACACTGTGGCACACACACACTGTGGCTCACACACTCTGTGGCACACACACACTGTGGCTCACACACTCTGTGGCACACACACACTGTGGCACACACACTCTGTGGCACACACACTCTGTGGCACACACACTCTGTGGCACACACACTCTGTGGCACACACACTCTGTGGCACACACACTCTGTGGTACACACACTCTGTGGTACACACACTGTGCTACACACACTCTGTGGCACACACACTCTGTGGTACACACACTCTGTGGTACACACACTCTGTGGTACACACACACTGTGGCACACACACTCTGTGGCACACACACTCTGTGCTACACACACACTGTGGCTCACACACTCTGTGGTACACACACACTGTGGCACACACACTCTGTGGCACACACACTCTGTGCTACACACACACTGTGGCACACACACTCTGTGGCACACACACTCTGTGCTACACACACACTGTGGCACACACACTCTGTGGCTCACACACACTGTGGTACACACACTGTGCTACACACACACTGTGGCTACTTTATGGACGCCTCTTATCGCCCAACTAAATGAAACTGAGACTGAGGGACTGAAAGAGAGGAAGTTCAAAATCTTTCTATACATTTTCCAAATGGTAACGCTCCTGCATTTCGTTAACTAAGAAAACGTTTAGGGGAAACGTTTGTGCAGCTTAGAGTACTGACACGATTCATAGAAAATCAGTCAGTTTGTTAGAATGAAAAAAGCAAAGAATATTCCTTATACTGTATCTTGTTGTCATACTTGTGCTACTCTTGGAAAACCATGTACACAAGTGTTGTTTACACATATTTACTCAGCTATTATGAAATGCCAATTTCCCCACGAGACACATTTAGAATTGTACTTCCATAAAACATATTTCTGTCCCTAGACCTACGCTGACTTTTCATTCTTCACCTGGTTATTTTCTTCAAACCCTTGAGGGCTACAGAAGCACTATTTTATTTGTTATTCTGCCTTAATTATATATTTTTAATTTGCTGAATGGGATTGAACATGTTCATTGCCACAAACTAAGCTGTAGTCTTGATGATAAAGTTGATTTGAAAACTTTAAATTAAGTCAAATTGAAAGCAAACGTTGTCTCACGCAAAGCAGTTCTGGTAAACTGATTTAGGAGTTCCTCTTTGATAATGGCAATCGGTGGCTTTTATTATCGTATCTGTCTGTACCTGTCTCCTGACAAGACGACGCTCCACCCTCATTGGCTCAGAACAGCCGGCTATAGTAACATGCACAGTGTCATGTGTCTCGTTTGTGTAATTACTGAGCTGTGCATGTAACCTTCTCATGTTCCCCCCCCCCTCACACCTTATCTTGTGTGTTGGGGGAGCTATATAGAGCGGAGGGTCTCGCTGTAACTATCAGTAACATGTCAGCTGAATCTCTCTCTTACCTCATTCACACCAACGCAACTCCGGTTCAAGCTCCGTGCTAGAGCTTTTCAGGTTCAGAACCGGTTCTTCGGTTTAGCTCCGGCTCTTTTCACACTGCCCAGAGTCCGACTGGTGCTGCGTCATTGCGTCATCGTTTGCGTCATGACGTAACCGTTTGCGTGCCTGCTTCATAAAGCCAAAACCCCTCACAGCTGACACCGACAACAACAACAATGGCCGATTGTGCTCCAGCTTCCTCTGTACCTCTTCAGAAGACCAGCTTCCCAGTAGGTAGCTGGTCTCTTCAGTGGACCACTGCTGCTTGTTAAGTTTCTCCATCGTTGTGTACAAACTGGATAAAACGCCGGCTTTTTGTTGTTGTTCAGGAGTTGATCCCGCCCCTGCCCCTGCCCCTGCCCCCGCCTCGACGTAAGCGTGACGTATGTGGTGCTTTTGCTCTGGCCGGACAATTTTTTGGTGCTCGAAATGAACCTTTTTCCGGAGCTAAGAGGCTGCTCCGCTGCGGTGTGAAGAGGAAAACCCGGTGCTTTTCAAGCTCCAGCTCCGAACCGGCTCTGAAACACCGTTGGTGTGAATGAGGTATCTGTTACCTCATTCACACCAACGGGTTTTCCTGTTCACACCGCAAACGATGACGCAAAGACGCAGCACCAGTCGGAGTCTGGGCGGTGTGAAAAGAGCCGGAGCTAAACCGAAGAACCGGTTCTGAACCTGAAAAGCTCTAGCACAGAGTTTGAACCGGAGTTGCGTTGGTGTCAATGAGGCATCAGAGTTAATTCAGTCATATGACTCCAGCGCGCTTATGAGAGCAAATTCATTAATGACATTTGGGGAACATTGTGTTTTAGAATTGAACCATGAATTGAACACAAATGGGGAGGGAATGCCAGAAGCACTCTGCTTATTGCTTAGCTTCAGCCAGCTGTTAGCTGTGGTTGCAGGAATGATGGGCGGGAAGATCGTGTGATGTGCCATCAGAGGGGCTTCCCAAAAAGAAGATTGCATCATTTATGAGAACACTGGTATTGATTTTGATATTGAACTTGCTAATGCTAAATCTAATAAACAATGATTGTCTTTTGTTGAATCATAATCTGTATTGCAATAACGTGAAAACACATATTGATAGACTTTGTGCTTCATAATATGCCGCCTATTGGGGCTGCCTATTGGGGTGGATTTAATTTTTAATTTTTAAAATATAATTCTAAAAACTCAGACAAAAATACATGTATTTAAAGAATTTAAATAGTATTATTATTATTATTATTATTATCATTATTAAATAGTATTTAAATTAGAAAAAAATACTGATCAACACATAAAATACCTTCCATACAGCAAAAAAAAACGTTGTCGTAAAATCATTGCACTTATACAACTTTAATCTACTAAACACCACCAGATATATTAAAGACAGAATATTTTAGATCAAATGTGGCACACACTAACACAAACATTTGTTACAAAATATTGGTAAACTACATTAAAGATAGTCCAGTGAGAAACTCAGTGAAGACTGCTGTAAAGGAAAGGCGCAGGTGTTCTGTATTTAAAACAATTATCTTGTCTCATAATGCCCGGTAGCCAAAATGTGATTTTTAGTTTTTGAGTAATTTCCCAGCCCTAATTCGACACACAGAACTACAGCAAGAACGGCACAGGCAGTACATTAAGACATGCAAGACGACATCCAGCAGAACGAGGACACTTGGACAAACACTGCAATATTATTCATGTGAATCGATGCTCGTGTGTGTGTGACAGACAGAGTGAGAGCCTGAAGCTGATGACATCTACATATGCATCATGTGTTTTCAAGCGTTCACCTCATGAGCAATTGTTGAAATGAGCGTGTGTGTGTGTGTGTGTGTGTGTGTGTGTGTGTGTGTGTGTGTGTGTGTGTGTGTGTGTGTGTGTGTGTGTGTGTGTGTGTGTGTGTGTGTGTGTGTGTGTGTGTGTGTGTGTGTGTGTGTGTGTGTGTGTGTGTGTGTGTGTGTGTGTGTGTGTGTGTGTGTGTGTGTGTGTGTGTGTGTGTGTGCAACTTCGGCAGGCTAACAGGTTGCATGTGCATCCTCTCAAATCACGCAAAGGCTCTCCATACCATCCAGAGATTGTATAGTTGTGTGTGTGTTAATATGTGTGTGGGCTACTTCGTGGGGCTAACAGGTTCCAGTTGCCTAGTAACACAGTTGAGGGTGCATACAGCGCTTATGCAAGTGTGTGTTGTCTGTGTCCTCTGTGTCGGAGTATATGAGATTATCATAATCATCTCACAGTTACATCGGGTCTCCCTCAGAGACGATCATTAGCACAGCAGTGTGAGGAGCTCCCGCAGAGAGAGCTGTCCCTGTCACATACAACATTATCATTTTCTCCTAAATCTTCCATGTTGCCTCTATATTATTGTTTAAACCAAATGAATGGACATATATCTTACCAATGAAATCAAAATATCATCTTTTCATCCTCTTGGTAATTGTGAAAATACCCTAAAAGGTATATCAAAAATCTACTTTCCTGCACCACATGTGATCATAGGTTTAAATGCGATTTAACCATCATGCACCACCTGCAGCCTTTATCCATATTCTAACAATCCACACGGGACAAAGATGTGCAGTCGAGTGTCAGTTTTCAACATCGCCCACATCATCGCAGCTGTCTCTCCCGCCAGAGGCTGAAACATGCAAAGTAAAGCCTGCGCTGGGTTTAAAACCATCCGTCTCCTCCTCCTCTGTAGGGGGGGTCAGGAGGAGGCTGCTTATCAGCAAGAACAGGGTCCTTTTGATCCCACCTACTCACTTCAAATCCCTTCACAACAAGCTGTTTCGTTAAACACATGTGAAGAGATGAACTACTAGGGCTGCTCAATTAATCGTATTTTAATCGCGATTACGATTATGGCTTGCAACGATTACGAAAACAACGTAATCGAAATAAACGATTATTTTTTTATTATTATTACTTTTTTTTTTTTTTTTTTTTATTATTACTTTTTTTTTTTCAGTTGAATTATACATAAAGTTCAGGGTAATCAACTGTTAAAAACATACTGTTCACATTTTTTTCTCCAATAAATGGATGTTTTCAAAGTCAATGAATAATCGCATTTAATAATCGCAATTACAATTATTGACCCAAATAATCGAGATTATGATTTTTGCCATAATCGAGCAGCCCTATGAACTACACACAGAATGCTAAATATTCCACGTGTTCTCCATCACTCTTTCTGCAAGAGCAGCTCCCCCTCCCGTCTGTAATTGCATGTGCAGGTGTTTGGATAAAAAAAATGAAGAACATCTCATCCTTTTGTCCCTGGCTCTCCGATCTGTTCCCACACCTGCAACCCTTTGTTCCAGCGTTTTATTTGGTTCTGCTCTTCCTACTGTGAGCAAACCAAGGCTGCCGAGCAGTTCATTTGTTGGACAGTTATTCGATACCTGTCATCGCACCAGGTTTGGAGATGTTGGCAGTCGGTGCTTGTGAAGCTCGAGGACATTTAAGCCTTTTTTACTGCACTCACTGTAAAGAGTTTAATAGTTAAATCAGAGATCCTCATTAGTATTCAGTGTCTTCTGTAAAGCTGTAAACCTCCCACTTTGCCGCAGGACTTGCTAACAGTTTTCAGAAGGAGCCATATACAGGACTGTCTCAGAAAATTAGAATATTGTGATAAAGTTCTTTATTTTCTGTAATGCAATTAAAAAAACAAAAATGTCATACATTCTGGATTCATTACAAATCAACTGAAATATTGCAAGCCTTTTATTATTTTAATATTGCTGATTATGGCATACAGCTTAAGAAAACTCAAATATCCTATCTCTAAATATTAGAATATCATGAAAAAGTATACTAGTAGGGTGTTCAACGAATCACTTGAATCGTCTAATTAACTCGAAACACCTGCAAGGGTTTCCTGAGCCTTGAAAAACACTCAGCTTGGTTCAGTAAACTAAATCACAAGTATGGGGAAGACTGCTGATCTGACTGCTGTCCAGAGGACCGTCATTGACACCCTCCATCAGGAGGGTAAGACACAAAAAGAAATTTCTCAAAGAGCAAGCTGTTCACAGAGTGCAGTTTCAAAGCACATCCACAAAAAGTCTGTTGGAAGGGGGAAATGTGGCAGGAAACGCTGCACAACCAAGAGAGATGACCGCAGCCTTAACAGCATTGTGAAGAAGAGTCGCTTCCAGAATTTGGGGGAGCTTCAAAGACAGTGGACTGAAGCTGGAGTCCAGGTATCAAAAGTCACTGTTCACAGACGTGTCCGGGAAATGGGCTACAATAGCCGTATTCCCATGGTCAAGCCACTTCTGAACTCAAGACAACGGAAGAGGCGTCTGACTTGGGCTAAGGAAAAGAAGCACTGGACAGTTGCACAGTGGTCCAAAGTCCTCTTTTCAGACGAAAGCAAGTTTTGTATTTCATTTGGAAGTCAAGGCGCCAGAGTCTGGAGAAAGGCTGGAGAGGAGCAAAATCCAAGTTGCTTGAAATCCAGTGTGAAGTTCCCACAGTCAGCGATGGTTTGGGGAGCCATGTCAGCTGCTGGTGTTGGTCCACTGTGTTTCATCAAGCCCAGAGTAAATGCAGCTGTGTACCAAGAGATTTTAGAGCACTACATGCTTCCGTCTGCTGAAAAGCTCTATGGAGATGAGGAATTCATTTTCCAGCATGATCTGGCACCTGCCCACAGTGCCAAAACCACCAGTAACTGGTGTACTGACCATGGCATTACTGTCCTCGATTGGCCTGCAAATTCCCCTGACCTGAACCCCATAGAGAATATGTGGGGTATTGTGAAGAAGAAGCTGAAAGACACCAGACCCAACAATGCTAATGAGCTAAAGGCCGCTATTGAAGCATCCTGGGCATCCATAACACCTCAGCAATGCCACAGGCTGATTGCCTCCATGCCACGCCGCATTGATGCAGTAATCCGTGCAAAAGGATTCCCAACCAAGTACTGAGTGCATTAATGGACATTTTCAAATGTTTGATTGTGTTTTGCTGTTATAAATCTTTTTTTTTTACTTGGTCTGAGGAACTATTCTAATATTTAGAGATAGGATTTTTGAGTTTTCTTAAGCTGTATGCCATAATCAGCAATATTAAAATAATAAAAGGCTTGCAATATTTCAGTTGATTTGTAATGAATCCAGAATGTATGACATTTTTGTTTTTTTAATTGCATTACAGAAAATAAAGAACTTTATCACAATATTCTAATTTTCTGAGACAGTCCTGTATATATAGACATTTTATTTATTGGGATAAACCCCTTGAGATGCACCATCTCGTTTTCAAGGGGGCCCCGAACAACTTACAGACATACATAAACAAAAAGACAAACCACGTACAGTCTGTCAAGTAAAATTAAAGTAATGCATACAATCATTACAATTTGAGAGACAGTCGAGCAAATCAGTTTCGTCAATAACAAGTGCAGACCAGTTGAAAGTGAGATGATAATGTTTAAACATACCCAATGATGCAAGAGATCTAACAGCAGCAGGTCAAGTATTCCAGTCTGTTGGGGCTTTGAACATGAACGCTCTTCTGCCAATCTATTTTTTTGCAGAGAGGACAGAAAAATAAATCTGAACAGAATGTCTAACTTGATGATTTGGCGAGTAGGGTACGAAATACTGCTTTTAAAGTGTACCTATCATGCTATATTTGAATAATATGGTGTAGGACCATACCTATATAAGGCCAATTTATACTTTTTATTTTTCAAAATACCAAACAGATCATGCATTTTAGCCATTCCTCATTTTGCTCAATTCAACACTGTCTTTGCATGGACTGATTCTGTGAGAACAGCACCATCTACAGGCCTGGCATATGTACTACAGCGTCTGCAGCGCTTTCCAACGGCAAGGTCCGTGGCTGCCTCCTCCTGATTGGTGGAGTTGGCCCAATAGCCGTAGCGCCACTTCTGTGACGTCATAGAAGTGTTCAAATCTGGATCAGTCTGTATCAGATCCGTTGCAGCCCCTTTTTAAGAGATTTGGGTATGGAGGAAAATAGAGAGGCTTGTGTTTTCTGACACTTGGTGAGTTCCCTGGAACACCGGGGACACATGTTCATCTATAAAAGACGTACACAAGTGCATTTTGCATGATAGGTCCCCTTTAAATAAGGGGGATAGTTAAGATAAATGCAATGTCAAATAAGTGGAACTGGATGCTGTAGCAAAAGTGCTGCATCATGGTCTTAGTCATGAGTTTTCCTTGGCTCCTCTGGGAGTCTGTCTGGGTTTCTGGCAGACGAGGAGCGTGTTGGGTCGAGACCAGGAAGGGGACTCAGACTGTGTGAAAGCATGAATAATAGCTGCACCTACTCACTGAGCAGCTGGGGGCAGGAAGGGGTCATGTGCTCGGTGTTCAGATGTTCCCCACGCACCCACAGCACCACGTTTAGTAAATGTCAGAGGGCTTTTTCATCTGGGATCCTTCTTATGCCACTCACCTGACTGTAAAGCAACAAAAGGCGGCCGGTTAAAAGGTTAACATCAACATGGTTCTACCTCACAGAGTGTCAGGTGTATACATATTTATAGGATTTAAGATTGACTAATGTCATTGTTGATGAATCTGCCTATTATTTGATGAACCATCTGGTCTATAACATGCTATACTATTCCCATAACAACTTCCAAGAGCCTAGTGGGATATGTTCAGATGTCCTGATGTGTCTGACCAATAATCAGAGACCCAAACATGTTGAAGTTTACAATTTAAAAACAGAAAATAGATGCTTTTTAAGAGGCTGGTGCCTTAATGACTTCAATGAAAAGTAGATTGTTAGCACTACACACAAATAAAAAAACAAGATCAACATAAAACTATCGAGGTTACATCATCCTATTATTTCGTACACAACACGCCCAAATATAGGGTTACTATAGGTCAATGTTTGAACATTCAGACCTTTGGTCAGAGTGGGAATAAAACCCTAAACCCTGGAAGTCTCAATCTGTTGATTTACACAGAAATAATACCACTTTCAACATTTTGAGATCCACAGAACCGTAGAGCAGTTGAAATTCAAGTTGAAATGTGGCCTCACTTTAAACTTAATTATAAAGTTATTGCTGGACTAAAGTAAGAGATGCTATCTCAGTTGTTCTGTGCCGTTGGTTTCGCACCAACATGCAGAATGTGAGGTGTGTGTGTCAGGAAAAGGCTTAACCCTAAAGCAAAAATACATTTATAACCACACTGCAAATTCAAAAAGTATTGCCTCCGTGCAGCTCCCTTGATACAAGTCCTACCCTTGAATGATTATCTGTAGCTGTGACTGAGCTGGTGTCATCTGCCGTGAACAGGAAATGGGAGGCTGCTGATAAGGAAGTGTTTTGTGTGAGAGGACAGCTGTGTGCTACGCTCCGATAACCCACACACAGCGGGACACAGAAACATGGCTGCTTGTATCTGTTTGTACCTGTTTGTGTGCAGATTCAACGTGTATCAGTAGTATTCAGATACATGAAAACAAAGCAGTGAACCAGCGGCTGCTCATTCAGAATAAATCCATCTAATGTGTGCAAAGATTATGGAAATGAAACCCAGTATTAGAGGCATCCATTGTCCACTGATGGCTGCTTTTTTGCATCGGTTCACAGGGCAAGAAACTGTATTAATTACCAAGCTGCAGTGGCTTTTGTATCACTAATTCAATTTACCAGGTGCAGAGCCGGCCAGCTAACCAATCAGAGCAGAGTGGGCTCTGGTTTCAGACAGAGGGTGAAAAGAGGTGCTGCAGCACAGACAGTACGAGGAAAATAAAGAGCTTTTTGAACATTAAAGCATGAAGACATGTCACAGGAGAGACACTACATATAACCTGAAGACGAGCACAATAATCCTCTTGAATGCAGTGGATGATTAAAAGAGCATGGGTAAGAGTTGCTTTTGAATGAGGTTTATATTGGCTTTTGTTGACATCAAACATTCACTGTTATCTTTCCCTGTCCTTGTGGAGGTTAATACATCTGATATGAATAAAGTATTCGCCTCGTAAAGTCGCACCTTTCCTTCTCTCTTGTAGATTAATAGATAGCTCCTGTCATATAGGATCCCAGCTGTAGTAGTTTGTGATTGGCCGACAGGATCAGGTGACGAGGTGTGAATAAGCTTATAGTAATTATTAACTGGCGTTATTAATGCTTCTGGATTACTCCTTGCCATTGTGCATTACACCGGCTGTGGAGCTGTTTCTGATGGCAGGGCAACTGAAATTCAATATTAAGAAAGCACCAGTAGTCAACAAAGGCCGTAAGTTTGCAAGATCTATGTGTTTGTCTTTCTGCTCATTCTTACTGTATCACTTCGAGGTTTAAGGTAACATTTGTTCATCTGTGCTAGCTTTTTCAATAGTTGCACCCAGTTGAGATCTCTGTGGAGGAGGCATAACAAATGTTCTGTGGTTTCTGTGGGTCTGCTCGGAGCTCCGTCCTGTGCGGGCCGGAAGTGGTGTCCTTGACCTATATGCAAGTGTTGGCTACTTCAATGTATGACTATACTGTTCATGCAGGTGTTAGTAGGATATTCATATTTGCAGGTGCATTGTGCTGCGTCTCATTTTCCTGTCATTTCAACCCAAATCTTGTTTTCATTTTATGTTCTTTCCGTTCCTTTAAGGCTGAGTTTTGAGTGCTATCAGGGCACCATCTGTCTGACCCCTGCACACTTAGTGAATTCTTATTCTGACAATTGCTTAGAACATTAGTTAAATGTCTGTAAGGAAAATGTCTCATCTATTTCCCTCTCTCTCTCTTTGTGTCTTTGTGCAGTCGATGCTGATGAGATTAAGAGGCTAGGGAAGAGGTTTAAGAAACTCGACCTGGATAACTCGGGCTCTCTGAGCGTGGAGGAGTTCATGTCGCTGCCCGAGCTGCAGCAGAACCCGCTGGTGCAGAGGGTCATCGACATCTTCGACACGGACGGGAACGGAGAGGTGGACTTCAAAGGTAGGCCATATCAGAATCAGAATACCTTGTATTAGTTCCACAGAGGGGAAATGTACATTGTTACAGTGAAAAGAGTCAAAGACAATGTTACCTAAGAAGCATGCATAAAAAAGTATTAAAGATAAACAATTATGATAAAAAAAAGTAACACAATTTATAAAATACACATCCTGTAACGGTTCTGAGGATTTAGCAGGGTCTTAAAAAGTATTAAAAGTTGATAAATCAATTTAGCGAAAATTAAGGCTATTAAAAAGTATTACATTTTGTAGCTTGTTTTCAATAAGTATATCAATTGTCCAAAGAGGTTGTATTCTACAGTCTGCCTGAATGTAATCATTGCGTAGGTGTGTAGTGTGATTCTGTGTAGTTTATTTATGGCATCCCGTTGGATTTGACGTCATCTGAACAGGACATCGCACGCTCACTGCTTGATAGCGCGCGAAGGCCCGTTTACGCCGGTTGCTAAGCAACATCGTTATGGGGAAATGCAAGTTTGCGTCCAAATGGTTGGAAGATAAGGAGGAAGGACAATCAACTGTATATAGTCAATTTGAGGTAAAGTGTGTCGCCAAGGTAACCGGTTAAAACTCCAAGTGGCGATGAGGTCTTAAAATGTATGAAAAGGGTCTTAAAAAAGGTCTTAAAAGGTTTTACATTTGACTTCAGGATTCCTGCATATACCCTGATATATAAACTCTAGAAACAACTGTTTTACAGCTTTATTCTGCACTATGTCTGTCATGTTATGTTTGTGAGCTGATTTAAACACACAAAAACACTGCAAGATGTAATCATATTTCAGAAAAACTCTAAATTGCTCGACAGTCATCTTAGTTTTTAAACTCTGAAGAGCCACTTTCCCAGTTTAGCCCTATATGTTGTTGTGACTTTAGAAGAGCACCAAGAGGTTTAACAAATTAGACCTCAGTAATTGCTTTAATTTGATCAGAAGGCCTATTCATATTTTAAATTCAGCCAGCATTCCCATGAATGGACTTACTATGTGAATTGAGTTGGTATTTGGCATCTAGGCTCTAATCGAGTCACGCCTTGCAAGCATACATCAAGCTCAGTACGTCCTTAAAATAACAGAACAGCTGCCTCAGATTCAGAAGACAAATGTGTTTCAGCCGAATGTGAACTGTGTGGAGGAAATGTGATGGTAACTACCTGACATATATTATTTGACAGAATTCCGTTTGAGTCTCCCATCAAGCAAATTAGTCACATAGTTATACTGTAAAAGGACTGTGTGCAAGACAGCAGTCATCATCCAGAGCAAACCGGCAGTGGTCAGTCAGTAGGGGCTTGCACTGTGAGCCGTAGGGTCGCCGGTTCAAGTCCCCGACCAGACCTAAATATGGAGAGTGGACTGCTACTTCGAGAGGTCCCAGTTCACCTCCTGCCCTGCCGTGGTGCCCTTGAGCAAGGCACCGGACACCCCCCTTCCCCCCCTCACTCCCATTGCTCCCTGGTTGCAGTACAATAGCTGCCCACTGCTCCTAGTGCTAGACTCCTGGTACGAGGATGGGTTAAAAGCAGAGAACACATTTCACTGTGTGTGCTGTGTGCTCTGCATGTGAGACCATTAAAGAGGGTTTCATCCCTCCCATTACCCGAATTAGCTTCACTAGAGACCTGGTTTGTGATCGGTCCAAAATGAAAAGCAGGGAATCTATGCTGATTAAATTATTTTTGTCATTGAATAAAGATTGGGGAGAGAGTTCAAATACACTGATATATTCTTCAATATTCTTGGATTGTTAAGTTTGTTTTGTGTGATATTCCTTAGCTCAGGGGTGCCCACACTTTTTTCAGTGAGGGCCACATACAGAAAAACATACAAAGGGCTGGGCCACTCACTAGAGATGACGTATATCGCCTCATAAGTTCAGTTGTAAGTTAGCAAAATCAATCAAATGTAGGTAAATCATGCTTGATACTTGAAAATGCAAGCCCCATGCCCCCGGTACCTGCAACATCTTGTAAGAAACAGCGTCTGAGGGCTTCTTAACATTTAACAAACTATGAATGTGACTCTGACAATATGAACAATTTTTACCGAAACAAAACACAACTCTAACGCCAAGCCTCTGAATTAGTACTAAGCGAAAGAGTGCTAATGCACTAATTTACCCCTTTTAGAAGTGAAGATATTGTCATTTGTTCTGGGAATGTCATTTTTGAGCCTGAGACCTGAAAAACAGGCTCGGGGCTTAACAGCTTAAGAAACACAACAGCCTACATCACAGCTTCCATAGGGTTTCATTTATTTAGTAGGCAGCTGTAATTAAGTTATTGGGCTTTTTAAAAAAAAAAAAAAAAATGTTTGAAAATGTTTCCAACCTTAAAGGTGGGGTAGGTAAGTTTGAGAAACCAGCTCTAGATACACTTTTTGTTATATTCCATGGAATGCTCTTAACATCCCGATAGCAATGAATATCTTAAGTGCTTTGACAAAAATTCCATAAAAAATGTCATCACTGGAAGCCGTGGCGCTGTAAAAAGCACG
>NC_136909.1:81681676-81759886 GCF_949606895.1 Notothenia rossii
CTGCATGCTGCATCTTATGCTGTGGGACTGTTGGAAACTTGATACTGTATGAAATTAAATACATTTAAATAAACTTTGAAATGTTGAAAGTTTTAGATTTTTCCTTTGGGATGTTATTGACCAGATTGCCTCATGCTCTAATATTGTATTTCAAGGACTTTCCAGGCATAGTTTCCTCAAATTCAAGGACCAAACATTGCATAGTGCGAGACACACTTTAAGGTTATTACATTTCTCCAAGCAGGAAGTGTAAAACTGACGCAACTGCAGGAGACATGCATGCAGACTTTGATCGTTGTATTTTAATCAGAAAAATATCTAAATAACTTGAATTTTATACAAATTCAAGCCCTTTTAATGACTCGTGTGTTTTCAAAAACTCTTTAAGGACGTGATACTTTTTCCTTAAGTTCAAAGTTTCAAAGACCTGTGGAAACCCTGATGATTTCTACATTTGATACACTTCAGTGACACAATCGTACTCATTCGTTAGTGGGGATTGACATTATTTATTTACACAAACAACCGATACTTGAACTCTGTATCCATTTATCCTCATGCTATGGTTCAACTGATCCAAAAAGGTTTCAGCTTAATTTACGGGGCCATAAAAGAGAAGCCTGAGGCGGCAGTCCAAGAAAAAAAGTCCCAAATCAACGAGGGAATCCCACCAGCCAATGGGGGACAGCAAAACACACACAGCAGCCAATCAGAATCTCTCTGCAGTCCGGCTAGCCACCACCCTGATGTTACCGTAGACCTTTGAAGGTGGGCTTCCTGTCGGGGCAAAAAGGGGTTTAAAGGTCACTTCTCAGCATTGCATGTGGGTACGAACAGCTTTTAACCAAATACGACAAACCAAAATCTTGTACTGATTTTTCCACATATAAACATCTTTCTTACCTAAGATTAAGTTACAAATCGCTGTCCGGGCCATCTTGATGTTCTGGAAAGACCCTAAAATGTGAACTTTTCTGTTGAGACACAGAAGAAGGAGTGTTCATCAGTTAAGAGAAACAAGAGGTAGACATTCCAATGTATTTTGTACACCAACAAGTTCATTTGAAAGCTAAAAAAGTTCATATATAATGCATGCATTCAAGGAAAAAACAAGCTAGGAATTCACAATTGCCATTCAATTATTATATCAAAATGTTTTTTCGGCATTTAACAAAACCCCGGCAAAGGTGGCGTGTTGAATTAGAATTTTACAAATATATAATATAAAAAAATAGTTTAAAATACAATGGAACATTTGTCACAGTTACGGAAAGCAAGACATTTATTTTTAAAATAACTTCAATTAAAGTGGACCTATCATGCTATATTGGGGAAATATATTGTAGGGCCATACCTATATAAAACATGTCTGTAAAGTTTTTGCTTAAAATACCAAACAGATCAGCCATTGTAGCCATGCCTCACACTGCTCATACCCCTGTTTTGCAGCTCTGTTAGAGAAACGCAGATTTTGGGTCCTTAGCTTGAAAAAATAAAATTCTACCGGAGAAAAAAGTTAAATTCTGCTGTGATAAAACGCCATCCTGTTCTAAACCACATCAAGGATTATTTCTGAAATAGTATGGAGCTCAGATGCCTTTTCTCTTGCAGGTTTATCACAAGGTGAGTTCCTTTTTTAATTTCCTGCTTTTTAAAAACACATGTGCTCTCCAGTACAGGTTAGCTCTGAGTGTTAGCGAGGCTTGCTAATGTAAACAAAGACAAGATTACGTCCAAAACATGTCAGGCATTGTTTCTGATAGCAAGAGAAAAGGTTTCTGACGCTGTGTGAGTTCCCTGACACACCGGGGACACATATTTATGTATGAAAGACATCAAAAAGTGCGTTTTGCATGATAGGTCTCCTTTAAATCGTGATTAATAATCATGTTAATAAAATTGTATTGGTAAAATGATCTGAAATAATGAAGAGTACTCACGTCTCTGCGAGCACAATGCGAGTCTTCGTGACGTTTTCAATGGTGAACTTGGTTTTTCCTCCCTTCCCCGCTATCCTTCCGATGGCTCTGGATAAGTGATCTCCCTTCAGAGGTTTCACTGCAAAGAAAGACACCATGAGGAACAATTAAACACTCACCACGATTTAAGACATTCAGTTCATTTCGTAGCAGGGGACATAACGTTTTAGAGAGGCAAATATGTATCATGACATCTTACCGTCTGTAACATCGAAGCTTTCAAGGAAAAGCTCATCTAATCTGAGGAGAGCGAGGGAGTCCTGGGGAGAAAAGAGGACCTTTTAATCTTGATTTCAGTCCAAAATGAATCAAACCAATAATGAGATCTAGTCCTAACCCTAAATCTTAACCACTGGCAGCTCTGTATTTTGAATATGTTATCCATGCCAGAGTCATGACATGAAAACATATACATCTTATCAAAACCTTCAATTAGTTCACTTACTTCAACATTGAATCCCAGAATAAACGCTCTAACAAAATCTGAAGCTTTTGTGAGCGAGCCGATGTCCTTTGTGTCTTTGCACGTCTGGAAGAAGGAAGGCATGTTATTAGAATGTGGACCAACTTGTGGGTACCAGAAAGGAATCATTGTAAAAAGGGCCAGTAAAGTCAACTTCGCCTATATTTAAAGGGTAAACTTACTTTGATTTCAACATGCCTAGTCTTGAGGTTGAATCTAACTTGAAGATGTAGGTTCTCTACGATGGGGGTGAATATCTTCATCCAGTTTTCCTTCAGGGGGGTGTATCTGTGAGCCGGGACAGCGACTTTGCGCATCTCATCTGCGCCCTGAAACACACACATAACAATCCTCATCGTACTGACACAACATTAACAACAAGTATTACCATTTGTGACAAAGATGGCTTCGTCACTGTGGACTGACGGCTTCGGGCTTTGTATATTGCACATTTGTTTTATTTTGAAAAGTTTTCCCTTTCCCCATGTCTGTTTCTGTTGATTGTGTGCACCTGGTGCCCTGTGTTGTCTCCTCCCCCCTCACCTGTGTCTTCTTGGGTTAATTAGTGTGTGTATTTAAGCTCTGTTTTCCCTGTCAGTGGACAGGTAGTGTGGGTGAGATCCTTGTGGCTGGTGACTGTGTTCACCTGGGCAGCAATATTGAGGCTGTGTATCCTGTACCACAGCGATGAATAAATGCCCACACTGGGTTATATTTGAATTCTCTGCCTCTGCCTCCTTGCTTGGTTGGTCGGGCCGCTCAATTGTCAGCTTCACACCATTACCATGTACTTTGGTATTAACAATTAAAGCACACTTGTCACTCGTGTGTTTGATTGTGCTTTTTCTACATTTCATTACTGATCCATTAATGTGCAATGCTCATTTTTAAATTGTGGGTGCTCTCATTAGGCCTGTTACTGCTGTGTTTGTTGTGATTTTGAATGCCTGTGATAAACTTAAAAAAATAAACAAAATTGTTACAAAAACAAAAGATGTGTGCATAAAAAGCACTTAGCAATGCAGGAAAAATAAGAGCAGGTTGATGGCCAACAATATCAAAGATTATAGTTAAACACTGTACTGTACTGTACTGTACAATCAATACTTTATTTATAATACTTTACGTACAGTTTGATAATAATACCTACATTATATTACCAATGCATGACCAGTACTTGTAATAGAGTAGTTTACGGTGAGAGAGATTTTATTTACTGAAATGATCGGATTACTTCTTTCACCAGTGTTGTGCCATTTATACAACATACAGTGGCTTTATTTAGTGCAGTGACAAGACCATACTGCGCAAGCGCAAAACTAGTTACTTGCTACTTTGTGAAGGAGACTAATAACGTCAAAACACGCGTATTTATGTTGATATTGAAGAACACATACATAACACATGTATAGAGACAGTTTACCCTTTATTTACCTTTAATTTGTCGCTTGAAATAGGTGGAAACTGCGGTCTCTTGCTCGCCACGGGCGCCTCTGTGTCCATGTCCGCTCCATCTTGTTCACGTTTTCGCTTCTGAGTCTTTTTCGACTTCACCATTGTGAAAGCCTCTGTGTCTTCTTTACTCTCCATGGCAACGCCAGCGTCTGGGGTTGGAATTGTTTCAGTGTCCATATCTTAAACTGATATAAAATCCAATTAAACAGTCAAATATTCAGGCAGACTGTGGATACAGAGGCATGTGGATGTCCTCGTGTAACGAAAAGGACCCAAAAAGCTATTACATTGACGCCTGTAGATAGAAAATTGTAAATGTTCGAATAGTAATAGACAAATATCTCACGTTTGAGTCATATTATTTATTTTAAGGCAGTTGAGTGAATTGGTAAATAATTTTGTGTGTTTAAAATACGTACAATATTTACTTACATTTAACATATTTGTCAGGCATATATTTAGACACCCATACGCTCAGCTGTAGGATATTTTCAACGTCATTTGTTTTGGCAGCGAGCTGCATCGGACGTCGGGTTTCTTGATACTTTTACAAGAAAAATCGACTTTTAACATATTATCATCCAAAAAGCCAAGATGTCATCGCCACTAGATAAGCCTCAGATTATTTCGCATTTTCAGAAGAGTTTGAACTACACGGTGTTTGACAGTAAATGGATTCCTTGCAGCGCGAAGTTCGTCTGCCTGGGGAACTATGCGAGAGGAACTGGAGTAATGCAGATATATGAAGTGCAGAAAGGAGAGGCTCAGCTTATCAAGGAGGTACAGAACAAGTCAACCTTTTATTTTTGTTTGCCTTGGTCCTATATTTTACTCAGGAAAAGCGCTATGAACCCCGCTTGTGTTGGGGTTAGCTTAGTTAGCCAGAAAAGTATTGCTAGGTTACTGTCTCCATAGCAACAGGCAATGTTAAGAAAGACAGCCAACGACATTTAGTAATAGTTCAGGCATCTTTTTCCTCGTGGGCTTTATAAAGTGTGTGTGTGTGTGTGTGTGTGTGTGTGTGTGTGTGTGTGTGTGTGTGTGTGTGTGTGTGTGTGTGTGTGTGTGTGTGTGTGTGTGTGTGTGTGTGTGTGTGTGTGTGTGTGTGTGTGTGTGTGTGTGTGTGTGTGTGTGTGTGTGTGTGTGTGTGTGTGTGTGTGTGTGTGTGTGTGTGTGTGTGTGTGTGTGTGTGTGTGTGTGTGTGTGTGTGTGTGTGTGTGTGTGTGTGTGTGTGTGTAAGCCATACCATAGTTTAGAAACTCTCTGTTACAGGTTAAGTAAAGTGTTAGTCACATCGAAAGTGAAAGTGCTCACTATGCAGAATGGCCCATTTCAGAATACTATGTCATATTACTTAAGGATAAATTGGTATGTGAAATGTTGTCGTTAATTATCTTAAGGCATTCTGGTCTGCCACCCAAACAACATCTCCTACAGCCACATTCCGCTCCCTTGTGTGCCACTTATTTCTTACAAACAGATTGGGCCCTGCCAACTGACTCCACTTCCTCCAGAATTTGTCTACTTCGGCTTGGATTTCCCTTAATCTTTTGTAGGGATAGCTTTCAAATGCAAAGCTCCCAGGGTCTCCTTTTGGTCCAGACCTTCCAAGCAAAAGTGAGTTTGGACAGATGTACCCTACGCAGTCCTCCCTGCTTTGAATCCTGGCATCGATCGGTCTCTCGTTGGCCAAGTTAGCTGACATGTATAGGAATGTTTGAAATTCTCCCCATGTGAAGGTTCCATCTCCTCCAAGGTTGTTGAGGGCCCTTTTCACGACACGAACAGCAGCTTCAGCAGCTCCATTCCTGTGAGGTGAGTCTGCAGGATGAATTGTCCAGCTCCACTCTGTTCCATGTTTGGTAGCTTCATCCTCCAGCTCAGATTTTCCTAAGCAGTCCAGAAACATGTAGAGCTCCTTCAGGGCAGGTCTGGCTCCAACAAAGTTGCTTCCAGGATCCGACCACATTTCCTTAGGATGTCCCCTCAATGCAGTAAATCTTTTGTAGGCCAGAAGGAAGCCTTCAGCTGACTGGTCTCCAAAAATATCTACATGTATTGCTCTGGATGCCACACAGCAGAAGACAATGCCCCATACTTTCAGCCTTACTTTCTTCCTCACAGCGAAGTGTGTTTCAGACTTACGTGTTGTCATCTCCACTTCCTCAAAGAGACCAGGGTGAGCTCCAGCCACAGTTTTACCCAGTGGGCTGTCCCACGAAACGAGGTCTCCGACAATCTTCACCCTCTGTGGGACCAGTCTACCTTCTCGGTGGCTGATAAGTAGCTCAATGTTTTCTGGTCTTTTTAAATCCTCAAGTTTGACTTCTGGAAAGAACTTCTTCAGCTGTTCAGGTTCGATGACTCTTTGCACTTTGGCTATTTCATTGAGGCCATAACAAACAAGTTGGTGCGCTTTTTCTGTACCTCTGGGTGTCTTGATTAGCTCCTGAGGAAATATCTTCTGCTGTTCGCCCTCATTGTCATTCCTCCAACTCCATGGACAACCAATGCGATTTTTTCACTTTCCAGGTTTAACCGATTGGCGGCTCTGTGGGTTATGTAGTTGGTGTCTGATGCTAAATCTATCAGGGTTCCAACTTTCGGACCTGAATTTGCAGTAACTTCCATCAGCATCATGATAACTGGTATCTCGTCATGTCTATTTCCTTCCATCAGCACAGACCAGCCCTACAAAGTGTGTGTGTGTGTGTGTGTGTGTGTGTGTGTGTGTGTGTGTGTGTGTGTGTGTGTGTGTGTGTGTGTGTGTGTGTGTGTGTGTGTGTGTGTGTGTGTGTGTGTGTGTGTGTGTGTGTGTGTGTGTGTGTGTGTGTGTGTGTGTGTGTGTGTGTGTGTGTGTGTGTGTGTGTGTGTGTGTGTGTGTGTGTGTGTGTGTGTGTGTGTGTGTGTGTGTGTGTGTGTGTGTGTGTGTGTGTGTGTGTGTGTGTGTGTGTGTGTGTGTGTCAACATAAGAACATCAACAGTGTAGAGAAGGCGTGAAAATAAGGATTAATAATATTATGTAGCATATCTGTACCACGTTTAGGATGGATGAGACTCTGTTCTTAATCATTTGAAGTAATGCTTTTTGGGCAATTGGTTCAATGTCACATTATATATGTGTAGTTTAAACTTTACCTCTCATATGTTTCAGCAAGAACTTCCTAAACCAATCAAGTGCGGGACATTCGGGGCCACATCTCTTCAACAAAGACACTTAGCAACTGGGGATTTTGGTGGAAATCTCAATATATGGTATTTAATCCACATCCACCTTTATCACACCATCTGTGTATTGCCAGTATTAAAGTGGTATGATGAAAGAAAACCATTGTGTGCTAAAGCTGGTTGTCCATTTGAAGATGTTCAAATGGACTATTAGTTGTGGAATATGTGAAAGATACATCACTGTCAGACTGAATTGAAAGTGGGGTCACACTGACCCTGTTTCCTTCACTGTGGATGCTTCTGTTGTCCACAGGAACCTGGAGGTTTCTGGTACTCCGGTGTTCAGTGTTAAGGCCCACAAAGAGATCATTAATAGTATTGATGGTGTTGGCGGCCTGGGGATCGGTGATGGCGCACCCGAGATAGTCACTGGAAGCAGAGACGGTAAGAGCGATAATAAAGTTTAATGTAGTTTATGAATACAACTTTTCAAAGCAATCGCAAGGGACCGTTTCATCCCACAGGCCATAAGGCTGTTAAACACCTGGGGCCTCATTTCCAGGACTGTCTCAGAAAATTAGAATATTGTGATAAAGTTCTTTATTTTCTGTAATGCAATTAAAAAAACAAAAATGTCATACATTCTGGATTCATTACAAATCAACTGAAATATTGCAAGCCTTTTATTATTTTAATATTGCTGATTATGGCATACAGCTTAAGAAAACTCAAATATCCTATCTCTAAATATTAGAATATCATGAAAAAGTATACTAGTAGGGTGTTCAACGAATCACTTGAATCGTCTAATTAACTCGAAACACCTGCAAGGGTTTCCTGAGCCTTGAAAAACACTCAGCTTGGTTCAGTAAACTAAATCACAAGTATGGGGAAGACTGCTGATCTGACTGCTGTCCAGAGGACCGTCATTGACACCCTCCATCAGGAGGGTAAGACACAAAAATAAATTTCTCAAAGAGCAAGCTGTTCACAGAGTGCAGTTTCAAAGCACATCCACAAAAAGTCTGTTGGAAGGGGGAAATGTGGCAGGAAACGCTGCACAACCAAGAGAGATGACCGCAGCCTTAACAGCATTGTGAAGAAGAGTCGCTTCCAGAATTTGGGGGAGCTTCAAAGACAGTGGACTGAAGCTGGAGTCCAGGTATCAAAAGTCACTGTTCACAGACGTGTCCGGGAAATGGGCTACAATAGCCGTATTCCCATGGTCAAGCCACTTCTGAACTCAAGACAACGGAAGAGGCGTCTGACTTGGGCTAAGGAAAAGAAGCACTGGACAGTTGCCCAGTGGTCCAAAGTCCTCTTTTCAGACGAAAGCAAGTTTTGTATTTCATTTGGAAGTCAAGGCGCCAGAGTCTGGAGAAAGGCTGGAGAGGAGCAAAATCCAAGTTGCTTGAAATCCAGTGTGAAGTTCCCACAGTCAGCGATGGTTTGGGGAGCCATGTCAGCTGCTGGTGTTGGTCCACTGTGTTTCATCAAGCCCAGAGTAAATGCAGCTGTGTACCAAGAGATTTTAGAGCACTACATGCTTCCGTCTGCTGAAAAGCTCTATGGAGATGAGGAATTCATTTTCCAGCATGATCTGGCACCTGCCCACAGTGCCAAAACCACCAGTAACTGGTGTACTGACCATGGCATTACTGTCCTCGATTGGCCTGCAAATTCCCCTGACCTGAACCCCATAGAGAATATGTGGGGTATTGTGAAGAAGAAGCTGAAAGACACCAGACCCAACAATGCTAATGAGCTAAAGGCCGCTATTGAAGCATCCTGGGCATCCATAACACCTCAGCAATGCCACAGGCTGATTGCCTCCATGCCACGCCGCATTGATGCAGTAATCCGTGCAAAAGGATTCCCAACCAAGTACTGAGTGCATTAATGGACATTTTCAAATGTTTGATTGTGTTTTGCTGTTATAAATCTTTTTTTTTTACTTGGTCTGAGGAACTATTCTAATTTTTTGAGATAGGATTTTTGAGTTTTCTTAAGCTGTATGCCATAATCAGCAATATTAAAATAATAAAAGGCTTGCAATATTTCAGTTGATTTGTAATGAATCCAGAATGTATGACATTTTTGTTTTTTTAATTGCATTACAGAAAATAAAGAACTTTATCACAATATTCTAATTTTCTGAGACAGTCCTGTATAAAGGGATATACGCTCAAAAAATGGCGTACGCCAGTTTCTACGCAATGTTTACGATTTATAAAATACTAACTTGACGGGAAAACGTGCGGTCCTCCACGCAAACTCTAACCCATGCGTACGCACTAAGCACAAAAACGGGAGGGACGAGAAACTGCAACACCGTTGGCAGAAGGAAGAATGGAGAGAAATATGTGGAAATAATACCATAAATAAAAATGTACCTCATTTATCATATATGAAGAATTCATTTTCAAACATTGATTAAAGCCAATCTTAAAATGATTAAACAAACGCCTGTTTGAGACTCCTCAGTGCACACAAAAACATAACTTGGAGAAATAAATAAATACGGATATGTTATTTAAAACCTCCTTGAATATGTTGTGTTAATGTTATGAAATGTTTTCTCATAAATGATGCGGTAAGCAGGAGGACATAATTATATCTAAACTGACGCCGTTTTGCATTTCAATAGGTTGTATATACGAGCACGGTTTTATATATATGTTTAATACATGTTTAATCGTGTTTTATGCCGTTTGCCAAGACTTGATAAGTCGCTCGTAAAACACAGGAGGTATGGAAACTAAGAGCACCAGATGTGGTGAATTGTTCAGCTAATATAACACAACACATTAGTTGTATTTCCTTTAACTGGTGGATTATGGATATATAGTTGCTGATCAACAGCTAGGACACAAACCACCAAATACGAAAACATAATTCAGATCCAGTCGTCATGACTACACTCCGGAGGGACTCCCCGATCATTTCTTACAGTTTCTCATAAAGGGGGCGGTCTCCTGTCCCTGCTACAAACACACTGCCTGAAGAAGGCTACGTGTATTTCTTTTGTCATTAACCTTTTTCAGACCACTTATTTATTTATTTTGGTGACGATCCGACCTCCATGCTGCTACTCTGGTTCAAACTGCATTCACCAAACAATATGATTTATCTCCACCTCCCCAACATAACCAAAATCTGACACGTTGTGAGATGTTTTTTTTTAGCCGTTCTGTCATTTCCTGCGATCTTCTCCATGCAGTCAGTCAAAATGAATGAATGAATGAAAGGGCGTTTCTTTGACTATTTATAGGAAAACATGGGCGTTACGTGAAGCCCGCAAAAGCTGCACCGCATATCGAGTCGATTGTGATTTATAAAGGGAAACCGGCGTAGGAAGTGCCGTACGCACTTTCCTCACCGGTACGCAATGTTCGGTGAATCGGAAAATGTCGGAACATGTCTGAACATTTCTGTACCTATTTTTCGGATTTCTACTACGTAAGCAACCTTCCCACGTGAATCCTACGCACGGCGTTATCCATGAGGCCCCACCTGAACGTTTGAAAGAACATCCATAACATTCATCTGTTTACAACGTATATAAATCAATATTCCAATTACTTGTAGACTACTCTGCACTACTTCTATTATATTATATTATTTACTTCCACGATTATCTGTTTAATGTGTTGCACTGTTGGGGGAGCCTGTGACCTAAGATGTTCATTGTCATAACTACACTGTAGCTGCTGCACACAGGACAATAAAAGCCTTGAATCTTGACGAGAGCTTAATGTAAAACTCTCTCTGGTGTTCAGGGACAGTAAAGGTGTGGGATACCCGACAGAAGGATTCACCTGTAGCCAACATGGAGCCCGGGGAAGGAGAAACTAAGAGGGACTGCTGGACGGTTGCATTAGGTGTGTGAAAGAAAAACGTTTCATCTCCAAAAGACCAGTCCTGTTTCAAACTTCTGGTTAAGTGTTCTTTAACCATTATGAACGAAAGCACTGTTAACTGTTCCTTTCATCACAGGTCATGCCTTTAATGATCAGGACCGCTGTGTGTGTGCTGGCTACGACAACGGCGACATCAAACTCTTTGACTTGAGAAACATGTCTCTACGGTGGGAAACCAACATTAAAAACGGGGTGAGGTGAACATAAGAAAACATGTTCTAATAAGTGGTGTGTGGGTGTTGATGTTTAACACTTCAGGAGAACATTTTCCTCTCCATTTCTTAAAGTCAGACAGCGTGGCTCCACGGCAAGAACATTACAACCACTTCTGAGGAAAAGGGGAACAAAGTGACTCAGTGAGCGCTGAGAGTAGTCCTCATATTAATACTCGTGTTTCTATTCGGACAAACTGTGTAAACATACATTTGTTTTTCTCTTGCACTGCTACCTGATTGAATCCTAGACACACACTGAGACAGATTTGGAGACAGCTCAAAATGACTTCCCTGCTCATAAAAGCACAGAGGAAGTCTGTATGCATGTTACCCTCACACACCATTTAAAAAGCACTGCACTGATTTCAAGAGGCAAGTTAAGGCAGGGCATGTTCATTTATATAGAGAGAGCACTTTACAAAATAAACATTACAAGTGCAAGAAAAACAAATCATAAACTTCACACTTCAATCCATTTCAAAACATTCATTTACAAATCAAGATAGTTACATTTTAAAGCGAGCTAAAATAAAATAAGATAGGTATAAAATACAAGTTACAGTGCAGTTAAAGATATTCATAATTATTTGCTTTTAAAAAGGCAGAAGCAAAAAATGAATCTTTTCGGCCTTGATTCAAAAGAAGTGAGAGCTGAAGCGGACCCGCAGTATTTAGAGAGTTCTCCCCAGATATATGGAGCATAATAACTGAACACTGCTTCACCGTGTTAGCTTTTACTCTGGGGACAGAAAGCCTTCTCTTATTCATCACCTCCATGAACTCACCAGGGGGTTTCAACACACATTCTGTTGTAAGGATAATAGTTTTTGGTGAATGTCCAGCGAGTGACTGTTGTGTTTTGTTACATCATGGCCAGGTATGCTGCGTGGAGTTTGACAGGAAAGACATCAACATGAATAAACTGGTTGCCACGTCACTGGAGGGAAAATTCCACGTCTTTGACATGAGGACCCAACACCCCACCAAGGGCTTCAGCTCCGTCTCAGAAAAGGTAATCGACCCGGGCGCAGACGGATGTTTGGCTCCCCCGAATGGGAAAAATGTCAAACGGTTATTATTATTATTATTATTATTTTTACATTTGTGTGGTACAGAGGGGAAAATCGTTTTGGCCGTTTTCACAGCTGAAAGTGTTTGGGGTCGTGTTTGTCTAATATTCTCTGGGGCTTTGTGACACGGGCCAAAAATGACACCGGGCCGGTCAGCTGAGAGAAGTGGCGCTTTTTGTTAGAAAATGTTAGAAAAACACACTTAAACTGGGATTAGTTCACAGCCAAGTGTTTGCTAGCTCTGAGAGATCAGAGGCCTCAGCTTTATAAATATTTGTCCCGTTTTTTTTAAGCGATCAGCAGTCTGCACATTAAAACCATGAGTCATTAGCATCCACCCTTTATATATACAGTCCATACATCCACCAGATATCTTTGATCTAAAAAAATATATCTGCGTAGCTCCATACAGTCACACAAAGCTCTGATATTGTTTCTATCATTATGCGAAACACCTTAAAACAGTAGAATAAACTGGCAAGTGGATTCTGAAGCTAGTATGTATGCTATAAGTTTGAGTTAAAGTAGGATATACTTTGTTTTATTATTACAGGGTGTCCGAGGGGTCTTACAAATGATTAAAAGTTGATAAATCAATTTAGCGAAAATGAAGGCTATTCAAAAGTATTAAACTGCATTTTCCAAGGTATTACATTTTGTAGCTTGTTTTCAATAAGTATATAAATTGTCCAAAGAGGTTGTATTCTACAGTCTGCCTGAATGTAATCATTGCGTAGGTGTGTAGTGTGATTCTGTGTAGTTTATTTATGGCATCCCGTTGGATTTGACGTCATCTGAACAGGACATCGCACGCTCACTGCTTGATAGCGCGCGAAGGTCAGTTTACGCCGGTTGCTAAGCAACATCGTTATGGGGAAATGCAAGTTTGCGTCCAAATGGTTGGAAGATAAGGAGGAAGGACAATCAATACTGTATATAGTCAATGTGAGGTAAAGTGTGTCGCCAAGGTAACCGGTTAGAACTCAAAGTGGCGATGAGGTCTTAAAATGTATGGAAAGGGTCTTAAAAAAGGTCTTGAAAGGTTTTAAATTTGACTTCAGGATTCCTGCGTATACCCTGATGTATACCCTGATGTATACCCTGATGTATACCCTGATGTATGCTATAAGTTTGAGTTAAAGTAGGATATAGTTGTTTGATTATTGTCTCTTTTCCATGGCATCATAGTTATGTGATTAATAACCACATTGAACTTTGAAACCAGACTCAGTGGTGTCAAATAACTCATTATAACTGTTCCACGTATCTTAAAGCAGTTTGGCCAGTTGGCACAAGTTTATGGAAAAGTGTGGTTAAAGGAAAGACGCCGGATAGCAGAGATTATACAAGGGATGAAAACTACTGTGTCAAAAACAGTCTTTAGAATTTAAGACAATACTTAAAGATAAGGGGAAACACTTTGGGCAGAATGACATGTCAGCGAGGCAACATTATTTAAACCTCAGCTGATTTAAAGTGATTTACAGCTGTTCTAAAATAAGGCATGGCCTTGAAAGGGGCTGGGAATGAATGTTGCCCTTACTAAATGAATTGTTTCGGGAAGTAAATGATACCTGTTGTTCGTTTTAGGCTCACAAGTCCACCATCTGGCAGGTGAAGCACTTGCCTCAAAACAGAGACATCTTCATGACTACCGGGGGGGCAGGCAACCTACATCTTTGGAAATAGTAAGTAACCCAGCATTAACTATTATATTAAGCCCTGTTTAAAGGACTCGTCATGATTGTTTTATTTATGAGAAACAATTTCCATGCTTTACTATAAGTGATGCTTTTTTGTTTTGTTTCTTTCCGTTAACTGTCAAGTGGGAACTAAGTATTTTTGTTTGGAAGTTTTTGTGTTTCTCTCATTTTCCTACGATACTGTTATGATTGGCTGTGAATAAGAAACATTTTATTTGTTGAGAAAGGGGCAGGTAATATAAGATGATGTTCCTTTCCGGGTATGATGTGTTTATAGAGACATGTTTTGTAAATAATTGTTATACATTAAGTTGTGCATACCATGAACGGAACAAATACAAATGAAACAAGCTAATCCATCAAATGTTTGTTTTTCCAGTGAGTATCCCTCTCAGAGAAGCAAGACAGACTCAGACGACTTGGCCGTGGGCGTAGCTGGCTCCGTCACGCTGTTACAGAACGCCACGTTGTCCACGCAGCCAATCGCCAGCCTGGACTGGAGCCCCGACAAGAAGGGCCTGTGTGTGTGCTCCGGCTTCGACCAGACTGTGCGCGTGCTCATCGTCACCAAACTCAGCCAGGTGTAAAAAGAAGCAGACCAGAGACTGAAGGTGGAGATCTGTGCAGCCGGATGCAAAATGAGACCTACAATACATCTCTGCCTGTTTGTGAGGATGAATGTTTTTTTTTTTTCCTACTGGGAGTTCTTTCAGCTGTAAATCTCAATGTTGTACAATTAACAATCATCTTGTCATAAAACTATTTAAGTCAAATGAACTTCTTGGTTTGTGTTCTGCTGCTCTGTCTCATGCTATCCCCTAAACAAATGTGCAGGGCTTTGCTTTCCTTGTTGAGTCATTCCTAGCATTCGGTGCCATTTCAGCTAGGTTAATCAAAAATAATTTAATATATCTGCATTTAATTATTTAATCTGAATGATGGCTTATTAAAGTATAAGCAACATATTTTGGTCAAGTTCAGGATATTATGTTTAAAAAGTGTTTTTTGTTTAACATCCCCTGTTACTGTGTGTGTCCACCCTGTTACTGTGAAAAATAGTGATAGGGTGGACATTTTATGCTAAACTTGGCTATTGCTACATGTGTGTGATGTTAATCAAGCTAGCACTTAGTGACAACAGAAACACATATTTGATATATATTTTCTAAATGATCAGTTTCCACTAAAAATGAGCTTAACAGGGTGGACATTTATGCTTTACCGCAACAGTTAAGTTCTTTAAAAAACGTTGAGGGAAGAATGCATGCTCTCAAAATGTATCCTTCTTCTTGAGTCATATAAGTAGTAGAATGGTAAAGGGGCGTGTCCAAAGGGATTCAAATCAAAGTAATGGGGGGTTCAAAAAGAAAAAACTTTAAACAATAAAAATGAATAACAACAACAAAACATTTGGTGAGGAATATTAGCAAAAGGGTTATGCAACAGTGACAAAAGTAGAATTTGTTTATTTCTTTTTTTCTATCTGTTACAGAAGTTGAGCAAACATGATTTGGGACACAGCAATTTGGCCTACTAAAATCAGAGTAATTATTTAGAATTTTGAATATCCCGGGTAAATAACATTTTTGTTTTATGGTAGAGGGGGATAAACATTTAAAACCAAGCTTTTAAAAAATAAGCATTAGACCTTTTTTAATTGAAAATATATGATATAATGTGTTGAGGACCTAAATGGCACCGAAAGCTTGGAATGACCCTGCTATTAAAAGCCTCTATTGGGATGACTAATATTTAATATAGGTTTGATTTGAAAGACATTGGATATCAAGCTTTCATTTTTGTATGCTCACTGAAATCCCTGTTATTTTGTTGCACTATTGGCAAAAGTGTTCTCCTGTTTTCTCTATTTAAGTCTTCCCTTTTCATACGCTTATTTTTGTGGAGAACTGAGTTTTCAAAATAAACAGTAAAACATTTCTCAGTATCCTCTGTCTAATGAGAACCGTTTATTAATAACATCAGTTGTATGCAGGTCACTTCAGGAAGCCAACAGATAAATACAGGTATCTATTACAGTGTTTTAAGCATCATCATATCCAGCATTTGAACTTGAAGAAGTCCAGCATTTCCTGATCGTCCTCCGGTCGGTCGTTGATCTTGGCGTACACACTCATCAGCAGCTTGGTCATGGACTTATCATCCAAGATGTCGATGTATTTCTCTAGGCAACCTACAAACACACATAACCAAATTCATATGTAAATTCTTTATATAGGTTAACATACTAAAATAATCACTAACCTGATTTGCATTATGCATAGTCGGTTACTATCTGACATGATGCTGCGTGCCATGACAGATTATAATTGAAAAGTGTATTTATTCAAAGTAAACAGCCCTTTAAAGGTCCCCTATCGTACTGTTTTTCATCAATATATTATAGCTCTCAGATACATACAGAACATGTCTGTGATTGGCTGAAACACCCTGTCTGTTACTTTAGTTGAAAATAAGGAGCCCCTCCCCACACCCCTCTGAGAGAGATTTGGTTACAAAGAACTCAATGGTGCTCTAGGAGGAGCTTCAGGTGATAAGGTGGGGGGGGGGTTACCTTGGTTGGTGATTGGCTAATGGTTACACAAGCCAAAACATTGTTATGACATCATAAAGTGGCCAAAATCGGATCAGCTCATTTTCAGACAGGTTTTTATAGAAATGGATCAGGACAAAAAGAGAGAGAATCTTTTTTCCTGAAACTTTCAGAGTCTCTTTACACAGAGGGGACACATGTTGATGTAGAAGAGACATGAAGAAGAGGGGACACATGTTGATGTAGAAGAGACATGAAGAAGAGGGTTTTGCATAATAGGTGACCTTTAAATAGTAAATGGACTGTACTTATATAGCGCTTTATCCAGTCTTTAAGGCCCTTCAAAGCGCTTTACATGTCATTCACCCATTCACACACCGTTGGCCATCGGGAGCAACTCAGGGTTGAGTATCTTGCCCAAGGATACATCGACATGTTGACTGCATGGGCTGGGATCGAAGTAAAAGTAACTATCTGTTTTCATTCGCTTCAGTACCACTTCTTTTTGACTGGTTCTAAGAATGCGATGTTCATAATAGTAAAGGAGATTACTTAGGCCCATGACTTTGCCGTACGCCACCAGGCTGGGGCCCAGCAGCAGGTGGTCGTACAGCTCCAGCGCCATCAGCAAGCGGACGATCTCTCCCGTGATGAAGGCGTCCTCGAAGCTCTGCTCGGCGACGGGCTTCAGAGGGAACCTGCAGTACACCTCCACCGCAGCCTGAGGGTCGCACTCCTCCAGCAGCTGCACCAGCTCAATGTAGGCATCATGGACCTACACAGAGAAGTGGATTCATGGGTTACATCTTACTTGAATAACATCAATTGAGGTACAAGAAAACCACAGATGTACAAACATGCATACAAACAAAATATGTCAAGTTTCAAGGCAAGTTTATTTATATAGCAGCTTTCAACACAAGGCCATTCAAAGTGCTTTACACAAATGAAAGACATTAGAAAATGGCATTTAAAAGGAAAGATAATAAAATAAACATTAAAAAACAAAATACATGAATGTAGTACAAGATGTGAATAGTTCAATTAAAAGCAGCGGCAAAAAGTCTTCAGCCTGGATTTCAAAGTAGTCAGAGTTGCAGCGAACCTGCAGGATTCTGGGAGTTTGTTCCAGATGTTTGGAGCACATCAACTCAAGGCTTTATTGTCATTTGCACATTAGCTACAGTGTCGACATGGCAATAAAGAATGTAGGTCACAGGCTCCTCCAACAGTGCAACATATATATATATATATATAGGACATAGAACAAATAAGAACAGATCATATAAACGTAGTAGAACCAAACTGACCCCTGGTGCCATGGCGATGACCTCCTGGTAGAGCTGCCTGGCCCGGCCCTGTGTGTCTGCAGAGCGGGTCAGAGCGCGGGCTAAACCCAGCCGCGAGACATGAGAGCTGCGGTTCATCGGACCGGACACGATCACTGTGTCGTCCGCAGCAGGCTCTGAACACACAGGAAATATAACTCTTTTAACAAACTCAGAAGGAAAAAGATGCTGACAGGCGTCTGATACTGATGTTGATGATTTCATATCCCATGTATGAGGTTTTTACAATAATTCAATTGTTGTTCCAATAACAACTGGAGTATTTCTTAATTTGTACCATAACTATATATACACTTGTAATATATTTATTGTCCCCAAATCTTGTAAAACTAAGACTTTGGAGAAGAAGGTTTACACATGTGTATGGATGTCACTCTTAATATATTTATCGTGCCTTACCCTCTGCTGCTTTAACAGTATTTGATTGACCTTCCTGCTGAGAGCTGCTGGTGGGCAGCTGAGGTTTAGTGATGCTGGTGGAGGGTTTAGCTGATCTGTCTGGCTTGGCTGCTGCTCCAGCTCTCCCCCTACAGGAAGGACAGTCAAATACATCAGCTCTGAAGTGGATTTCAAAATGAAAGACACACCATACATTTACTTTGTGTTCATACATGACATATTGTGTTCATACACATTTCTCTTAATGTTGATGCCATGTGGCCAGGATTATACTTTTCTGTGGAGATATAACACACAGAAAATCCAGTGACACTTCCCAAGCTGACAAAAAAGTAAAAGATTGTAGTTGACATGAATAAAAAGTGTGAGAAAATACATAGAGCCACATTCCTAAATTCAAGATTCAAGGCTTTTATTGTCATGTGTGCAGCAGCTACAGTGTAGTCATGACGATGAAAAGCTTAGGTCACAGGCTCCAACAACAGTGCAACACAATAAAACAGAGAATAGTGCAAGAATAGAATAAAAATAGTGCAGAATAGTCTATTCACAAGTAATTAGAATATTGATATATATAAGCTGCAAACAGATAGATGTTATGGATGTTCTTTCGTTCGTTCTTTCGTTCTAAATGCTAACAAACATCCGCAGACAGCCACATTAAAGGTCAGTGAAACCCTGCTAGCGAGCCTCACCTGGCTGCAGGCGCTCTGGCTGCAGGCTGGGCGGCTCTCCCTCCCCTGATGGGGGCTGGGGGGGCAGGAGCTTTGGTCCCAGCTCCTGCCCCCCGCCTCTGACCGGGCCCCCCCCGGCTCTGCTTCGCTCCTCTCCTGGCCCCCCCGGTGTCAGAGGGTCC
The DNA here is from genome assembly GCF_949606895.1 of Notothenia rossii. Lineage (NCBI taxonomy): Eukaryota > Metazoa > Chordata > Actinopteri > Perciformes > Nototheniidae > Notothenia > Notothenia rossii. The sequence continues at coordinate 81,700,805 of NC_136909.1, forward strand.
CTTCACCCCCACTGGTTGGCTGATCGAGGGCTTTGCAGCTTTCTGGTTTTCAGCCTCCTGCCGCTCTTGCCACCACTTTTGTTCTGAACAAACAGGCACAGTTAATATGGGCGAAGAGGACATGCCATAAGGATTATCATATTCTATTTAATATTGAATAATCCTTTCTTGCACAATAATTTACCGTATTATATTTGTTACTGGAAATGTGTATTTCCACATGTATATTTTCCACATGTATCTTTTTTATTTTATATTCTTTAACTTTTTACATTTTTAAATGCTATTTTATTTCTATTTCTGAAATATTTTGGACTGTTCATTTCTTGTGTCTTAATTTCTCGTATGTACATTGCTTTGTGTTTGTTATGCTGCTGCAACGCAGACATCAAACAAAGTACCTGTCTGTCCGTCTGTCTGTCCGTCTGTCTGTCCGTCTGTCCGTCTGTCTGTCTGTCTGTCTGTATGTCTGTCTGTCTGTCTGTCCGTCCGTCCGTCCGTCTGTCTGTCTGCCTGCCTGTCCGTCCGTCCGTCCGTCAGTCTGTCCGTCTGTCTGTCTGTCCGTCCGTCTGTCCGTCCGTCCGCCTGTCCGTCCGTCCGTCAGTCTGTCCGTCTGTCCGTCCGTCTGTCTGTCTGCCTGTCTGTCCGTCCGTCAGTCTGTCCGTCTGTCTGTCTGTCCGTCCGTCTGTCCGTCCGTCCGCCTGTCCGTCTGTCTATCCGTCCGTCCGTCCGTCAGTCTGTCCGTCCGTCCGTCCGTCTGTCTGTCTGTCTGTCCGTGTGTCCGTCCGTCCGTCCGCCTGTCCGTCTGTCTGTCTGTCTGTCCGTCCGTCCGTCCGTCCGTCCGTCAGTCTGTCCGTCCGTCCGTCCGTCTGTCTGTCTGTCCGTCCGTCTATCCGTCCGTCCGTCCGTCCGTCCGCCTATCTGTCTGTCTGTCTGTCTGTCTGTCTGTCTGTCTGTCCGTCCGTCTGTCCGTCTGTCCGTCTGTCCGCCTATCCATCTGTCCGTCCGTCTGTCTATGTATCTGCTACACTGAGACCATGTAGACTCACTGGTCAGCTGCTCCAGTGGCTCTCCGCTCAGCGTCTTGTGTTCCAGCTCAATGCTGGCCTGGAAGCTGAGGCAGGCGTTACGTAAGGCTTCCTTTGACCTTTCTGAATTTGGGTTGTTGTCGTATTGAGCCAGCTGTGCCCGGCCCAGGAGACAGAGGGCGGGGCTGTCTCTCGGGGTCGTCAACACTGCCAGCTGACATACCTGCACAAAGAGCCATGGAGGTTAGCAGAAGAGATGTTATTTATCTGCCATATTCGGTACTGGAAACAAAGTCAATACGCCTGAATCAGAAATCCTTTATTCATCCTACAGCGGGACATTCATAGGGTCACAACTGCAAAGGTCCTTGGTAAAAAATAGTAATAGCAGCATTATACAAAGTAAGTGAACATATAAAAGTAAGTAATGACATGTATAAATGAAGTGTTTATTGCACATAAGTAGTGGTATAGCACAACAGTTGTTATAGTGAAAGGCAGTGGACCAACACTTAATATAGTGAATGAATGCATCGCAACTCAAAACACTGACAGATTTCTGAGGATGTGTCAACTTCACAAACTAAAACAGACGAATAAAATACGTTTCCTCGCCTAGCTTACCCTCTCCTGCATGTCCAGCAGCTCCTGACAAGGGGCGATGGAGGCGAGGCGTATGAGCGCAGTGAGACCCTGGCATCTCTTGGCCACCAGGGACTGCTTCTCCATGCCAGCCTGATCCTGGATCAACCTCTGCAGCAGGGCGAAGTGAGCATCCAGCAGCACCCACTCCAGCTGCACCACCGCCTCGCCACGACACACACACTGACTCACACTCTGGGCAGACAGCACTGCTACACTGAGAGGCATTCCAGCACAGAGACAGGGATTTCATTCAGTGCTTGAACACGTTTTAAACAGATGTAAACGATGGGAGTTTTCCCTTGAATCACATGTTCTAATATGAGCTGAGATCTGAGAGCTGAGATCCACCACTAACACTGGGTAAAAAGCCAATATTGGGCAATGTTATATTTTAGGAAACTTCTGATCTGTAACATACATGTGATAGACCTGCTCCGCGCTCATGGCCTGCAAAGACAGAGTGTGTTTCTGCTGTAGCTGACCCAGAGTGAGAAGGCCTCGCAGGAACTGAGTGCTGCGGCTGGAGAGAGGGTCCGATGGGTCCTGCTCCACCCTGCTGTAGACAGAACATTAGACATTAAAAACACAACCATGACGACCAAGACAACCTTACAACATAAAATAAAATACAACAGCAGAAGATACTTGGTGGTTTATCCAAATTAACCGGCACATTTTCAAAATACTAAATAGCCACCCAAACTTTCTACACATAACATTTAATTGTGTTTTGCACAGGTATTGTTAGGGAATAATTCTGTCTTTACTTCTAAATATTTAACCTATTCTGTGTGTTGACATTTACAACCATCCCTGCTTCTTATCTCCCGTAAGGAATGTGATAATGGATACTACCAGGTTTTATGGCCTGACCTGGCGGGCACGGGGGGGGGGGGTTTACGACTGTGAGAACGCGGGCTTCTAAGCACCACGGATTTCAGAGACATCTCCATTGTTCCCAGGTGTTCGCGTACCTTCCCCCAATATGTGGGTTGACTCTCTTAAGTTAAAGGGTCTACCAAGATGCGAGGCTGATCAGATTTGACATGGCAACCCACCCGTGCAGTCAGAACCTTTGACAGTGTGACTTGTGATTGTGAATTTCTCCGGCCGATACTTGTATTAAAGATCCGTGTTTGACATCAAAGCTCCAACTCTCCTCGTGTCTCTCTGAGTCCTAACTCTCCAGTGCTGCAGAGGTTTCCCTTACAGGTATGACTTTCTGGTTCCAGTAACTGACAACGATAGTGGGGTTATTATGATGATGTCCAGCATCCTTGTTCACATTGCTATAACTGTCCTGCCCTCACACTCTCTCCCTCCAAACCACACACAAAATAATGCAAACCTCTTGCTGCAGCGCTGTCGGACAAAGTGCTCCAGTCCCTGGTGTAAGAGCAGAGCAGCCTCCTTCTCTGTGTCCTCGGAGGCTTTCTGCTCCTGGTGCAGCAGAGCCAGCCCGGTGAAGAATCTGAGAAAAGAAGGCAACACAAAACAAATGTTGAAAATAAAAGTAACTGTTGAACATTAGGCAGGACCCTGTTGAACTGTTGGGCCTCGTCTCACACGTGTGACTAATCTACTTCTGTTTTTCTTACTCAATCATCTGTGTGATCGTTTGTAAAGCAGGTTGACAGGTTAGTCAAAGCTGCTCTTGTGTAACAGTGGAAGGAAAGGATCTGCATGCATTCACCTCTTTATACTTAATTCCAGCTAAAGCAACAAGTCAATACCCAAGCTCCAGTTTGAACAAAGGGTTGCTTTTAGGAGTTGAAATACATGAATGATGATCACTTAATCTTTGTTACTCTTATCACCGTCAACGGTACTGATGTTTATGTAAGTAGCTTTGAATAAACATGTCAGGTAAATACGATGTTTTGCTTCCTGTATGACCTGACCTGAGAGCAGGGTGCAGCGGGCGCAGGGCCAGGCCGCTCTGGAGGTGCTGCAGGGCCTCGCCCCCCCTCCCCTGCAGCAGCAGCAGCCTCCCTGTGTGGAGGCTGAACTCCCAGCTGTCAGGACTCAGAGACCAGGCGTCCAGGTACTTCATCAGGGCGCGGTGCAGACCACTCCCTTCATCCCGCACCGCTGCACTGCTGTCCTGCAACAAGAGGGGAGAGAGAATTATTTATTTATTTGTTTATTCCACACATGGCGGTTATTTTAAAACAAAACATGTACACTTATACTGGTTGTGTTTTTTTATAGCGCATGGTGGAAAGGAGCAGGGAGAAGAACATCTTATTTTACCTGCCCCTTCTTAAAAAAAATATTCTTTCAGTCACAGTTGCTTACAAATACTGAAACATAAAACCAGAACACAATCAAAAGTCAACTTCATACTGTCTTATTACGCTTTCTTTATACATTTTATATATTTTCTTACAGCCCTTTCAATCATTCGGCAAAGAATATATAGATAACTTCATCTGGGTGCCTTTACTAACCAGATTTATAGATGAATAAGTATGTGTTATTTCAGTCTGCAAAACACACAAATGCATAACGCCAGTATCAATTCCTTATTGCTTGCTTCTGGTCTGTAATAATCAAAGAGGAGGCTTTCCTTAATCTACCAAAAGGAAATCCCATCATACGCTTTAAAAAAAAAAAAAAAAGTAAGATGATACAAATTTGTATTTTGTAAATCGTGTAACTTTTTTTATTATAATTTGTTATCTTTAATACTTTTTTATGCATGCTTCTTAGGTAACAATACATTAAGCTGTCTTTGGCTCTTTTCTGCTGTTACAATGTAAATGTCCCCTCTGTGGGAAAGGTATTCTGATTCTGATTCTGAAAGTGACTAATTAGTATTGGCTGTATACCATGATGTCAGAGAAGTAGATTACTATTACTGCTTTACTCAAACAGCGACTGTAATTCTACCTTAGACCCTCAACAGGATAAGCAAATAATAAAAAGGTTAAGATGGCTGCTCATCCTATCAAGTCAGTCATGTTGTAAGTCACACAGCAAGTGAAGTAAACTGCTTATGACAGTTACCTTGCCAGATTTCTTAGAGAGCCAGATATAGAGCGTCTGAACGTAGTCTGCTCTGCCAGACTGGCCCTGGTCTCTGAGCTGCTGATACTCTTTATCCAGGGCCTGCAGCTGGTTCTCCACCGTGGGCCTGCCGAGGAATCCATGGAGCTTACACACCGCCAGGATGTCGTCCTGACGGGCCGTCGACTTGGCATCGCTCAGTTCATCTCTGCCTCTGTCAGCCTGGATGGATTCAAAGGTGAGAGGTGGGCTGGTTTTGGATGTTCTCAAATAGGAGATGCATTTTCACCTATAATATGATTCGTTATAAACTTTCAAAAATAAACCACTCAGGTATTTCTTTAAAACTTTTTCATACTTTATAAATTCCTTAAAGGTGGGGTAGGTAATTAACTTCAGAAACACTTTTTGTTATATTCCATGGAATGCTCTTAACATCCCGATAGCAATTCATATTTTAAATTGACAACAAATACATACAAAAAATTCATCTCTGGAAGCCGTGGCGCTGTAAAAAGCACGACCAATCATCTGAGCTGGCCGGGCTAAAATAACTGGATGGCCTACCTGCCTGTCAGCCTTCCATCTCGTGCCCTCATTGGTCATGTGCGCGTTCGTGTGGTTTGGAGGAGGGGCTCTGAAAGGAAGTCTGAAGGAAGGGGCAGATTTTTTTCCGGTTGTGTACTTCTTTCAAATTCTAGCGCACTCGAGCTGGTTTCTCCATTCCTACCTACCCTACCTTTAAGCTCCACATGCGTCACACTTATAAATATTTATATTTTAATGGATTTTTTACGGACATTTCATGGTGGTACACAAAGAGTGACTGGAAAAATGTGGGAATGCCCTTAAGCATAGTACATAACAAATATTTCTGTCAGGGTGCTTGAAGGCCACCTTTAGGGGAAACTTGTTCTTGAGCAAACTCCCTGTGTGAATGTGTGTAACAGTGTCAGTGCTAAGGGAGAACTGTAATTTACAAAATGTCCTCTTGTGTTGGAACATCTAGTTATTAAAAGCTCACATTTCATCACTTATTTTTGCCTGGAACTACCTTCCTGCGGAGGCCGTACATCTCGGTGGCGTAGTGCTGCTCCTCCAGAGAGAGGCCCAGCAGGAAGTGCAGTCGGGCCTCTCTGGAGCTGAGTCTGATGGCTGATGCATGGAGGACAGCCGCCTGCTCCAGGCTGTACAGAGGAGACTGTCCCTCCTCATACTGCAACACATCCCCTGGGGAAATGTCAGGAACAAACACTGTAGTATATGCACACATCAGACAAAAGGGCCCAGGGAGTATTTGCATCTATTTGTGAGATCATTTGCATTAATACAGACCTGACAAATATCATTTTACAGTAACAGTATTACCTGCTGTGTATTACAGTAAAGGTTTCAGTATAATTTTGATGATTAAAACTCTTTTTATAGTTATCATTCCTGTACTTAATTAAATGTATATGTCAAAATTAAGAGCCATAATGTTTTGTATAACTGTTACAACACGTATTAATGGTGATTAAACCGCTGTGAAACACTGTGGAGAGCGTAAGGGGAGGTTTTGCTCCAAAACACAAAGACTAAGAAGCTGGCAACAAACTACTTATTGAGTGCTTTCTAAATGTATTCATTTTACAGTATAACTATTTCAAATCTTGATACTGTGCTACTGTGTGCTACAAAAGGTTAAGAGTAACTTAAAGGTGGAGGGGGTAATTCACTTCAGAAACACTGTTTGTTATATTCCATGGAATGCTCTTAACATCCCGATAGCAATGAATATATTAAATGCTTTGACAATAAATCCATAAATAAATATCATCTGTGGAAGCCGTGGCGCTGTAAAAAGCACGACCAATCATCTGAGCTGGCCCGGCTAAAATAACTGGATGGCCTACCTGCCTGTCAGCCTTCCATCGCTGCACAAACTTATCTCGTGCCCTCATTGGTCATGTGCGCGCTCGTGTGTGTTGGAGGAGGGGCTCTGTGAGGAAGTCTGAAGGAAGGGGCAGATTTGTTTCGGTTGCAAATAACAAATTCTAGCGCACTCAAGCTGGTTTCTCCATTCTTACCTACCTACAACAGTTGTTGGGAGGTTGTCACAGGCTATTTAAGGCTGGAGCCACACGAGGAGGATAACGCAAACGGACTAAAATCGATATCAAAAAAGTCTTCCGTCCACACGCAATATCGGCACCAGAAACGTGTCCGTTCACACGAGACCGCTCGAAAGCGCTGGAGACGCTGTAGTACATATGCCGGGCCTGTAAGGGGCTATTGCTTCAACGTTATCAGGAAATGATCGTATAAGCGTAAACACGGAGCTGTTTGCCCCCCCAGAGCGTTTCGTTCGCAGATCCACCTTGGGACCCGTTATCGTTTTATGCGTTTCCATGTCGGCCTCGTGTGGCCGAACCGTATAGGATAGAGAACAGTGGCGGACCGTTATCGTCCTCGTGTGGCTGGGGCCTAAGACACAAAGATGTAATTTAAAAAATAAATAAAGAAAAAGATGACTAACCCAATTAAGCTACAGATGCCAAATGACTGATGTTGTGGAAGATAAGTCTTAGAGTCTCATTCTGAAATGAAACTCTTCCACTAATGTTGGAACACAAACACTTCACAGTACACCGGATAGTGAGTAATAAAAGGATCTCCCATTTGTCCGCCTTCTCTATTTCCCTTAAGAACGATTGCATGCGTCCTTTGCATGAAATATTCAGAGAGTGCAGCTTCCCTTGGCATGATCTCTTATCTGTCACACTGCACTGATGTCACAGTTTGTATATTACCAGAGAATATCCGAACATATCCGAAAAAGCCATTCTGAAGCTGATGCAAATTATTGGTTATTAACCAATAAATCAGATTTTAGAAAGTCCACTAATAGAAATGTTCTGTGGGTCATACACATATAGGATAGCATGCAGCTAATGTTGAAATGTTAAATATTATGGTATATAGTCTCTTAGTATGACATTTAAATTATTGAAGGGTCCCTCAGCCTTGATACAATTCTACATAATTGATACAACATGATCTTTGCGTTTTGAGGTCAGAATGAGCCTGATCTCGTACAACAGAAAACACTTTAATATTTTTTAAGAGGTGAAGATTAGCTGTTTCTATTGCTCCCTTTATCATCCCAACTCTCTCCCTCCCTCTGGTGTTATGTCTCTGTTCGGGTCCAATGACTTTCATTCAGTCCTCTGGGATCTGTCTCGAATGTCTCTTCTCGGAGTCATCAAACAATTAGCGCGGTACAAGTAGCTGAGAAAAGACGAGCAGTAACATGAGTAACTGGCACGCTAGAAAGACGAGGAAGCTTCAACTGCTAACTCATTTCAACGTTTTTTAATGGCTGACGCTGAGCTGAGCCAAGGAGTGGCAAGGAAAATTATATAACGGAAACTCTCTGTTAGAGGGTTTGTAATTTAGAAAAAAAACATAAGTTAAAAGTCCATCAAGAGTGGGTTTTAGTGCAGATATGGTATGGAGTAAGATATATACAGATAAGTTGTATATACTTGTGATTAAAGTAAAAACATGTAGAGGCATATAACTATTTGTATCTGGATATGTATCCGATTTTAGGTGGAGGATTTGTTGAGGCTTCAATCAAGCATTTCAGAGGACTGTTAATCCAACAAACGTAAAAAGAAAATACTCTGCTGTCAAGTGTTTAACAAATAACATTGGCATTGCTTTTTCTGTTTTAAATAGTATGAAAGGTTTGGATGGTAGGGTAAATTCATTTGGTATATGGGTCACCTGCACTTTTTGTTGTAGCAACTGCTTATTTGGCAAAGAGGGCAAACTGGCCGTTGCTTGGGCGACTTAAGCCCTCACTGTAATTGATACTCGTTGCTTAAACAGACTTTGGTAGATCACTTGTCTTCCCCTTTCATTTCTAATCCTTAACTCTTGGTTTGGAAAGTGCTTCATACCGGGTTTAGGCAGGCGTTGGCGGTAGAGTTTCAGGTGATCCTGGGCCGAGGCACACAGTTCCTCCACACTGTCTTCTCCTTCTGTAGTTTGTAGTCTTTTCTCCCAGTTACGCACCTGCAGTACACAGAATAAAATCATCTGTTCATCTATTTGTGAGTTATATACAGGATATATATATATATATACATATGCAGGAATCCTGAAGTCAAATGTAATCCCTTTTAAGACCTTTTTTAAGACCCTTTCCATACATTTTAAGACCTCATCGCCACTTTGAGTTTTAACCGGTTACCTTGGCGACACACTTTACCTCACATTGACTATATACAGTATTGATTGTCCTTCCTCCTTATCTTCCAACCATTTGGACGTAAACTTGCATTTCCCCATAACGATGTTGCTTAGCAACCGGCGTAAACGGACCTTCGCGCGCTATCAAGCAGTGAGCGCGCGATGTCCTGTTCAGATGACGTCACATCCAACGGGATGCCATAAATAAACTACACAGAATCACACTACACACCTACGCCATGATTACATTCAGGCAGACTGTAGAATACAACCTCTTTGGACAATTGATATACTTATTGAAAACAAGCTACAACATGTAATAGCTTGGAAAATGCTGTTTAATACTTTTTAATAGCCTTAATTTTCGCTAAATTGATTTATCAACTTTTAAGACCCCGCGGACACCCTGATAAAAGGAACTATGTTTAGACATAGTTCTTTTGTCTAAAAAAGACAAAGGAACTAGAGTAAAATTATTCATAACTGAAATGATAGTTCATCAACTTGTATTTACCAATAGAACTGTGGATGTGTCCATGAGTAACAGTATCATAATCACTAACAAAAATCATGAACCAAAAAAGAATTACAGGAACTTTGAGTCTGCACACGGCCCTCAATTTGATCTCTAATCTTCAAAATGGCAAAATGTGTAAAATATAAGGTTTAACAAACAAGAATGAATAAACATTAAGGGAAATAACCCTTTAGAAATCGAATTAGATGGTGAGCATAGTAAAATACATTTATTACCTCCAAAGTGTGTTTAGTGTCGATCTCCAAACAACTGGATGATGCAAAATGCTTCTTGTACCAATCAGTCTCCGTGACATCCTGAAAATGAGAGATGTGATAACCTGATCTTAGATAAAAACTGATCCAGCAAACTATTTCATATAAAGAGCTTGGCATTCCTATTCAAGGTTTAATAACAATATACTGAAATGTAAAAACACTGACACACCTCTGCATCGTCCTCACATGCACTACACACAAACACATGAGATACTTTTAAAGGATGAGCAGAGGTCGATGGCAGTGATTCTGGCTCTGCAGAGCGATGTTTAATCTTTCACTCTGACCTTTGCATCCAGCTCCCCTGTGGGCCTGTGTGGACAGTCCAGGGAGTGTGACCCCAGCTCACTCAGCTTCATCTCACTGACACATCCTTAGTTATAAAAACACATCAAGGCCACAATATGTCACCAGGCTTGGGGAGTAACAGATCACAAGTTATGGGATTACGTTTTCAGGAGATATACATATATTTGTTTTACTCCTATACCGTTACATACAAAAATGTGTTATCAGCATTTTAAACGATACAATTCTGTCTGCATTTCCTACAATTTAAGAAGACACATTTTTCCAACTAAATATATATTCTTTATAGGGTAACTAGTCTTGGCATTTTAGTGTTTTAAAAAAAGTGTCTAACTACTGTAGTCTATTAGATGTTGTCATGGTGGCCTTTTCTGCACTGTGTAATTATCCAGAACCTCAAATAAATCGATTGGAAAGAGGTCTTAGTTGTCCAGAGACCAATCACTCATGTGACTAACTAGGCAGGGGAAAGCTCAAATGAGGCCTGATGAAAAATGCAGCCTTGGATCTGAAACAGATAGATCACAAGGTCTTAGTTAAGTAATAGTATCCGCCTCATTACAGTAACTAAATAGTTGTCTACAGTAACAGCATGTTACATGATAGTTCAGGGAGTGTAATCAGGACTGTCAAAAGGTAAGACAAGAGCGTGCCTGGCACATTACGGAAGTAGGTCTGTAGGTAAATCTGCTATGGAGACAGACATAATTAAACTGAAGTCAAATAATCTGTTACTCTGATTGTAGGTCAATTTCGTACCATTTTTTATTATTTGATTAATGATACAAGGTAGGAAGTTAGAAACTTTATTTGTTGCCTGAATAATGGTGGTTTGATGCTTCGCTCCACTGACCTTTAACCCACTGAGTAATAGCTTTGCCTCCACAGCAGCTCTGCTTTAGAAAAATCTATTAAAGGATCAAAGACTCCAATATTCACCTCTGTAATTAAAAAAGCACTTGACCAGAGCATCCGACATCTTCCTGTCGAGGTCCATTTCAACGACCTTCCAGCCGTCTCCCAGCGGACCGTCGCTAATTGGGTCGACTTTTGATCTGCGTGCCAGCATCTCAATATAAGGCCTTGAGAAGATGTGCTTTGGGTCACTGCAAATCAACAGGAGAACCATAGAGGAGAACCAACATTGGCTGCATTTCTTTAACCAATACAGAAAGTATATGCATATAAATGCATATAAATGTAGTTATTTCTGTTTATATTCCAAAGGAAAAAATATACGAAAATGGTCAAGCACAATAGCTATGATTATTCAAAGTTAAACAATTACAAGTTTCAAATTAGGGAATTACAAATGTGTTTTCCAATTGGCAAACTGAGATGTGCGTGAAACTTTGCCTTATACTGGTTCAATTTATTTTACTTGATTTCTTTTTATAATTATTTATATTATTTGAACATTGCATTAACCCTAAAACACTTGGTTTAGCAATATGATGACGGGGGTAAGTGCAGTTAGAACTGCTAATATTTTCTCTTATTAAGTGTCTTTCTATTCAGGTTTTACCTGTGCTTGATAGATATGGGTCTATATAAGGCAGTCAGAGATACTGGACATTCGTAGTCCAGCTGCTGCTTCCCATCAGTGAAGGTCACAGCCATGGGAATCAGCTCTCGAGTCACCAGCAGTGTGTACACCTGAGGGGCAGCAACACAGGGAAACAGCACTATTTGTATCTGTTTTATGTATATTCATGTTGCACTGATGGAGGAGCCTGTGACTTAAGTTTGTCATTGCCATATCTACACTGTAGCTAATGTGCACATGACAATAAGGCCTTGAATCTTAAAAATGTTGTAATCATTATGTAACCTAAAATGACCCCAGAAAACGATCCTCTTGAACGCCTTCTCACATTCTGTGATATAGGAACATGGAGCAACTAACAGTGTGGGTGGAGCTCCAAAATCTACAGGTTACCAGTTTGTACTGTAGGTGAGGATGAGGTGGTGAACCCATGAAGATGATCGACATTTTTTAAATATAATGTCAACAAGTCAGTGTGCTGAAACACACAGCCCCCTTCTCTTATGTCTCATACCTGTGAATTGCTGCCATCTGCTGAATGGACTGAGATCTCCACCACAGAGTCTCCATAATTCAGAGGGACCGGCTGTGAGCTCTCTCCCCGATTCACTGCAACTTTGATGTTTCTGTCCGGCACCTTGGGAAGCAGGGTCACCGCGTTACAATGAAATGGAACAAGACCTGCAGGAAAAAGAGTTTTAAGTTGATGACGAAAGAGAAAAAAATACAGAAAGGTATCTTATATGGACATGTTACCACCAGATACTTATAACAAAGACAATATAATGTATATACACCTCAAATACTATATTTCATTATTTTTGTATCATTATTCATATACATGCTATTACTGTACACATTTGTACAAATATATTTTTGTTGCAAATAATATGTATTTCTTAATAAAAATATGTAATAATGTCCCAACATTCTGGTACTTTAACTGGCTTTTTCATAGTTTCACATGAAGGCTGTACTCACTGTTGTATTCATAGATTTTGGTACAGAATGCAGGATTACGTGGAATATCTCCATCCAAAGCCAGATCACTGAGTGCTGCGATCTTTGCAGACAGCTTGGTGATTTCCACACAGTATTTCTTTACTGTGCCATCCTCTGCTACCACCTCGATATCCACTCTGGTTAACCCATCATTCAGGTTAATGGTGCTGGAACCATCACCACAACGCTGTAAAAAATGGGTTATATTCAGAGGTGGGAAGTTACTTTTACTCAAGTACTAAACTTAAGTACAATATTGAGGTGATTATGCTACTGTATACGTCTATTTAAAAGAGAAATAATGAAATAACTAACCCTAACCCTTCTCATAAATTAAACTAGTGGACAAAAGAGCCAGCTAAAAAAAGTCAATCAGAACTTTGTTTGTAAAATAAAATGCTACTTGATGCAACAATATCATCTAGAAATGTCACATAAATATAATTATATACACACATAATGGCAATTTGTCTGCACAATTATTACTTTTTATACACTAATTACATTTTGCTGATCACAGATTTACTTTTACTTAAGTAAGATTTTGAATGCAGGACTTAGTTGTAGGCTACTTGTAATTAAGTATGTTGACATTGACAATAATATGTTGGTACTGTTACTGAAGTGAAGCATCTTAATTCTCTTTCCACTACTAGTTATATGTTATGTTAAATCTGAGAATATGAACTAGAATTAAAAACATATTGACAGGACAATACTCACAATATTGTATGAAGCTCCACAGTCACTGGTGATCAGCTTCAGACTCACTTTGTTCACATTGCTCTCCACCGTTACTCTGTAGTCTGTGACTTGTGGTGTGAAAGCAGGAAGGAGCTTCCCAACAGACACAGATAACTTCTCCAAATCACAGTTGTCCATGTCACAAGCCTCTTTTTTTCATTTAATTGTACACCTGGTTAACTTGTGTTCAGGTATACCTACAACCAGCGCCGTCTATATGGCGCTGCCTACAACAACAGTGATACGGTCCAAGTCCTGAACGCACTTAAAACTGGCATCCCATGACACCAGGATTCATTTATCACACTGACACCAAGTTTCCATAGTAACGTGAACACCTTTGCTGCCTTCAGACTAAGCTAAAGCTAAGCTAAATATCTTATACGTAATATCTCCGATGAAGAAACAGTTATACAAAACTCACAACATGTTGATTTGTTAAGGCGTTAACGTTGGTGTAAAAAGTATGTTTAAATGTGTCAAAAATGAGCATTAGTTAACAGTTAACTTAGAGGATAAACTGGTAAACAACGGTGGTCGATGCACAATATATGTTTTTTCTCAGATACAGCAGTTACCAATCTATAACATACTACATATAAACAGTAAGTTAAGTGGATAATGTCCTCCTCCAAACGGCAGACGGCAGTACAGAAGAAAAATAAGACAGGCTGTGTTGTTTACTGACGTCACTTCCGGTCTGCCAAAGCGTGGTGTGTGCTAAAAAAGGTAATACAGAAATAGCTTACTTTACCGTTAACTTCTGTTTCCAGTGGACTTGTTTAGACATTTAACCAGTTTCAAGTGTTGTTTAACACATAATACACAGTTGCCATTCAATGTCTGCTCTTTGAAACGTGTGCGTCTGATCCTTTTAGCAGCATGTGTTAGCTATCTACTAGCTACAAAGCTAACACTACCGATTTGAATGGGATCTTTTTGGTACAACAGGGCTTCATAATATTGTCGGATCATACTTATTTTTACAGGAACATGGAAGCGGACGGCAAAACCGAGGACTACCCTCACGAGATAGACGATCAGCTCACAGGATTTGACTCCTCCGTGACTGCTATCAAAACCATGTTGGACAAGTTGCCCAGGAACGACGTTATGCATAAGGTAAAGTTAGGCTGTTAATACTTTTCACAACACTTGTTAAGATTTAAGGAATGAAGCAAGCACACAGCTTTTAAAATGATGGCATGGACAAGTGGCAACGTTACCACACCAATAAGAAACAAATATAATGTTATTAATAGCTACACTTGTTCTCTTCTATAACATGTGAACATGTCAAATGTGAGAAAAGCCTATATGACAGATATATTGAAAATATAACATAATTAAACATATGTGGTTGTTTTAATGACACCATGCGCAAAACTGTACAGCTCTCTTATTCCAAAATACAGTTATATTCTATCTATTACAGCTATACTGTACATACATGTTATCGTTTCTTATAGAGAGTATGTATAAGTTACATTATTATTGTAATTTGTTTCTTGACTTTTGCACTTGTGCAGTACTTTGATTTACATGCCAAACATACATTAAGATCCTAAAATATGATGCTTGGGTGTATCCAGCAGTCTGTGATTTGGATAAATATAGGGCACATTATTGTTTTGCTTGTAATTTACTGCGCTAATGACATTTTTGTGACAGAAGGAATTTGACACAATGACTGACAAAACGACATTTGTTTTATTGACAGCTGGACCCTTTGGACCAAGCCAAGCTGGATCTGATGTCTGCCTACACCCTTAATTCATTATTCTGGAGTACGTTTTTTTCCGCATGCTGTTATTTAATCTATGTAAATGATCAATCACATAGTTATTTATGTATTAATAACTCAAAAATGGGAAAGATTGCCCGTTTTTTATTGACTGCACATATTATACTATAATAAGCGTATTATTTTCAGTTTTTTTAGATAAGCATACATGCTGATTTATTCATAAATGTATTATATAATTGAGCGTTGAATTTGTATTTGCTCGTATTTGTGTCTGTATTCTCTATTAACATAACTGGGCCTTGTTGTTTACAGTGTACTTGGTTACACAAGGAATTAATCCAAGAGAGCATGCAATCAAACAGGAGTTGGTATGTATGAATTATCTGTTCTGTCTTTCACATTTGAATAATTTCTGTATTTGTTTGCATTGTCTAACTCCTCTGTAACAACTCTCTGTTCTCCAGGAGCGAATAAGGACATACATGAACAAAGTGAAAGAGATCACAGACAGGAAGAAAGCTGCCCGTCTGAATAAGGGAGCTGCGGCACGCTTCGTCAGGAGTGCCCTCTACGAGCCAGACGAAAAAGACTCTAGAAAAAAATCAGCATCCAAGAAAGCAGCGGTCTCAAAACCTGACACCCCGCAGTTTAAGCGTCCGAAGCAGAGCAGAAGTTAAGAAGGAGCTTCACAGTGTGGTCTCACTGCACTTTGAACCACTTTATGACACGAACATTTCTGTCTCGCAAAGAAACAAAGCATCTTCTATGGTTGTGTTACTCGGTGCAAGACCTGTCAAAATTCACCAGTCAGCAAATTATACTGGATGTATCAAAAACCCAAGACTTTCTGCCATCTGAATCACCTTTCAGATTTTGCTGAAAACATTTCTGCTTCAATATTCAATAGATTCAAGACTATAATATGTTTACAATGTAATTTCATCATTCAATTATTGACAATTCAGGATTCCAAAACCATGAAAACATACAATTTCCTTTTTAGAAAGTAAGTAAAACTAAATACTGACATATTTTAAATGTGTGTGTACCATGTTTTGAAATATGTCATTTAAGATTGTTCCATTCCTTCTTTTAGAGGAATAAGACTTTTAGATTTTCACTTTCTTTTTTAAAGTGATTCTATGAATCATCATTTGTTTTTTAAGAGATTTTTTTTTTACCAGTGCCATGTGTAAAACACGTATTCATACAACGTTGTTGGTAATGTAATACTATATTACAGCATAAAATGACATGACTCACCAAAAAACGTTTGTTAAATCCCCTTTTTTCTATTATTCAATTGATTCCTCATGAAAAAAAGTGTGAAAATAACTCATTTAAAACAGTCCAATGCAAGCTGTTTGAGATGTTGGCATGTAACACAAAATCCACTGATATCAAAAATGGCTCAATTCCATTTAGCTGCTCAGGTTCCAGGACCCTGATATTGGTCATGCTGGCTTACTGACGTGCTCTTATGTCTTACTGGGACATACATACAGAATAGATGTGCTTATACAAAATGGAAATATAATGTGTAGTGCAGTTAACACCAAGTGTACAGTTTGAGCTTCATCCTCACTCATTAACAAAAAATTAGCAGGACAACTTGGTGGATGTGATTTTAGTACCAGCATACTCTGAGCCAGCAGCTGCGCGAAGGTGGGGACAGACTTGACAAAGACTGGATTGGTGGACTTGCTGAAAAACGTGGATGTACTGTATCTCTGATTGCACTGTACAATCTCTTGTAGATTTCTTGCCAATATATATGGTGTGGTGACTCGTTTTGCCAGTAAAGATTATAGGTTGCACTCTGGCTTGAAGGTTGCAATATATTTAAGTACAATTTATTCTTCTGTTTTAATCTTCCCCATGGAGTCTAAACTCATAACCTGTAGTGAGTGTCTCAGTAACAAGTCTTCATGTTACTGCCTGTTCACTTTGTTTTGCTGTCATATTTGTATTTGAACCTTTTCCTAAATAACCACATGATTGTTATTATATAATAACTTGGCAGTTCATATTTTTCAGCCATTGTGAGAATTATCGAGGTTGCCTGTTTAAATTAAGGTGAGATGTTGCCTTTACAAACTAGGTAAACAGTGTTAAACATTACATGATTCATAGGAGCAATTTGGACGGGCCCCTGTGAGGGTCAAACCTGTGACCCTATGATTACAGAACGGCCTTTGTTTCCATCACAAACAGCACTGTGTAGCTGCATGGCTGCACAGTATAAGCATAGGCCGTAATGAGACTTCCTTTTTTATAAAAACCAACGTCACATTTGATAAAGACACCCATATAGCTTCCTTTTTGTAATTCCCTCTGGACAACCAAGATCTTAATCTAAATGTAGCCGCAAGTCCCTGCATCCCTCTAATCAAGCCCAGGAAACAGTGAGGCCAAGTCAGATTCTCAGGAATGTATCTTTTCATTCTTTTCATCATCTTTCCTTTTCCCCGTCCTCCCTGCAGCAGCGTCCAAAAATGACATTTGTTTAGCCAAACCACCCGGCTCCAACCTTTTACTTCTTTCCACGAGTTGTTGTTTCTAACTGTTCAAAGACATGTGTCAAACTTCGCTTGATGAACAGCCTCCGTCTGCATATTGGAAAAATATGGATTTTTCCACCCCCACCCCCTTCTATAATGTTCGCCTTCCTATGCCCTTTTCCCCACATGTGCTCCGTATAAAAGAGTTAGGTCACTGCACTAGCAAATTTGAACAAACAAACTCTCATGTTGAAATCGTGCTCCCTAACAAGCTCCAAACTTGGGTTTGTCCTGTGGATGTTTATTTATGCTGTTTGTGAGCAGCTTGTGGTGAGGAAGTTTATATTATGTGGAGTGAAAGGCATCAGACCAAATGACCTCCGCAGGCAAGAAGAAGGGAGAAGCAGCCGTCCTTTCAGACTCCTCTATCTCCTAAAAGGAGGAAGTGTGCTGCCAACAGACTCCATTAAAGGCCTGGAGGTCAACCCATCAGGGCAGATCACATCATTTGAGGTAAGTTGCCAGTAAGTAGATGCTGTAAACAGACGTGGGGTTCAAGCACTTGACTGCTATTTTCACAGCATCCTAAATAAGAACCAGCAATGACTTCCATTTAATCACAAACTCTTCACATATGAATTCATTTCTGGAGTTTCCTGCAGTTTAAACATGATCTCCAGTCAGATAAAGCGAGGAATTCTGATTGTTTTATGGCCTGTATATATCAACAAGTTGTAATGAGCCACAGGAATACACAAAAAATCTATGTCTCAATTGTCTCAATCTGCCTCTCTCTTTGCTTTGGTGTTAAAGTTGAAACCAACGTGTCGATCCATTCTTCAAACTAACCAGGAAGATGCCAATGCTTTTAGGTCATGCTAATCTTCCAGTTTAAAAATGGAAAGTTGCGTAAAACTCCTGGAATTTCGCAAACGAAACACTGTCGTTTAAACAAAGTGAATACACCAACATTTTGGAGATTCAAAGTTTATTTGTGACCTTGGAAACAGCAGTTGATCAAATAATCTCTCCAAGAGTTTAGCAGATGTTCCTGTTCATCACATGGCCTTTATCAGCAGATGGAGTTGTCACGAATCGTAGATGTTAATTTTTTCTTTCCTGCAGCACTTTAAGGACTTCTTGTTTATATTGGCTTAAATGTTTGAGATTGAAGAATACGTTATGACTTCACACAGGTGCAGGACAAAAGATATCAATCGTCAAACAGCATGGCACGGTTTCAAATCTGAGTTTTTGGCTTGATGAAGGTCGGAACGTTGCATTAATTAAAAAGAAGTTTGGAGCTTTCACATTTCATTGTGTGGACAGCTTCTCCTCTTCATTTGTTCATAACACCTGTCTGGAGACTGAGGTGTGATGGAACCTGAAAAAAGCTGGTGGCGATCAAATTAATATGTATTTTGTGTCCGATGTAGAATTAAATACTTAAAGGTGGGGTAGGTAATTCACTTCAGAAACACTTTTTGTTATATTCCATGGAATGCTCTTAACATCCCGGTAGCAATGAATATATTACATGCTTTGACAATAAATACATAAAAAATGTAATCTAGCCGTAGTAGGCTACTGTAGAAAGCACGACCAATCATCTGAGCCGGCCCGGCTAAAATAACTGGATGGCCTACCTGCCTGTCAGACTTCCATCTCGTGCTCAAATTTATCTCGTGCCCTCATTGGTCATGTGCGTGTCCGTGTGTGTTGGAGGAGGGGCTCTGTAAGGAAGTCTGAAGGAAGGGGCAGATTTTTTCCGGTTGTGTATTTTCAAATTCTAGCGCACTCGAGCTGGTTCCTCCAAAGTTACGTACCCCGCCTTTGATGCAGTTTAACGAATGAAACATGGTTTGTGTCTTTGAGCAGTTTTTGGGCTGTCATGTTTCTCTCACTCCATGCATCAAATGTGTATTTTGATGGGGGATAAGAAAATACAAGATGGTATGTATAGCATGTAATCCTGCGTCTAGGTTATGTTTAATGATATACAATCCTCTCCACCAGACATTTGATCACACCACAGAGAAATAAGATATATAATGAAGCCCAGTGGAACAGGCTTTGCTTTGAACAAGTGAAATGGAGAGTGAGTGAATGACGAGCATTGCAGCTTTATTCTGTCTGACACATCAGGAATTCCATGCAGTCATTTGTGCCACTTTCTATTCACCTTGCCCCCGCTGACAGAGCTGCTGATTAATCATGATAACAATGTTTTCCTTTTATTTAGCCCTCACCTCCCAGCGCCGGGACAAATTACTTTCTGTGAGAGTCAGCAGGTGAGACTGAGGCCCGGACCACCAGCGCGTCCAAAAGAAACTGAGGTTTGGTTATTTTCCTTTTTCTTCAAATAGATTCTGTTATTCTAGTTTTATTTGTAGTCATAAATCCGGCCAAAAAACGACTTTATATTGAGAAAGGAGCTATATGTGCTAGTTTTAATGCTTTAATATGAACAAAAGACTCCTTTTCTCTCATGGGTTTGCCATTTTCTTTCTTAATATGTGTGTGTTCACTACTATTACACCTTTAGACAGGCGTCTTTATTTCCTTTTCCCAGGGTGAGTATCATATCGATGTCAAGTTTAGTCATTTGTCCTGGAGATGTTGTGCAGAAGCATACAGATAACACACAGATTGTTAAGGTTTAATCTGACACATTAGCAGGATTGTGTTGCCCCTTTCCCCTTTCTCTAATCCATCTATGTTGAGTTCCCACAGGGTGTTACTTCTCACTTCAACTCCCATTCACTTCTCGGGGATTTTTCAAAACAATTTGTCAAAGAAACGGCAGCAGCAGTACCTGGACAACTTCATCCAAAAGACCACGAAGCTCCAGTGCACCTTTCTTAATTTCTTCACGGCTCTCCCCCCTTTACTCCCTCCTTCTCTCTCCCCCATTACTGTACGTCCCAGTGGGGATTGGCAGTATAAGAAAATGACGGCATGCTGAAAACATGTGCAGAGCAAGGCCTTGAACCCTCCTTGCTAAACACATCACATCATCATCACACTTTATTGAGTTTCCATCCCTTACATTACCTTACTCCTGCCAGTATGTTCAATCTACAAAAAGAGAAAAGAAACACACAAATACTAGAGTTATGGTTTCCGTCTGTCAGCTTGAACGGACTATTAGGACTGAAAAAACAAAGGGTTATAGGTTCAAATGTAGGAAGAAGCGAGAGGGAATATTTGTGAGTAAATACATTTTCTTAAAGTTAAAGAAAAACATATTCAAATTTCCCAAGTTCATAATTGTATGTTGTGCCTTCAATGATCAAAAAGCTCTTTATTTCTCTCATACTGCCTGTGCCGCAGCACCTCTTTTCACCCTCTGTCTGAAACGAGAGCCCAGTCTGCTCTGATTGGTTAGCTGACTGGCTCTGTTGGGATTGGTGAACCGCTTAAAGATATCCCTCCCTTAGCCTATCACGTGCGATGTGTTTGAGCGATAGCCTATAAGAGCGAGTGTTACATAGTGATGTCACTATAAGGAAGTAAATATAGGACTACAGGAACTTTGGGATATTTGCTTTTGCAGACCATTTACATGCACAAAACCCTTTGTAACACAGGAAAGGAAAATCCCCCCAAAACCATGATAGGGCCTCGTTATTGTTGATTATGTAGCTGACGAAAATACTTTCAATTACCTCTAATATATACACACAGTTTTGAAAATACAACATCCATATCAAACAGGAATTGTTCAACTTCTTTCTCCCATGTGCAGACCAGCTTCACGGTGATGTCACTCCCACTCTGTGGTCATTAGAAGACCTCATCTATTAGGGGTGTTTATCTCTGCTCACTATAAGCGCTCCATATGGCTGCAATGTGAAATCAGGGCTTTCCCGCTTTAAACCATGGGCTTCCGATACATAAAGCCGCAGGATAACTGCTCGGCCATCAAAGAGAGAAACTATCTCGGAGTCCTCCACACACAAGCACACGTGGTGCACATGCACACAATTACTCACACAGAGGAAGAGCAAGCAGCTGCAAGCACGCTGTGAAAGCAGGAAAACACTCGCCGCTACACATGCTGAGGGCCGTACAAAGACACACAGAGAAAATGGCTTACACGTGCATCTGTGCACACTGGAGAGCTGACTGGAGGTGTGTAATGGATTGGATCCCCCTCATAATTCCTGGGACAGCGTTGTCTTCCAGGTCCGCACAGAGGCGGATGAGACCACAGCTGTTTGGACATAAATTTCCAAAGGAATGCCTTAAATCCGAGCCCTCAGCATAAAGAGCATGACTGAAAATTCCTCTCCGGATGACAAATGATCGCCCTGAGGACATTTATGTGTGTTTGTGAATGTATGTGCAAAAGGTTTCCAATGCAGGCTTTTACAAAGGTTACTGGTTTCTATGTTTTTTTTTTTACATGCACGAGTATACGTTTATCTGTGCATTCCTTTGCAGGAGGAGTTTTGTACCAGGTTGAAGAGCATGATGAAATGGCGTGCAGACAGGAGTGGTTCTCCTCTGTTGGATCAGGAAGAGTCAACAGCTGGGGAAGGAGAGGAGGGCAGCGGGCCAGGACTCATAAAAGAAGACTGAATCTCACTTTCCTCTCTGTACAGTAGCTAAGACTGGAGTCATGTTAGCATACAAGTGTGCAGTTTTATAGGAATACTTTGGATACATTGGGTTACATGCAGCTTGTAAGATTGTTTTTCCAACAAGGGGAAGTCTCAATCGTATGTCTCTCTGGATTGTGTGTCTTTATTTGGAGATATTGCAGGGCTTCATGCATATTTTCCTTTCACTGAAATGACCAGGTATTTACAATTTAAATGTTATCAGATGAAACATGCTTTTTCATTTCTGAACAATCCTCACGAACAGAGGGTTAGGTGTTGATCTAAATGAAATAGCATTTGCAATCACTGGGGAAATTTTCACATGCTTGTCCAAATTGCTAATTGAATTCTGGCCTTGTTGCAGTTTACGGGGCTCCTGAGCACGCAAACAAAACAAGCTCCTGGACAATATCTCCTGTTTCTCCTCAGTTTTCCTCACTCAAGACACACCTGCTGGAAATGGACAGGCAGAGTGCCCCCTCTCCTCGCTTCACGCCTAGTTTCCTCTCTCCCTCCATAAAATAACGGGGTTTATAGCACATCAATAACCCCTCTCATCCCTCTTCCCTCTTCCATTCAGAGCCGAGGTTTACAGCCAGCATGGGGCGGAAGGCTGCAGGCCTTGATGTGAGAGCCTGGGGCTAACGGTAGCGTTGGGTACTGTAAAGTGATGAAGGGCCTCCGCTTTTACGATGATGTGAATGATGTAGCCTGAGAGAGTAAAAGAGCTTGTGAGAGAAGCAGTGTGTCCATATATACTGTACATGAGTGGACTGCAGTGAAACTGGATAGATTATATGCCCTGCTACAAAATATTTACATCCCCTTTTAGACTTTTTGCAGATACGATAATCCCAAATGATGTACGGTGCAGTAGCAACAGTGTTGACTAAACATGTGGAACGAAGGAGACAATAATAAGGATTTCTACAAAACATCCGTTCTTATATAAGTGTTAAAAACATCAATCCCAGCCATGTTAAGTATAAATCCACTGAGGTAACAAAACCATTGATCCACACTGACATTATCCAGTTTTCTATCAGTAAACATGAATCATCACTCACTGAAACAACCTTTAGAACTGACCAAAGATGGCAAAGCTGCAAAAATAAGCACAATACACAGTCCAGCTAGCTTAAAGGTGACCTATCATGCAAAATGCACTTTTGTACATCTTTTATACATGAATGTGTGTCCCCGGTGTTCCAGGGAACTCACCAAGTGTCAGAAAACACAACCCTCTCTATTTTCCTCCATACCCAAATCTCTTAAAAAGGGGCTGCAATGGATCTGATACAGACTGATCCAGATTTGAACACTTCTATGACGTCACAGAAGTGGCGCTACGGCTATTGGGCCAACTCCACCAATCAGGAGGAGACAGCCACGGACATTGCCGTTCGAAAGCGCTGGAGACGCTGTAGTACATATGCCAGGCCTGTAGATGGTGCTGTTCTCACAGAATCAGCCCATGATGCAAAGACAGTGTTAAATTGAGCGAAATGAGGAATTGCTAAAATGCATGATCTGTTTGGTATTTTGAAAAATAAAAAGTATAAATATGCCTTATATAGGTATGGTCCTACACTATATTATTCAAATATAGCATGATAGGACTAGAAATAGATCTAGTCTAGATAATAGTCTCGGTATAGAAAATACATCTTCATCAGCTGTAGCTAGGCTTTGGTCAAAAAACAACAGACCGATTTAAGATGTCTAAAATGATAGTGACACAAATATTGTTATTCTTATTTTAGGCCACTGTTACAAATGTGGAATATGTAGTTCATCACAAACCTTATCTATTAAAATATAGGTAACAGAGGAGCATATGATATGTGGCAGTAAAAGATGAATGTCTATTAGATCTTGATAGTAGGACCAGTTGCAAGCAGCATCACATAATTGTATACAACATTTGAATTCCATCGCTTAATTAAATGTCCTAGTAAAGATTATATAAGTGAATCACTAAGGGATATTAGCTTTCTACATTATTCACCACATATTGTAAAGCCCTGTACATGTTTACTTATTATTGTGTTGTTTTTTATTGTCAGAAAAACCACCAACATTTATATTGTTAATTGTTGAAAATGTATTTTATTTCACTGACAGCTAATACCAATTTTTATTTGTGTTTAATTTTATATTTCCTAATTTTATTTACAATGTTATACTCATATATGTTGAGTGTGATGCATTTGTCTGTGTTTTTGACAGTTCAACACCACCACCAACAAGCAGGCTTTATTACAGCAGGGAAGGGTTAGTAGCTTTCTACATCGTTCACAACCTCCATTAAAGCCCCATACATCTTTACTTTCAAATTACTATTATATTATATTTAATTGTTTACAGATAAACCACTTTAATTTATATTTCTGCAAGTCTAAAAACTTCTATTACTGTAAGTCCCAAACAGGGCTTTTTGTCAGCATGCAGGTAAAAACCCTAAACTTCCAGTTTCCCGCCACAGGGGGGCAGTCTCACTCCACAGAGCAGCCTGTGTTCTGCTCAGGCTTCAGCTCTAAACTGAGGTTTGCTTTTCCTCACACCGCAGAGCAGATCGGGGAAGATTAGCCCTCACTTGGCCGGTAATCACCCTTATCACACGAGAAAACGACAACAATACCGGGAGTTTAATGATAGAAGTAATTGTTGTGGAAGTCCCACGTTATGCTGCGGTGGCGTGATGAATGACAACCACAATGCACCGCGCTGTGCGGAGACTTACTGCATGCTCGTTATTTAAACCCATTTGTTATGCTTGCAACTTTCCTCTGGGGTTGTTTAGCTGAGGGGAGTGACTTGGTTTCAAAGAGGAAAAGTTATTTTTGATGAATAAATAAAGTTGTGATGAAAATGAAAAGTGATAGCCTACAAGGGTTTTCTTGCACTTACCTTGTTTTTCTTTCTAGATAGATGGACATATACTTTGTGTATAGGCCTACTATACATTTGAAGTGGTTGTTTTTTTACTGTAAAATATCCAATATTCTACACAAATGTAGATGCATTGATAATCATGGTGGACTTTAATCTTTCTTTCCATATATATAAGTAAGTGCATTTTTTATCCACTATAAATTATCTATTCATAACTGTAAATCTGCAGGAGTAGGCTACAATCAAACTGTATTGAGGAGAAACAGAATCCTTGAATGACAGTTGATATAAGACTTTCAATAAAAGTCACTGGTATTATTAACCGCACAAATCCCCCAACAAAACGTCTGGAGAAAAAATCTGGATGTTCCACGTTCCGCTTGCTGCAGGCAGTGCGGGCTAATCATGATCTAATACACAGGCACTGCATGCTTGGACTGACATCAATTGGCTGTTTTCTCTCTGCATGTGGCCGTGTGCATACCCATAGCACTGTGTGTGTGTGTGTGTGTGTGTGTGTGTGTGTGTGTGTGTGTGTGTGTGTGTGTGTGTGTGTGTGTGTGTGTGTGTGTGTGTATGCACAGGTGTGTGTGTGTGTGTGTGTGTATGCACAGGTGTGTTTGAAAACCAGTTTGTGAGAGTGCTTTTGCTCATGTAGCTGTGTTGGTTTTAGTGTGTGTGTGTGTGTGTGTGTGTGTGTGTGTGTGTGTGTGTGTGTGTGTGTGTGTGTGTGTGTGTGTGTGTGTGTGTGTGTGCGTGTGTGTGTGTGTGTGTGTGCGTGTGTGTGTGTGTGTGTGTGTGTGTGTGTGTGTGTGTGTGTGTGTGTGTGTGTGTGTGTGTGTGTGAGGAAGAGATTACAGTGCTCTTCAGTGAAGGTTTGGAATGCTTCTCAGTGAGACAGCTGCAGTCTAGACTGTCATTCTCGCGTCACTTTATCGCTTCGGGCCTAAAAGACAAATAAGGAGGAGAACACAGATATATGGCCTCATCTGATAAGAGAGGTTGTAAGAGGATCTGCTGATGACTTCTTCAAACTAGCATGAAAAGGCAGCTCTGGTGTCTGATACTGCAGGATCAGTCAAAGGGCAGGCGATGACTGAAGAGCATGAGCTGTCCAGCTCTAGTGTAACATGGAAACATATATTATGGTGTGTAACATCAAACCATAAAAAGTTTTTTTTTACATAAACTTTCACTTTTTTTTATCATATGTTCTAAACACCGTTGTCTCAGTCTTAGATTGCATCATAAAATCTGCCTCTGTTGTTGAGCAAAAGAAAAAAAGTCAGCAAAAACTGCAGTAAACTGAGTTATTTGATTCCACTGGTGAAAGCTGTGAGAAACTTTCCAAAGCAGCTAGAGAAGGAAATGCCAATCCTAATGTCAGAGGCCTGCTCTGTCCTATTATGGCAAATCGAAGCAGAATGTGTCATTAGCTAATCGAGGGCTGGTCTCTCCTCCTTTCAAAACAGCAGACAGAGGGCAGCCTCTGTCCCTGGCGCTGCAGCCTTCAAAGGCCCCCATTATACTTCAATGATGGGTAAACAGCGGCTCCCAAAAATGACGGTCTCCAAAGTTTAAAGCAACATCATTTATCACCCCCTGCCAGCCTCTGCAGGTGTGACCCCGTTCCCACAGCCTCAGCAGCAGCCCGGGCCATGTGCACACCGTTCAACCAGTGTACCCATAACAGCAACAATATACTACAAAAAACGTTGCCTCTGTTCTTTTGTATGTTAAACATGGACTCTGGAATACAGTATGTACTTTTCGGACATAAAAAATATGGAGGTTATGTTAAACATATCCACTCAATGTATTGCCAATTGGCTTTAGGCAACCAGGACAGTTTTGATTATGGGGTATTTTTTTGTAACTTTCTTTTAATTTTAAATTGTATATACAATTTTGTAGTCTATACTGTACAGTATGTTTGAGTGTGAGTGTTTTTGACATGCAAAAGTTCAACACCAACCAAGGCAAGCAGGATTTATCACTGCAGGTCAAAAAGCATGGTATGAAGTTTTGGATTTGTTTGACTTTAATAGACTTTTATTGAAACTCTTTTCTGCACTGCTTTGTGTGTGTCTTCACATTTGCTAAAAAAGTTAAGGATACAGCTCTAACCTTTAAAAACACGATAGACATTTGGCTCACTATGAGTAGAACTACAGATGGCATCTGAATTTTATTGTTGACTGTATAATATTTATGCGGCTTTTGGATGCTCAACAACTATTAAATGTCAATGACGTTGGTTTGCATTAAGGGTTTGGCAGATATCTGAGCCAAGTTAGGAGGAGAGACTCTTTGCCAGTGAGTTCAGTTTCCACCAATATGTCTGGGCTTTTGCCTTTTGGTTGACATTTTAATTCACTGTCTTCACATTGCCCTTCATGCATTTTTAGTGTGGATGGCTCAAGAAAAAACAAGAAACTTCATCCTGGCAGCGAGAGCCACAGCGATGGAAAGAACACCTTTTGCACATTTCCTTTGTTTTAGCAGTATTTATTCTACCATTAGACAGTAAAGAATGTATGTATATTTACTGTGCATAGACACAATGTAAAGATGGCTGACTTGGTCTTTTAACTTGCCTTCAGAACTTTCCTCCTGATTCAGCGGGTGAAAAGGATGACTTTTGAGACGTCCTTGTAGCGTTGTTTTTAATCTGACATGTTTGTGTGTAACAGAGCAGAGAAAGAGGGAGAGTTTAACAGTTTATTAAAGTCAACTAAGCATGCTTGGTCTATTCTATAAACATTCACACCTGGGACCAGCTCTGTGGTCTTGTACTGTCAGGGTCGGACGTTAAGCAGCTCAACGGGAGCAGTTGGTCCTCAGCCACCTGGCTTTCACACACATTGTTTTATTGGATAACTCTAACCAATTTATGTCGGAAGGGCGAGTCACCCTTACAACAAATGGTTGGCAGTTTAATCCATGGATACGCATGTTTTAGTGTCCTTGAGCTGGATACTAAACCCCACGTTTCTCCTGATGGCCAGGCCAGACTCTTTCATGGCATTTCCGCTATTATTGGTGTACGAATGGGTAAATAAGAGGCCAATTATTAAGCTTTTTGTCCGGGAAGGTTGAAAGGCGCCTCATAAATGCAGTCCAACTTTTTATTTTTCAACCTCAATAAATTGTTTTCTCAACATTAGCCTATGGAAATAATGTTCTATGGGAGCCCTTCTGCAGCAGCTGTTATTGGCAGAGTTACTCATTCACCTTCCCTACCTATATTTTGCCAGATGTGACCGTTCAGTCACAGTGCTTCTTCTGTAACATCTCAAATGTGTGTGTGTGTACTACGCTCCCAAGTGTGTGCAAGTTACTGTCTTTATCTATGCATGTCCTCGGTTCAGTTTAATTAACAGAGGCCATGTGAACAGATCCCATCGGGGTCAAGGTGATCGAGGCGACTGAGCAGGTGGAAAATCGATGAGATTGGCTCTCACAGAGCGTATCGACCACTGGTCAAACACAGCCACTATTGATTGACGTGTTTACAGCGGAAGTGTGTTTATGTGTGGAGTTCATGTGTTGAACACACATTAGGTACAGATAGAGAAAGAGAAGTGATCCCTGCTAGGACAGATCACCTTTGTATACATTTTCAAAGTTCTGGATATCAAATATGATCCTCTCTTGAATTCACAAACTGTCCAGGAAAGAAAACGCAGATGATGCAAACATGTTTCATCATTTTACTTCGCTCCTCAGATCAAGTATGAGTTGCACAAAAATACCTGAACTCTCAGCTATTCATCATGCAGGCCCCAGGCATTGGGAGAGAGATGCATAACATAAGATAGGGAGAGAGAGGCTATGGAGACTATTGAAGAAGGGTGCGAGACGGGAAGAGGGAGGCGAGACGGACTAGGGAGTGGATTAAGTAGCTTTGAAAAGACTGGTTTCCACACACACATATAAACCCCCTGTGAAAACACAAGCTAATTATTAAGAAAACAAACGGGGAACCGCAGCGACGTGCCAACGCACACAGATCCCCGGCAGAGTAATTGTGCGTGAGCTATTTGGGCCGAAAACAGCACGATGTGGTGCTCTTCCTCAGCACAGCCAAGCAGAATGAACAACATCTGTTCCTGGGATAGGGTTTGAAAACAAGCAACAAGGAGGAGGCTCTCTTTTTTTATTCCGTCCTTTTATATCATTACTGCGATTCAATGGTGTCTGACGAAAGACAGTAGTTATCTTTTTATTAAGTCACTCCGAAAAAACAAAGGAGAGTCCAAGCATTTGTGGGTTTTCTGCTTCCCTTTGCTACATTAGCATGCTACCGCTAAAATTGAGGTCATTAACAAAAACAGTCGTTCTGCTATAAAGGGATCCCATCATCATCATGAATGGCCAAAGCTCATAAAAGCTTGGCTTCAATACAATGCTATCACTCCCAACGAGGCCCAGAACTTGGACAGGGTTAGTATGGGGTGGAAAAAAAACCTTCAGTGTTTTCAAATAGGCCCTGAATGTTTCTGTATTGCCTTCTTTCATGCATGATTAAGTTATACAATCTGAGAGGCTTTTTGCGCGTCCCCTGTGCTTTCCCAATCTTTTCACAGTATCAAAAATGATCTCTGTCCTACACAGCTGAGCATATTACTTCCCAATCTCACTCTGCAGTTAAGCGGTGAGGGAAGTGTGGCTGGGAATTTGATAATACTCAGCAGCTCAGTGGATGCCTTGGTGGAAACAGGGCCGCCGCTTGCGGACAGGCAAGGCAGGCAACTGCTTGGAGCCCCGGACAAGAAGGGGGCCCCCAAAGAAGGTAAATTAAGAAGGTCCACAGCAACGACAACATGAAACACCCTTTAATTTACTGCAACGACATGTCGGGAAACCCCCTCAAGGCGGCCCCATGCATAGCGCGCCGTACAATTCTGCTTCTTATCTTAAGTTTCGTTGGGCCCCCACAGACTCTAGAATCGGCACTGGGTGGAAAGCCATGTTTTGAATGTGCTCTGAAGCTGCAGCATTAACCTTAGCAAGACACCAAAAACATGGTTCCATTTGATTTATAACGGAGTCAAAACAGTTGATGTCAGCTCATGAGAAATGGTGTAGCTGATCACTGTTTTTATTATGTGACCGGGCTTACTTACGCTACCACGCCGCGGGCTAGAGACGGTGAAATTAGCTTCGGTGAGGTTTGTGAAGTGTCTCGCATTTCGTGTTTTTACTGTACATCTTTTGTTTTTATCTGTCATTGTGTCTTTCTCCATTAAGCACTTTCTGGCTTTTAGCTAAGGTCGGCCACACTTGCTAAAAGCACTTTTCGAGGAATTCTGACTTGACAGTGATTGATGATGACAGAAAGTTTTAATGCTGTGTTGAAGTGAAAATGTTGGGCGGGAGGTTTCAAATGACAATTGTCTTAGTGTGACTCTTCCTTTCAATGCACCAGTTAACTCATCATGTCAGACAGTTTCATGTGTGTGTGTGAATTGTAACTGTGTGTGTTTGACAGAGAGCCGCCAATCACACCAGTGTTGAACAACTATGTTAAGTGCATCAGTGTGCTGTGTTGTTAGAGACGTGCAATCTCCAGACACACCACATACTCCTCAAACATGCGGACACCGTGCACACACTAACTCACACTCTCATTTGTGGACACGTCCTCTTTTGAACATGCACACATTCTGGCCCTGTATAACTGATTATATGAGCCATGGCAACAATTAGATATAATAGCAAAGATAATAACAGCAATTGTTATACTTACGGGAATGATTAAACGCTGGTAAAATATTCAGTGAATTATGCTTTAAGTAGCATGTGGCGGTTTGTTTGTGTGTTTTATTCGGGCATGTGTTTTCTTTATTGTCTGAAGTGTCAGTCAAAAGACAAAAAGTCCGCCAGTTACTCTAAGCTTTACGGACAGATAAAAGTAGTTTTTAGATAAAGTTTTACTAATTATCTAAGGATCATAATGCCACACAATCACAATGCAGAATGCATTTATTCTCTGCACTACATAAGAGCAATTTTGTAATGTTGTTCAAGTCGATTTAGCTCCAAAGGTAGTTAAGCAATTTCCATCAAATAAGTGAGCAGATTTGCAATAAAATACAAATCACATAAAGCCAGATACATTTAACAAAGGCACAATCACTTCCTACCTATTTTAAGATAATCTTTATCTTGAAGCGCAAACAAGAAACTTAGTATTTCCTCTTTTCCCAATGAACAAACTAGAAATATGGCACTTACAGCTCTATGGAGATTATATGTTATTGTGACCAAAATAAATCACTATCAGCTTTTCATGTAAAAGGTAAAGGCAGCCATCTGTTAAAAATAAAGGAGACTTTTGTATATTTTGGGTTATTTCATTACTCAGATAATCAGAAAAAGGAATGAAATCTAAAGAGAATCAAAACCGTATCTAAACCTACCAGATGGAACATATTTATATGTTCATGGTAGCAAAACGCTACTTACAGTCGGTGGACGCTGTATCAAAGAGCGTGAACCTAACCCCAAGATACTTCAAGACCAGCAGCGGGAGAGTGGGATAATAATTTATGGATGAGGGTGTGAGACCACCCAAAGTCGGGGGCCCCCTCACAGCTGCTTACAATGATTCAATGGGGGAACACACACACATATACACACACACACACCTGCAAATATACAAGTGCATATCTAAACACATGCATACATACAAAAATACGCACCTGCGCTTAGTGACAGACAAAGCAGTATTAGTGAGAGGAAATGTCAGGTGAAAAGGTAATATGACAACATGCAAGTACTTACAGTTTAATTTAAATGTTTTGTGATTATTGCTGCCTTCAATTCAAATATATTGGCTCTTAGTTTGGACAATGGAAGTCGTGTACAGCACATGATATGCTAGGAATTCAATTGGTTAAGTCGTAAGATGTCAACGTCTAGAATACAACTGAGTCAAATCATGGGCATAGGAAGCATCCTGAATGTGGGGGGGACATTTTTAACGGGGGGTGTGGGCGTCCCCCACCACGAAAAAAAAAATAGATTTCCTGTGTTCTGGTGCATTTTAACAGGTGGTTTGATACTTTTATGTGGCTATACTAGCATGAGGAAAATGATGGGTACATTTTGTAATTTCATCCAGTAGTAAAGAAAGGAAACATATTTGATTATTAATTCAGAGCCGTCTTTGAATGAATTAAAAGCAGTTTAAATGCCCATTTTTTGTACATTTATATACAACAATACATATGTGTGAGTGCATTGAGAGATATTGTTGTGGAGAGTCATTTATATATAAATCGCAAAATACATTTGTGAATCCTTCTGTTGGCATTAATATTGAGACTGATCTGACTCCATACGGATGTTAAGTTCACCTAGGAATAGTATAATTGACTTAAATTTTCAAATAAATGTTGCTCTTCAGTCTATATTGGTCATATGATGCCCCTTGACTGAAATGTTTCCTGTTCAATATCCTTAGAATTCTGGGATGAGAGTCCACATCACAATTTACTCTAAACTGTCATTTCCCTTTCATCACTCACCTCAGCAATGGACCTCTCTCCACTGTCCCTGTGTTCTGCCTCTGACTCACTCTCAAGCGCATAGATGTCAAGAGAGGTGGTGAAGTGATCATTGTTTATTGAGCAGTATACTCTTTCACATTGAATCATAACAAGTCATACTGAATGTAAATACAACTGACTCTAAAGTAAGTCCCAGTCTGTGACATTGGACGTTTTGAAGACTCAAAGTCCCAAGCAGTAGGCAGAATATTAGCTAGTCTATGTAATGTGCACAGAAAATAGATAGTTAACTGAATACTGGGATGGAGATTGCCTATAAGCACTCAGTAAAACATAAACACACACAAAAAGCTTCTGAATGATAAGAAGTATAATTAAAACATGATGCACATTACCATTTTGAGAGAGAGTACAGAAGTTAAAGAACTCAGAAAAATAATCTCTTATCGAACTGAGGCTCCAGTAAAACACACTGACTGCATCTCTACAAGGACATCATGGTGTTTACATGAGCACAGAGAGATCGGGTTATTCATGTTCCCTGTTTACATGATAAATACTAGTGTAACGTCCGAGGTGTTAATGCTTCAATGATACTTCTCTGTAACAAAAACTCAGGAACTTAGTAGTTTTTGGAGCGTCCCAGACAGACCCGGCGTCATGGGGCCCGCCCATCCAGGATTTGGGCCCGCCCATCCAGGATTTGGGCCCGCTGTTTTAATCAGGGCTGAATACAACATTTTAATCGTTTTATTATTATGTTTATTGTTGTTATCTGTAGGGCTTTGTCCTAATATTTATTTTTGTTTTAAACTATGTTGAAAGATTAGTTTAATATCATTTTTTTATTTTGCTATGAAATTCTGAATGAAAGGCTGCGCGCGAGACTGGTTTTTCGCTGGGTTGAGTCGTGTGGGTTTTTGAGTGAGATGCGGCACAGCAGCCTGTCAGTTTACTCTTGCTAGGTTATGTTTTGTTTGTTGGTCTATTAATGAACTGACTCGTGCTCCATGCTTAACTGTTGGCCAAGTTTTTAATAAACCTCTTGTTCGGGTCCCTTACCGTACATCTGTATTCAAACATAGGTCACAACTATGTGGCGACACCTTGTGGTAGGAGTGTGTATCTATCTAATCAACACATCCCCCTTTCTTTGAGGTAATATAAACAAATAGTGCAACATCAATTTTAACCAAACATTTTGATTTCTCTACCATGCCATAACAAATAAACATCTGGTCTAATGTACTCAGACTGCTAACTAGCACAAACTTGAAAATTGTCTAAACATTTACGCCATTTTAACATCCATTAAACCAGTCTCTCAATTACAGATTCAGTCTATCTGGTTTTCTGATTTCCCTTGTAGATCTTCTGACCACATGTTCACTTGGAGTGTTAGTATCACAGTCTGTCTGTGGTGAAGGTATGGACTCAGACTCAATGATGGATTCACTGAGCTGTTGACCAGCCTCTTTTGTTTTCATAAGACTGCGACGATTGCGTCTGAAGATTTGTCCTTCCTCTGTCCTCACAGTGAAGGATCGCGGTGCTACTTCCTGAAGAACAGTGGCTTTAGTTTTCTCTCATAAGAGGGAAAAAGGGCCGCTCTCCGCGTGCCGAGAGGCAGGAGAGAGGCTGCCGAATGCCGTCCGCCTGTTCCGTGGCCGTCTTCATGGACTCCACCATGGCATGGAACTGGGGTCCTAACAGCCCGTACGGGCTGATTGGAGCGTCCAGTAGCACTTTTCTGGCCGTCCCCGTAACAGACGCCTGCTGCAGGTGGCGCTGGATCTGTGTCACCCACGCGGAAATCCTCGCCTGGGAGACAGTGACGGACGCGCACAGAGTGAGCGCCGTGCTGGCCGCCTTGCTGATTTCCTCTGCCTCGGTGGTGGACCGCTCTACCAGTGTCACCACCGAGTTTGAGAGCAGCGTGATGATATTCGCCGCCACCAGAAAAGCACACTGGTGCACCCGGTCGGCCTGGCGGGCGACATACTCTCTGGGGGAGGTCAACGTAGGGCGCCGTCCTGTTGCGATGGAGAATGGGACCGCATGCTCGGCCGCCAAACCAGCCGCCAAACCAGCCCCCTGCTTCGACTCTGTCTCCCCCGTCCGGGGGAGAGGAGGGAGGGGAGAACCGCACGGTGAACCATGGAGGGAGACGGGGTAGGAGTCGTCCGACTCCTGCCCAGCACTCGGCTCCAGGGACATGCTGCCGTCCACGTGCTCCTGGACGGGCCAATCGTCCTCGTCGGCCGCAGCAGCTAGAGCGTCCGCTCTTCGCTTCCTGTCGGCTGATGGGAGACGGGCATAATGTGAGCAAGCGACCTGCTGGCTGAGAGCCGCGTCCGCGTGCTCTGGCCCCAGGCAGGATTCGCACATTGCGTGCTGGTCATAGCTCATGATATATCCTGAGCCACATGAGGGACAATTTCGGACGCAGTTGTTGCTCATGATGTTTAATGGTTCTGTGCTTCAGTAACTGCCGAGGTTTGCTGAAGAAAAGAGGGAGCAGATTGCCGGGCCTCCTTCCTATTTATACCGAAAGGAGGCCCGAGGGCGGGGCCCACCTTGCGGGCGAGTGTTTCAGTGCTGCGCAGGTGAGCAGGGGGATTACCCAATAGCGATAGCCTTAGAGGACGAAGCCATATACGAAATAGAACTGATTCTGAATTGTCCAACTATGACAACACTCCTTGAACATGCGCGCGCTATGTGAGAATCTGCCTTGGTACAAAGTACCAGTGAAAAAATGGTACGGAGTTTCATTGATTTGGGCATTCTCTCAATAAGCGAGTGGAATGGATTTGATAGTGAAGCACTGACACAGCGCTCTACAAAGTGTGGCGAGTGGATTGACCGATTCACGGACTTTCCACATGGTAGAAGTGGGAGAGTCTAAACTAATCATTTCAAAAAGTGGGGGGGACTTGTC
Source organism: Notothenia rossii (assembly GCF_949606895.1). NCBI lineage: Eukaryota > Metazoa > Chordata > Actinopteri > Perciformes > Nototheniidae > Notothenia > Notothenia rossii. The sequence continues at coordinate 81,736,330 of NC_136909.1, forward strand.
CCACCCTCATATGACAGAGTATTTTGGCCGCTTTTGAATAAAAAAACTCCATTATAACTTTACTAAAGACTGCATTGTTTAGCATGGCCAGGAGCTTAGCATTTAATACCCCGCTCGAGCCTACTGAGTCGGTATTATCAAAGCTAAACATTTTGTTAGGTGTGGGGTACAGGCTGGACTTCTTTGTTTTAACAACATTATATCCATTATGAATACCAATGCCCGGCTCACTCCCACAGCATACTTACCACAGCACAGACTCAAAAAGTGTGCTTGAATGGGCTTGTAATCTGTAAACCCAGATGTGCTTATGCTCACATTTCATTCTGGCACACACACAGCAGAGGTACAACCAGGGGTACGTTTCTGATCACTGAACCTTGCTTTGGAAAAGATGGCTCTGCTGGCCCGTGGTGAAAAAAGGCTCGGAATCCAATCGCTCCTCCAGTGATAGAATCCGCAGACATTTCACCTGCTTCTATTCATGCCAGTAGGTTGCTGTAGACGAGGGATCATCTCTGCTGAGAGAGGGACGGGGATTAACTTTTTCCAAAAGAAAAGACAGGGACTGGGAGCTTAGATGACTCTATTCTTGAAAACCAACTAGTTTTTGGCTCCAGGCACCCTTCTCATACTCTTATCCTCTTCTTCTCTATCGCTCCCATCTTCTGTCCCTCAGGACTGCATTGAGGGAGGGCGGTTTTAAAAAAAAAAAGCCACATGTAATTGGAGTCAATTTGTGTTGGTGCAGGTGAGGGAGCACATGTTGCATGTGTGGTGTGTGTGTGTGTGTGTGTGTGTGTGTGTGTGTGTGTGTGTGTGTGTGTGTGTGTGTGTGTGTGTGTGTGTGTATGTGTGTGTGTGTGTGTGTGTGTGTGTGTGTGTGGCACTTTTACTTTCCTGTGATTGAGCTTGACTATGCCTGTGTGCAATTATGCTCACCTCAGATTTCTACTGGGTAATGAAGTATATCATTGAGCATGTTTTGCATCTATGTCTTCCCTTCATGCTGGTTTGTACACATTTGCCTATAAATATCCCCATACATTTTGCCATGGCCTGTGTATGTCTACATGCACAGCCGTTTCAAGACGTGTGTGTATCTGAACAAACACTTGTGTGTCTGTGTTTCAGGTTTAGGGCTTCTTTGATCCTTTAAGAGCCTGGTGAGATAGGAGCTATAATATATGCCAGTGCTGTATTCTGTGAAAGGTCACTGGGGAGGTGGAGGTGCAGGGGAGGGCAGGCCTGTTGTTCCCTCTGGGCCAGACTCCACTCTATACAGCTTGCTGCTGCTCTTTTACAAATCCACCAAGACCGCAGCGCCTCTACGCCTGAGGTGGCACACCAGAGGAAACGTGTCAGTGCTCAGTACTGTTGTTGGAACTGGGTTACAAGGTGACGGATCAGAGCAAAAGGTTTGTGCGCTGTCGGGTCTGTTTACCTTTGAGTTCAACCCCCCTTCCCCCTCTGTGGGTTTCACTATGTTGCTATCATTTTACAATATCAGTGACTTCTGTTCTTTATTGGCAGGGATAGGTTTCTCTGTGCTACTTCAGGTATTCCTTTACCAATGCATCTGCTCGGAAATCTTATCGTCAGTAGAAGTTTTTGCCCAATTTTCTCTCATGCTTACTCCCTTTTAACTGTAAAACAACCTCTGTAAATATCAAGCAATGCATAAGGCTTACCTTACCTTAATGTATCACTAGTGGCCTCCACCCGGGGACTTCAGATTGATATTAGATTGTATCTGACTGTTACTGAATGTGTTGTACACAGTGTTGTATCTGTTAAATGAAAAATACATCAAATAAAAAAAACATTCTGCAATTGGTTTGATTTCAGATTTACAAATTGGATTTCATTTGATAATTTTTTGTTATGCCCCAAACCTGTTTTTCAGGTTTCAGGCTCGAAAATGACATTCCCAGAACAAATGACACGTGACATCTCTTCCTGACCGTTAGAGCCAATAGAATCAAAGGTAAACCGTCCCGCACACACTCATGTTAAAAAAAAAAGTTGCTTCTTCGTGCATTCAATGAATCTACAGAGCGTAGGAATGGCCTGCTCTACTATTTTAAAACGGAATTGCAGTTTTATTGCTTATAGATTATCAGAACATTTCAAAGGGGACACAGTCACATTGGATATTAACCTATGGATTAACTACATCATCGTTGTTATCGTTTTAATGCCATTGAAGACCAGTTTAGACCAGACAAAGACGAAGGTAAGCCATGTTAGCGTTGTGGGCTACCTAGCGCCACTTGTTTTGATGTACGTTTTTGTTGATAACATCACGAATTTGTATCTTTCAGTGTTGAGGTGGGCACCGTTAGATTATGTGTCTTTACGTTCATAAAATATGTGTTGGATGTGCAAAGTTCTTATTTGTCTAATATTAGTTTACTTTTCATTAATGAAGTATGACGCTGCGCTGTCAGTACACTTGTCCATGTTTGTGATTGGTCAAATGTTGCTAACCCCGCCCCTTTCACGTGAACGCGCTCTCAGCTGGAGAGAGAAACCCTGGCTTGATTTACCGAGATGATAACCAGCGTGATAGGACCGCATAGCGAGATCTCGTTTGTTGGTTTGCTGTTGTTAGTTTCTTTGTTACTCAAACATATCCAGGGTATATTGTACTGGCTTCGTAGTACAGGGCACAGCGCTAATGTCAAAGACACAAACATTATATTTTTATTTTACCAGGATGCAGTGACAAAAATATTTGGGAAGGCTTCCCTAGACTACAGTACCCGTCGCCCCTGGCCCTAGGCAAACATTCACTGGGGGCCCCTCGAACCAGCTTTTCAGCTCCCCCCCCCCCCTGGAGCGGAGCAAGGCAACAAAACTTAAGATGAGAAGCAGCGTTTTACGGCGCGCTATGCATGGGGCCGCCTTGAGGGGGTTTCCCGACATGTCGTTGCGGTAAATTAAAGGGTGTTTCATGTTGTCGTTGCTGTGGACCTTCTTAATCTACCTTCTTTGGGGGCCCCCTTCTGGTCCGGGGCTCCAAGCAGTTGCCTGTTCGCAAGGAGCGCCCCTAAGGACGACTGTCTTGCTTTTTTGTCTTTTCAAAGGCATTTCCACGTATCTTTAAGTTATTATGTCTCTCATCAACTTTTGTCTAGAAGACGGATAACAGTGTGTGCATAATGATTACAATAATCAGATTCTAATCTCACACAATTGATAGGGCTGTCCCCTAGTTGGTCACACACTTTATGTACATTTTATTTTATTTTAACATTACTGTAATATTGGATCCCTGTTTACGATAAACTCCTTTCGACATTCATAGCTGCTCTTTGCTACCCTAAACTAAATTATTTCTAAAAATTAATAAATGTGTAGTCTTTATTCTTTTAACTTAGTTTTATCAAATATAAACTAAGTACAATCTTAAGCAAAGTATGACAAACAGAAAAATGGATTACTATAAAATGCCTATCAAATTTGCAAAATGATGTAGGTTATATTTTAGCGGCATTTAGGCAAAATCTCATTTTGCTACATTACATTTTAATCAAGTTTTAAACTAACATCATTATTGTGTTTGGATATGTTTGTTCTTTGCAGGTGTGCGAGTTGTGCGTGTATACGTGGTACTATGTGGTTATGTGTATTTGATTAAAGCTGTTTATGTATGTATATGTGTATGAGCTATGAGCTTGCATACTTGTGTATTTTCCCACATACTAAAAGTGATTAATCTTATAACAATTACAAAGTTTAAAGCATAGCTTATCATGACCCTTCTCTGTCACTCATCATATATAGGAGGGAGTTTATTTTCTCTTCGCTGAACTCCGATTAGTGCTCATTTATTCACGGTGCAGACAGATTGTGGCTGTTGAGGAGTGTAATATTTCGGCCTCTTTGACCTCTAACTGATTCCAGGAAGCACTGCTGTATCATGTGTCCCGACGGTCAACGCATGATGCTGCTAACATGGAAACACGGTTGACCAATGCCATGTGCTTGTTTACGAATATTGGTTTGTTGCTATATGCTTTGAAATATGAGTATTGTGGCAGAATGCATGGGTTCATTATTTGTGTTTGCAGAGTAGGTTGGTTTATGGGTTGGCACATTGTGAGTTCTCTGTGACAACTTCAAGATTTTCCTCATCTAAGCTCATGTAAAATATGTTTTATATTTCACAATTTGTTTTCAATGTTTGACTTTATCTCCCAGAAAGATGATGATATGAGAGAGTAATTAAATGTGCCTTGACTTGCGTGTTAGGTAAGGCTTCACTTCGATGTTTGTTGTTTTAAAGAGCAAAAGGAGAAATGCTTATGATATATTCCTTAATATTTTTTGATTAAATAAAAACTTGTTTGACATGCAAAAACGCTTTTTTATCATCATCATCATGCAAGAGATATCCAATGACGCTTTTCTAAGAAGAGAAGAGTCGACTCTAAACTATCAACAGCTGTTTTGCTTATTTACACACTGAATATTATATATCAGAAATGTAATGATATATTTCATATTTATGTAAGAAAAGCGCCTGAGGACACATGCATGCTCATGTGTGTAATTGTGTGTGTGTTTGCACGCACGGGAAAGCCTCTTGGAAGTCTTTTCCCATACTTACCATGTCTGACTGAAATCTATCTGTCTCCTCTCTCCTGCCTCTTCACAGGAAGCTGTCATCTGCCTGCTTGATGCTAACTTATTACGGACCGTAACCCTCCCAAGTATGAGTCCCCATGCCTTGGGTTTCACCTCTGTAAGGTCTCCTCCTTGACCATGTCACTCTGCTTTCTGCTGGGTAAGCACACACACTCAACATGCTGCCGGCCACTTCTTATGTATCGTTTACATGCTCACATAAATCCTAGTTATACATACACGACCACAAACAGAGAAACAACACTACAAATGTGCCCAAAAGTACTGAAACAAATGCTAATAGAATGCTGTTTAGCCTGTAGAGTGGACCATGAGCATGCATTGACTTGCTCTGGCATTGTTACATGATCTATGGATGTACAAAACGCACCCTTACACCCAGGTTTCCTCATCATTGCCTGGACCATGCATTGACAATATTGAAGGTTCTTGAAAATCATTAATCCAAGGAAGCCACCCAAAATGAATTCTACCTATTGAGTTAATTGGAAGGAAATATATTTAAATGTATATGCATGGTATTGGAGTTCCTATAATTATAGTTGTGACACCATATTTAATGGCTGTTGTTGCTGCTTCCTGTTGTAACATTAGCATGGGTTGTGATTCAGTCAAAGTTTAATTTGGTCAATATTTAATTTCACATCTTAAGGAGTGTGAATGCTTGTCATAGCCACCTGCTGGGAAATGATCACTTGCTCAAACAGATTTCTTAACATAATTATATTTTAGGACATATTTTTACCGTGTGATGTTTTATGTGGGCCAAGAAAGCGTGTCAAATACAGAATCCTGACATGTCACAATGTTATTCCCCGCAGTGCAGAGGATTTGATGTTACTCCCAAACGAAAGTTAACATTGTAAATACCTTGTTTGATAGTTTCAGCAAAAGGGATGTTTGAGATAGTCGCCATAGGAAAAGAACAAGAGCCATTTTCATGCAGTTTGTTTGTGATAGTTTCTAATCAGGCAGTGTTTGATGGTGTGCACACATATCTTTATTGTGCATATGTATGAGTTAAATCGTTAAATATTCATCAGAGAGTGTCATTGTTTTTGGAGGACTACATATGGGGTAATTAGCGCAATAGTTTATATCTACATAAACAACTGCCTTCTGGTGCAGAGGGACTCGGCTTTAATGTCAAACAGGCTGGGACAGAGCTATTGTGTGTGTGTGTGTGTGTGTGTGTGTGTGTGTGTGTGTGTGTGTGTGTGTGTCTGTCTGCATGCTTGTCAGTTAGGTTCAGATGGATGTATGTGTTGTATGCATGCACATGTGTATGTTTCTAATGTGAAACAGGCAGTGTTAGTGAAAGCATTTACATGTGTGCATGTGTGTCTCCTGATTTGTGTGTGTGTGTGTGTGTGTGTGTGTGTGTGTGTGTGTGTGTGTGTGTGTGTGTGTGTGTGTGTGTGTGTGTGTGTGTGTGTGTGTGTGTGTGTGTGTGTGTGTGTGTGTGTGTGTGTGTGTGTGTGTGTGTGTGTGTGTGTGTGTGTGTTTGTGGTAGGGTAGGGGTGCCATGTTAAATGTGAAACAGACAGTGGCAATGTGTCAGGGGCACAGAGGGAAAGGCGTGACCATCTAAACTGCCCCCTAGGGAACCAGAGAATCCATCCCGAGCCACATCCCGCATTGTGTGTGTGTGTGTGTTGTGAGTGTGTGTGTGTGTGTGTGTGTGTGTGTGTGTGTGTGTGTGTGTGTGTGTGTGTGTGTGTGTGTGTGTGTGTGTGTGTGTGTGTGTGTGTGTGTGTGTGTGTGTGAGTGTGAGAGAATGCAGCTGCAGGAGATGTAGTGTAAAAGGTCATGTGATGCATTAGTGTTGGCATGAGAACAGTTGGAAACCAAATAATTGGATATCCTTCCTATAATTATGAGGTTATCATCATGATCACTTATTTTGTTCTGGATGTTCAAACCAAGCCAATAAAGGAATATCAAGTATGTAGTTCTTTATGGACAACATAATTCTGCATTTTTACTGCATCCTTTTTGGTTGATCCACTATCACATTTTTTTTTTTAGCTTTACCAAGTAGTTTTAATTGCCCCACTTTAACTGTACCATATACATAGTCAATGCCATAAATGCATACAGAATAATTAAATCTAAAACATGTGCACGACAAATATAAATGTTGCCATCAAAGGTTATCTGAGGTATGCAGCATCGTTTAAAAGCGATCAATCAATGCTATTTGATTCTGAAAGGCTTATACCGAAACCTCTTTTGCAATATTTATTTATTTTCATTTGTTTCGGTTGCTCAAGGTCTGTGTGTCCTGCCTCCAAACTCCAACAAAGCACCCTCCCACCCTCCACCCAGCCTGGGGCAGAGTTGAGGTGGTTGATGAAGTATGTGTATGTGTGTGTGTGTGTGTGTGTGTGTGTATGTGTGTATGTGTGTATGTGTGTGTGTGTGTGTGTGTGTCTGTGTGTGTGTGTGTGTGTGTGTGTGTGTGTGTGTGTGTGTGTGTGTGTGTGTGTGTGTGTGTGTGTGTGTGTGTGTGTGTGTGTGTGTGTGTGTGTGTGTGTGTGTGTGTGTGGTGAAGGTCAGCTCTCCCTGGTGTGTGTTGTTGTGAAGTTGGTCGACCACAGAATTAGGGGTTTCAGGCTTAGAGCTTTGTCTGTGGGAGTCGAGATGCATTTGTTTGTATATGTCTATGAGCAAAGGTTTTCAATTCACACAAACGGACATAGTGTTTGTAAATATTGGCCACGTTTCAGAGGATTACTGATTTGCTATATGCAATCCTTTGAGTATTGAGAATGTCCAATTGTGCTGTTGTTTGTGTGTCCTATGAATGCATTGACATGTACCTTTGCCATCACATCATCAAACACCTCCCAAGGTCTTTTCCTCAGTTCCTACTGCACTCCATGAAACAACAAAACTACCTGCCCTGCCTCAGGAAAATCCCACACCAGCAGCATTGTCCATGAAAGTCACCGACAAATCATGGCAAACCAAAAAGAGAATGTGTGTGTCTTCGCATCGTTAATATTATGGCAAGCACTTTTCAGTTTATGGGCGGCGACTTGACCACTGCAAATTTGATTAAAACTGGGAAACTACGCAAAAGAGGGAGAAGTTGAAAAATGGTTCAGGCAATAAATCAGAGCAAAAGTGGAGCTTTCCATTTTGTCGTAAAAGCCGACAGTGTTTTAGTCTTGGAGTGAATTCATGCAGTTCATCTTTTTTATTGTGTTATGGCATTTTCTTTCAAAGTGGTTCACACCCCATCCGCTCTGCACACTTTTGACTCTCTATTATTTCATTTGCTACCCTTTCACTTGCCTATTATTCTTGTTCTGTCATTCTGACTTTATGATTCTCCCAAACTGCAGTGCCCAGAAACAAATGGCATGTTTAAACATCTGATATTACTATGGATTCAAACCCCTGGTAGAACATCACATGTTCTCTCTTTTAGGAGACCTGTTTGGGTTTACTGGGCATTAATTGTTTAGCTAAGTCTTTACCGTTATTTTGCAGTGCTTTTTTCCTGCTTTTTTATTAATTAGGATAAATTTAGCCATATCAGGCTCAAACTATTAATGGTAAATGTCATGTTTTGGCCCTAATAATCAAAAGACAAGATCAATTTTCTTATTTATTCTGCTTATTTATTGCAAGTAAGGAAGTTGTTGTTCATGAGTTTCGGTCTTAATATGCTCTGCTCAATATGGGCCTAATAAGGCAGCAGTACCACAAGAACAGTAATTCGGTAACACTTTATATTAAGGTACACAAATTCACCATCAACTAGTTGTTCATTAACATGCATATTAGCAGTATATTGGCTCTTTATTAGTCATTATAAAACACTTATTAATGCCTTATTCTACATGACCATATTCTACAAGTAATAAGCCATTAGTTGAGAGTTTTTCCTCAATAACCCTCTAATTAGTGCTTATTTGTTGCAAGTAAGGAAGTTGTTGTACATGAGTTTTGGTCTTAATATGCGCTGCTCAATATGGGCCTAATAAGGCAGCAGTACCACAAGAATAGTAATTCTCCCATAATAACACTTAACAAATATGATCTATTCTTATGTAACAAGACATTAAACTATAAGTGTTAATTGTGTCTAAATAACTCAAAATTAGGTATTTCTATCTAAGAATATGTTCCCTATTTAAGTCTTGTTCACAACCAATAATCTAGTCATTTGACTCTAATTGACCTGAACAGGTTCCCTATTCTAAGGTTGCCTCCTTGTGAAGCTGACAATTGAGCGGCCCAACCAAGTAAGGAGGCAGAGGCAGAACATCCAAAATGATAACCCGGTGTGAGCATTTATTAAAATCATGTGCACATAGTTCACAGCCTCAATCCTGCTGTTCTCCCTGAACACATCCTGCAGCCGCCAGGATCTCACACACACTACCAGCCTCTAACAGACAGGGAAACAGAGCCTAAATACCCACACACACTAATCAGCAATTAGACACAGGTGAGGCGGGAGGAGACAACACAGGGCACCAGGTGCACACAATCCAGCAACAGACATAACGGGAGGGGGAACACTTTTCAAACACAAACATATAACTGAACAGAAGTACACACATACAAACCCAACTAAACGCAGTCAGCACTTGAACAATTAATGCCACCCAACGCTATGATGTCTACACCCCCACATATTTATTTGCACCCGGATTCTTCTTAACCGCTGTCATTCTAGCATAAGCACTTTCGGCGCTCTCGCTAACTCCCCTATCTTGTCAGGCTGAGCCGAGGACCCGACCAGCACCTGCCAGACGACATTTCAATCAACACGGTTCAATACTTTAATAAATACTTTCTCAATAATAGGGATGGGTACCGAGAACCGGTACTAAGTCAATACCGGTACCTGATTGGACGCTATCGGTATACCGTTAAGCCGCTGGACAAACGGTGCTGCTATCGGTATATCTGTTACGTCTACTTCCTTAGTTTAACTTTAAACCATTCTGGTTGGTTGGGAACCCTCATCCCGTGTGATGTATCCGGTTTGAGACCCCTCTGATTGGCCACTGTAAATGCCACTCTTCATCTCTCTCAACAGCGCTCTTATTATTGTTGTGAGGCATGGCGGACAGAGCGAAGCGATCGAAGGTCTGGATGCACTTTATTTCTTTTTAGTGGCGATAGTGCAAGGTGCAATCTATGTACTCAATTAGTTGATTGTAAAGGGGGTAACACAAGCAACTTAATGAAGCATTTGCAAACGAGACACTCATTTAATCTTAAACGGTGCTAGCGATACTGCTAGTGCTAATAGTGCTAATAGTGCTAGCGGGCTTCAGCCGCGCCGTGTGTAAATGTGACCTGAGCGAAGGCTCGCAGGCAGGTTAGCTGCTGCGCACGGGTAATATGTTTTGTTTACCTGGGTGCAGTCTTGCAGGCACATCGCCTTGTCTTTTTTTAGTTTATTAACACCAAATTATTGAAAAGTATCGATAAGAGTATCGAAAAATACCGATACCGAATAAGCAGTACCGGTACCGGTATCGATAAAATCCTAACGATACCCATCCCTATCAGTATAAAATGTGCAAATATGCCATGCCAAACGGTACTGTGCAATCACGCTAATAAAGTGCAAAACTGTTCACTAAAGTGCTGAGTTTAAGGCCCGAAGCCATCAGTCCACAGTGACGAAGTTACCTTCTTCACATTCTTCACACTTTGTAAATACATTATAGCACACAACTACTGAAATTAACTTCAACAGCACATGAACAAAGCAACAAGTCCTCCAACTCATACAACCAAATAGGTCGTTTGTTCAAGCGCTTAATACGACCCATAATCACGTTTTAAAGTGTTCGTCCTCTAGTGCTCCCGTTGATAGCAAACGTTACAGAGGGTCGTTTATTCACAAATAACCCTCTCTGTAAAATCCTAAATTGTAGGATAGTTTGGCCATTAAAATAATTTTTGATTAGATTTCTAGCGAGAAGTGTATATTGTAATTTTAGAATCCACGTCCAGTCGATATGTAGGATCTATAGTTTGATAGATATTACGAAGATGATTTTAGGTTTCGCCAGGACAACGTGTATATGAGTGCATTTTCCTCATAATCATAGGCCGTAAAGTGGTAATGGAGAAGAGTGGGAACTTATAATTAACAACATGAATTCAACAAAAAGCCATGTGTGTTTGTTGCTGACCATGAAGACTCTATTCCTCTGCCTGTTTCGGCCTGCCTCTCACATGTTGCACTTCAGCTTTAGACTGACTTTAGATGCCGAATACAATAAAAACACAGGAACCTGTTCTCAGTGACACCGCTCCACAGACACACATGGTTCAACCTCACATACTGTATACAGTTTCGCACTGGTGAATTTCACTGACCGCGTTTCCCTTCATCGTGAAACATTGTTTTGACTCTGCAAAACAATGGGTGAAATTCAAGCACCACATAAGTCACATAAAACCAAAGAGCAGGGTTTTGCGGTATTACTCTTTCTCTCTGTTTCACTTCCAAGTCTGACCAAAGTTCTGGGTCTGATTTCAATCTTCAGATACTATTGCAGTGGCCAGGGCTTTCAGTTTCAGGGGAAAACAATCTAAATACTGTACATTACAACACGTAATCAGATATGCCATATGACATTTTCTTCCCCCAAACTTAAAGTGCACTGGCTTTTTCTCTAACACACACACACACACACACTCACACACACACACACACACACACACACACACACACACACACACACACACACACACACACACACACACACACACACACACACACACACACACACACACACACACACACACACACACACACACACACACACACACACACACACACACACACAGAGACAGCAAAGCACTCACATGCACACACAGATGCAGACACAAAGTATGCTCCAGTAGTCCAACACAGACAGACTCACACACACACACACACACACACACACACACACACACACACACACACACACACACACACACACACACACACACACACACACACACACACACACACAGTCTGCCTGTCTACCAGAGAGTCAGACCATTTTTCCTCAGACAATCCTTCACTGTTTCCTCCACTCTCCTAATTGGCTTTACCCAGACCCAGCCCACAGTCCAGAGTCAGAAACAATTAAAAACTCCATTTATATTCCCGCAGTGAGCACATGGGCTCCCACGGCGTGTGACTCCACACATCAGCCCTCCTCATCTGTGTGTGATTTTAGACTTCAGGCCGCTTTCCATATTTATTTGAACGTGGCCCGACTTGAAAGCTTTGCGGACCGAACGGCGAAAAGTGCTTTTTGATCACACAAATAACCTGAAGCTCGTCCAGTTTTTGCTTTTTAAATAAATATCTGATTCAGAAAATATTAGCTTTCTGAGCTGCCTGTTTATTGTTTGAGTTTTCTGTGGGTTAAATTGACAAGGAAAACACTTACATCGGCATCAGGGATTCAAAAGCCTGGGATTTCAAAAGGGGGCCTGACAGATGTAATACAACGTTTGACAAATAAACAATCCCACATGAAATGGTCCAACCCTGAACTGGACTGGAGCTTTCCAGTCAGTAATTACCTTTTGCCCTCACAGACATTTTTACGTACCACAAAAGTATAAATGACCACATTCCAAGGGAAGAAAAGGAAATAATGTCAACTTGGCAAATCTTAGTTTTACCCATGTAACCAAATCCAGCATGTGGACATAGATTTTTATCAGAGTCCATTTGGTTTTTATTTGTAATGTGGGCAGCAGTGGTCTGATTTAATGAGTGATTTTAAAATGGGATGTGGCATCGTTTGAATCAGAGATTTAAGATGAAGCTGTCAGCATTACAGCAGCGATGACAATCTGAGTGTCTTACCTTTTGAATCCCGTGTTGTCACTTGCATGCATGTCAACACACTATCACTATCATTGTTTAAGAGCACTTTTAATTGATGACAAGATTACTCTGAACTACTTTTACTGCATTTGTAGGAACTATTTTTCTATTTATTTTATTGTCCAATAAGATGTTACTTACTTTAACTTCAATAGGACTTCATGACTTAAACACAACGTTGGATTATTTTTAAAAACAACATTTACAGAATTCACTGGCAAGAAGGAGATAGCAAATAAAGAAACTGGTAAAAGTAAAGAACTAAAATAGAGTTTGTGTGTGTGTGTGTGCGTGTGTGTGTGTGTGTGTGTGTGTGTGTGTGTGTGTGTGTGTGTGTGTGTTTATAATATACGAGGTGTTTGTGAAGATGAGCCCTGCGTGTCAGAGGCCCAGCAGGTGCAGTTCCTCTCTGGAGTGTGGTGTCTTAGTACAGTATGTGTTGGTCGGGTGGTGGTATCCTTCCTCCTCTTCCTCCTCCTCATCATCTCAGCTTTCCCCACCTCCTCTCTCTGTCGATATAAATAAAAACAGACAACTCACCACAAAGCACGCAGCTTGTGTCCGCTGCAGAAAAAGAGCTCATTTTGGGAGACAGGGAAGGGCTCACACTGAGTCAGTTGGAGATGTCCTGTGGTTATATAAGGACACTTGAACACAGCTACTTTAAAACACTCTGATAGGACGTTTACACCTGTTTTCAGAGCAGTTGGATGTGGCTTATAATGCACTTTTTTAATACTTTTCTAATGATTATACATTATACGATTTCTTCAGGACTGTTGTGGTAGGAATATGTACTAAGTCATACGTTTACAGTAGAACAGGATCCTGTTTTTCATGGAATTTCTTTCCTTTTGAAAATCGTGGTGCTTGTATTTTGTGAGAAAAACTGAAGGGAAATCCATGTGTGTGTTTTGGAGCATATAAAAAAAAGTTACTGTGACACAATGACTGCATTTAAACAAATACTTTACCATCAATTTATAATGTTAAAATAGCATAACAGTGTTGATAGTGTATTTTGGAGTCTTGCATCTGCTTCTCCGTCAGTTGTTTCAAAGGGTTTTTTTTGTTGCACATTTCTCCTCTCAGCCTCCATGTTGCTGCCAGATGTGGTTGCTAGAAAACATACAAAAATGCCCTTTTGAATAATACAGCTAATCCACTAGGAGTAAGAAGTAGTAATGCGCTTTTATTTGCACTAAGAACCAATTCCTTCGAAGGCTCAAAGCAACCGCCCCCCACCCCCTCCCCCGTCTCCATTTGCCTGTGGGAGTCCTGTTATGAACTGTTACAGACGAGCAAAATCCCCTTCCTCCAGCCGTCCATCCCACATCCCACATATCTCCTGCCATCTCCATTCCTCCTGTCCACTCCTCTTTCACCCCCACATATTCCTTTCCCTCCTCTTCCTCCACATCGCCCTCCTCCGTCTCCTCTAGTAATGGGTTACATGTCTACACTCAGCCTTTTTCCTGTCCTCTGTGAATCATGAGGGCCGAAGCCAAGGGTGGACCTCAGGGGTGGGTGGGAACTCCAGCAAAGCCGGGGGAAACTCCAGATATTGGGTTACTGTGTTCGTAGCTCCAGATATGATGTAGTGAGTGCGAGAGCGGTGCATAGTGGTTTTAGTGTCCTACACATCCATCGCAGCGTGAGTTCGAGGTGGAAATATGGGATGAATCTGTGACAGAAAGTGATGCTGGAAGGACTCGAGAGGGAGAAAATAGAACTGATATTTTATATTTAAACAATAGCTCACGACAGGCCGTGGTATATGCTCATTATATCACAGCTAAGGGGCGTGGTTCGGCCTGACGCGAAGCCCCGTTACTTCTCCGCTGCTTTCTTGTTCCAGTTTGAAAAGCAGGCAGTTTGCTTTTCAGCCCAACTGTATACTGTTTACTCAGGCGCGGAGGGATACTGACTTGTTGTGAAAAGTAACTTACAATTCTACCCGTGGTATACGCTTAGTATACGGCTAAGAACCAATCAGATTGCTTCATTTGACTTGTCCGTTTTATAACTTGAATTTGATACCTAACCCGTGGAAAGAAGACACCTATGTACTATAATCACTTTTAGCAAGGCTTGCAAATCCATCAATATCAATTGTGTGATTTGTGTGTTTCACTCAAAAATATGTGTTTTCATGTTTATTTACAGCTGGCTAATTATGTAGATTAGAACGAGCAAATTACATTTTTATAATCGTGGATCACCTTATAGGATTGTATTGACATGAAGGGGAAAAAAGGATATTACGAATGATTAACAACCAGGAAAACTGCAACACCATCCATATGAAATTAATTCTGTCGTTACATTGATCAGACATTTCACATCAGATGCTAACTATTAGCTTTGTTCGTGTGCCGTTAGTTGTGTTTGTGGTTGTGAGGTACATCAGGACTTACTTGGCTTTGTTTCCGTCTCTGGCTGAGAATCCTGCACACATAAAGCCCCAAAGCCGATGCTGCAGTACATTTGTTGGGCGGCAGTAAAATACTATTACTGCGGAGTGAGGACAGCGCTGAAAGCTAGCATAGCTCTAGTTCATCGACTAACATCTAAACTCCCCCTTTTCATCCCCTGTAAATCAGACGAGTCAGGGGCTTAAGTGTCTGACACAGCCAAGGGACACACCAGTCTGGATGAGGAGAGATGTGTGTGTGTGTGTGTGTGTGTGTGTGTGTGTGTGTGTGTGTGTGTGTGTGTGTGTGTGTGTGTGTGTGTGTGTGTGTGTGTGTGTGTGTGTGTGTGTGTGTGTGTGTGTGTGTGTGTGTGATTGGGGGGGGGACACTGAGTGAGCTGAGAAGACAGAGTTGTTCCATTGCACTAAATATCAACACTGAGTCTGCTCGGGGGGTGTGTTGCAAAACGAAATGTGTCTTTCGTTTTCACTTGAAATAACTTTTTCTTTGTTGCATGAATGCCTTTAACAAAGTAACTTCTCATATATCCTTTGAGAGGGGACAAATAGTGAGTTGCATATTAATAAAGAACAATGGATCATCTTATGGCGTTTGCTTTAATTTCCACCCAATTTACAGCAAGCAATAACTTTTAATTTCTTTATATATCAATCTCTCCTTGTTTGAATAGCTATACAAAAGTTGACATGAGGAATTGTATATGACTACTCGGGCATGATACAGGGAAAGACACCAAATGAACAGAAAAATACAAATGAATGAGTTTCAAACCTGTACTGTTTGTTTGGAACAGCTGCCGGGGTTAGAGTAACACGGAGTAAAATATAATGTGATAATTGGCCCATTTGCTCTTAAGAAAAAAGGATATAAGAAGCTGTTTTATGTACAGTTTAATTGTGTGTGTGTGTGTGTGTGTGTGTGTGTGTGTGTGTGTGTGTGTGTGTGTGTGTGTGTGTGTGTGTGTGTGTGTGTGTGTGTGTGTGTGTGTGATACCCTGTGGTTATAGCTGCCTGCCTGTGATCAAATTAGAGATTAAAAGCATGCCACTCTTGCATAAAGTAATGACTTTTTATGTGGTATACGATTTTAAAGGCAATATTTTAGAGGCAGCATCAAACTTAAAATATAAAAATGTTTTAATAAAGTGTCCCATCTGTCCATTGTTCAGCTGTGATCAAAAGCTGTCCTGCACATATGCAAATATCCAAAGTCACAAACGTTTGTGCTCATTTCCATGTAGGATGCCATTGTGACATTGCAAATAAATACATTGAATCCTCATCAAAAATACGGCAGCTCTGAATATATTATAGGAGCTTTAAGTCTGCCAGAAAGGACGTTAAGTTAAATAATAATAATACCAATTTTACAACCGTTTTTATTGCAGTCAACACACCCCTAACATGTTGACTGCTGGGAGGAGGTTTGCAATCGACCTCTTGGCAGCTCACTTCCATAAACGACTGAGGAGTTTCTTTCTGTCAGCTTAATTTATATTCAAACGTAATACAAAGCCAGAATAATGACTTATATTTGTTTATGTGCTGCAGACGGTGTTCTGGGTCAAACTGACACAGACATCAGCTAGCCTAAACTTGAGAGTTATAACATTGGACCTCGACCAAGCTCTGATTCCTAAATGATTTTCTCTGAAGACAGGGAGAGGACACATCATGTGTTTTGCACTGTGAAGAGCAGCATGTTGAGTTAAGGTCACCAAAGATTGTTAGAATAAAATAAAAATCCATCTGTGATACCATACAACTTGTATTCTGTTTTGCTATCCATAAGTTCAAGGTTCAAGGCTTTTATTAGTCATACGTACATAGCTACAGTGTAGTCATGACGATAACAATCTTAGGTCACAGGCTCCTGCAACAGTGCAACACAATAAAACAGAAAAACAGAAACAAATAGTAAATACAAAATGAAAAATAGTTTAAAAAAAAGTGAAATAGTGCAATAAGAGTCTGTATACAAATTATTGGAATATGATATATTAGATTTCTAAGTAGCAGCCAGATTAATGTTACGGATGTTGTTTCAAAGTTCAGGTGTTTAATAGTCTTATGGCCTGTGGGATGATTGATAAGAGGGGTCAAGAGGGAATGTCTGAATGTCTCTTTGAATATTAACTATCAAACTATACAGTATTTTGTAACCCAAATCCTGTTCTTGTTAATTTAAGAAGCTATAACTACCATGACGTACATCTCATACACTCAAACCCGTCCTGCAGCTAACATGCTCCGTTTTAATTGGCCGTCAGTACGAGAAGTCACGCTCGATTCCTCATCAGTTTGCTTTCGGACTCGTTCACCTCTATAAAGGTTTTTCTGTTCTCCTGCATGACATTAATGAAACTCCCCTCACGTCCTTTCCCAACTTCAAATGGACAGAAAGCGTCTGAAGTGCCAAAATCTTTGAAACACAGAGTCCTTAATGAGCTCAGAGCTGCCGTTTTTCACCTGACTCCCCACTCTCTATTACCTGTGGAACATGTGGAATAATTAGCTGTCTTTCAGCGTCTTTTCATCAGAGAGGTTGCATCAACTGATTACACCCCGCAGCCAGAATAAACCTCCACCACTTCATATGATACTCTGGTAAGGACAGGGGCGGACTGGGACTAAAAATCAACCCGGGCATCACGACCGGCCCACTTCGGTACCGGCCCATCGGGATTCGTCCCGAACGTCCCGATGTTCAGTCCGTCACCACTGGGTAAGGACATACTGTGCTGCATGAGAAGCAGCTTTCAGTACATAATAAAGATAATTATAACTTAGATTATTGTTTATTTAATTTATTTTTTAAACAATATCTTTCTTTAGTTTTTCATTTTTTACAAAGAGAAACAATGACATCCACAAATACAGATATTAACATTGAGTGAAAAAGACATGTACAAATTAGTTGGCAACCCATGTATAATATACAACATTTTACTTACTAATGCGTAACCAACCAGGTAGCAAAAATCAAAAACACACCACGTGACAAGACCAGAAAAATAACATTGATTATTTAAAAGAATTAGACTTTTTTTTTTTTTGTGGTGTTGGCTGGTCCAGCAATGTGTTTGTTGCTTTCTATTTACTGTACACGTAAAATCTTCGAATTTTACTCCAATAAAACCACCTTTTTATATATGGATATTTATTCAGAAAATGTGTTATCATGATCAGGAATTAGTGCGACTTTGTAAGAAATATTGGTTATCCCTACTATATAGATGTTCTTTTGTCAGATACTTTATTTAATTGAGACTGAAAGCAGTACTGGAGGCAGAATAAAAGAAACAAATGATGGAAGTAAAGCAGAGGCACTCTAATAAAAACATTTAAGAGGTCATCAGACTAAAACCTAAAGCTTTTTCAGTAACTATGGACGGCTGTAAAGTGGATGCTGATGAATTGTGTTTTCCAACTTTACTTTCTTTTGCAAAGGCATGCAGCACCTTTACGAGGCGAACGCTCACTTTCTCCCCTTCACTTCCCAGATTAACTGGCCTGCATGTTAAGAGTCTTGGCTTGATGACAGTGACTCTGTAAAATAAATGAAATCAGCTAAATTGAGTTGGATTTGCAACATCTGTCCTCTGCAAAAACGAACAAATAAAACTGTTAGAGTACATTTGCATCTTACAAAGTGTTCTATGCACTCTTTCGGATTAAAAGTGTCCCTGTTGCAAATAAAGAACTTGACCAAATGCATTTACATTTTAAACAGCTAATGCGCTTATTAAGGATGACCTGCAGTGAGTGCAATGGAATTGGATTTCTAACACGACACGTTATTGCTTGTACTGCAGAAACTATACTGAAGAAAAAGTTAAGAAATGTAAATAACAAGAGGCGCTTTCACACCGGAATACTTTTACCCGCACTTTTCCCGTTTAGTTCCGTTAGTGCCTGGAATTTTGCGTTCACACCAAAAAGAGAATTTAGTTCAGAGAACTTTTCCCCCCATTTGTAGTCCCTGCTAGAGAGGTGGCACTATCCTGGGGTGAAAAAAGTACACATTTTTTATTTGGCTGGGCGAATTGCAAACCACGCCCCGTAAAACTCTGAAAAGTTTTTTGAAGCCGCCATTGTATTTGCTGGCATTAGCATCATTAATAATAATAATAATAATAATAGCTTGGATTTATATAGCGCCTTTCAAGGGGCCCAAGGTCGCTTTACAAGTAATAGGGCAAAAACAAACATAACAAAACAAAAGTCAGACAGACAAAACAACAGATCGATTAGGGGCCGAAAGCCTTGGCAAACAGATGGGTCTTGAGGGCCCTTTTGAAGGCTTCAAGTGTGGGGATGTTGCGAATCTCCGCAGGGAGAGCGTTCCAGAGGGTGGGGGCTGCCACACTGAAGGCTCTGTCCCCGAAGGTTCGCAGTTTGGTGCGGGGGGTGGTAAGCAGGCCAGAGTCTGAGGACCGCAGGTTCCGGGGTGGGGCATGTGGGTGAAGGATGTCCGATAGGTACTGGGGGGCAAGGGCATGGAGGGACTTGTAGGTAAGGAGGAGGACTTTGTAGGATATGCGGGACTTGACCGGAAACCAGTGTAGGTGGATGAGGGTGGGAGTGATGTGCTGCCACGGCTTTGTGTTTGTGAGTACCATAGCAGCACAGTTTTGGACATACTGGAGCCTGTCCCGGGTTTTGTTGGGAACCCCGAACAGGACACCATTGCAGTAGTCCAAGCGGGTGGTGACAAACGCATGCACTAGGGTTTCGGCAACCAACTCCGAGAGTGACGGTCGGAGTCTTGCAATGTTCCTTAGGTGGTAAAAGGCCGATTTGGTCACAGATTTGACGTGGGAGTGGAAGGAGAGGGTGGAGTCGAGGATGACACCCAGGTTGCGGGCTTCAGGAGATGGGGAGATGGAGCAGCCGTCGACCTCGAGGATGAAGTCACCAACCTTCTGGAGCAGGGCCTTGGGTGCCACAACCATGAGCTCTGTTTTATTGCTGTTCAGCTTAAGGTAGTTGGAAGACATCCATGTTTTGATGTCATGCAGGCAGTTGATGAGAGACTGAGGGGGGAGCTGGGAGGATGGAGTGGTGCTGAGATACAGTTGGGTATCATCAGCGTAACAGTGGAAATTGAGTCCATGATGTCGGATGATCTGGCCGAGGGGGAGCATGTAAATGGTGAACAGGAGGGGGCTTCATACAGTTTTATCTGGACGAATGGGCAGTGTTTGAAGCCCTGATGTTTCCTACATGTGCCATGACTGCTTAAACACTGATGCGTAGCTGCTATAAATGAGGCGTTAAAGGAAGAAACCCTTCATACTCGTCCTCGTCTACTCTACTTTCCACGATTGACGTCAAGATCCTCCGTTGCATTCTCGTCCCCTTCCTTCACTTCATGATCTAGCTATCATGCAAAATCTGTTAACCATTTCTCCTTTGTTCTTGTTGTCTCCACAGAAAGACCACTTTTTTAATGTGTTTGTCGGTGACGTTAGATCTGCGTAGAACACCAAAAAACATTCAAAGTTAGTTTTAAGTATCACAAAAATACTAATGTTATTTGTGTTTGTACTGATCCTGACAATGGATGCATATTTTCTGCTTTATTTCTCCTAGATTATTATGCTTAAAATGGCAAACACTGAATGTCTAGGTTTCCGCATGTTGATTATTTGTGTCCTGCTGGGATTGTTGCTTGTTACCATTTGTCGCATAATTCAGAGCAACGAATGGATGTTAAATCATCTTGGATGTTTGTTCATTAACTAAAATAGATGCAACATAAAACACGTCGATGTGAACAGGAACCTGGCACCTCTTTGTATTCCTTGTATGGAAGGTTTACTGTTTACATTAAAATGGCTTTTATGGAAGAATCTTGTGAGAATAGTTTATTTATTTTTTGTCTTTCCCCCATCAAGGCTTTCGGATATCTTTAACATGCTTTGCCTTTTTGAAATCAACCCTCTTTTTACCAGCCAGAGTTTTAATTAAGACCTTCAGGCGGCTCTGGATGAATGTTCCCCATGCTCCGGGGTGAGTGTGAATACCGTTAGATTGAAACAAGGTGGCGTGCTCTCGATTCAAGCCCTGAAAGGCGTGTCAGTTCAAACTCTCCCCTAATTTGACTAATAAGAGTCTGGCCTGTCACAATGGCCTCCAAAGCCAGAGCAGCCTGAAAAATATGTGCCTCGACTGGCCTAATGACATTTTACACGTAATAAACTTACTCTTGGACACCATTTAACACAACAGGGAGCCGCTCTGAGAATTTGACAAGACTTTTACAAGACCCAGGGCAGTCACCTTGCTCTAAACTGCCTTTTCCTGCAGTGAAAATGATACTGAAGTAGGTGATTGAACCTGCATGTGAAGTCTCAATGCACTGTGTGCGGCTGATTGGTAGATACTAATGAAGGGAGAGAAATAGGATATTGATGAATTACTGTGGGCTGTTTTATGAATCGTAAATCCAATATAAGCAGGTTTAGCTCATATTCCATGGATCATGTTACGCAAGCAAGTAAGACTTAATTATTATTTTGAATTTAATCAGTTTTAAAACACTTAAAGAAATGGGGTGATCATGCCTTTGTTGCAAAATTAGACTGTTTGGAAAACTGCAATACCGAAAATATTAAACAATGGGATTAAAATCAACAGAATTGTTGTCTCAATGTCTCACCATGGTTGTCTTTAACATTATTAAATACTACTAGAAGAAAAGGAAATTGGAAACTCTTTTTTTGGATGTACTGTTAATTGACAGTTTTTTAGCCAATATACAGCAATTTTTTGTTTGCTTCCTAATTGGCTGCTTATGATGTATTATAAGAAGTGAGGGGAAACTGTTGCCCTGTGTTGAGATTCATTATGGTAATGCAGGTGCGATTTTGACTAGGAACGTTGTATATTGCCATATTATCTGTAACTGTTATAGTGATCCTAACAATGGGCGTGAAACCTGCAAAGAGAGGGAGAGTGAAAGTGATCGAGGGCACAGGAAAATTGACCCCCCAAAAAGCTGCCATTGTGGATGATGGATTCCTCCCTAATCGAAACAGTTTGCCCAGTCGCCCAGCTGGGCTTCATGTGCTTTTGATTACTCTCCGCCATTTAGTTCCACAAAATTACATGCTGCCTAATGGCCTTTTAATGGTTATAGGTTTCTCTGCTCTTTAATGAGCCTGCACCAGTTGGTTGCTAATGCCCTATGGAAATTTGGCAAGCGTCCAGTGTGGTTAAGTATATTTCCCTCCAGTTTACAACTTTGTTGTGTGAAATCACAAACAAGGAGGCTGGGTGTGAGATGTGGAAACGTGGCTGCTGCCTCTCCTGCTGGCTTGTTTTGTTTTTACTGTGGAGGCGATCCACACGGCTCCATAATCGGGCTATTAGGCGTTTGATTGTTAGCACCCTCATGCTCCCTGCGATTTTTCTGAGGTGATAATGTGGCAACTACGCCGTATTAACACACACATGTGCAGCACACCAGCCGATGGTAAACAACGCACATTAAGACACACAGGAATGCGAACAATCCTTCTAACGAGACATGTGTACAGTGGGAGGCTCTCAGGTGTCTATGGGGGTCAAGAGGTCAAGGTCAGAGGGTTCATCTGACCTTAATCATCAGCACAGACATTACTGATGTGTTTGTTTGATTTTTATCTCTGCGGCACGGCGGTTTTTGTGTCCTTGTGTGCACGTTTATCTGTATGTGTGTGTGTGTGTGTGTGTGTGTGTGTGTGTGTGTGTGTGTGTGTGTGTGTGTGTGTGTGTGTGTGTTTGTGTGTGTGTGTGTGTGTGTGTGTGTGTGTGTGTGTGTGTGTGTGTGTGTGTGTGTGTGTGTGTGTGTGTGTGTGTGTGTGTGTGTGTGTGTGTGTGTGTGTGTGTGTGTGTGTGTGTGTGTGTGTGTGTGTGTGTGTGTGTGTGTGTGTGTGTGTTAATGGGGACGTTAGCAGCTGCTTTTTGATGAGTGCCTGTTTACTGGACCTAATTAAGCAGAAAACGGCCACACATCTCCCGTGCTAAAGTAGGACCTCAAACAGATGGCCTGAGGACCCATGAGGCCGTCTGACACCTTGCCCGCCCTGGATGTCCGCTCAGCAACCAGTCAAATAAAAAACTGGCAAGTGCACAGTGTCCATGTCACACTGTTACATTCAAAACAAGGTCATTATCATTGCAAAACTTCCCCTCTGATAAAATCAATACAGAAAGACATTTGGAGCATTTCTGTTCAGCTCACTGCTGTAAACATATCAATCTGATGAGATTAAAACTTGTCCGGTCTTTGGGGTAGAACATATTTTGCATATTTCCAATAAGTTATAACACTGAACGTCTGTTTTTTGTCCCGCGCCATTCACTCACCTCTTGGGGTTATTCCCTCTCTTAAGCCTTACTTCAGATTTGACAGTTCTTGGGCAAAAACAAACTGCCCGATGGCCTCGAGGAGGAGCTCTGGGATACGTCGTCTGCTTTGTTTTTCTTCACCCTGCTTTATCTGTCTGGAGTCTGACAGAGGCTTACCTGAGGGGACGTGCATTACTTCTGTTGACACTAAACGATCGCGGAAGCAGCTCGCTACACGCCTCGCTGATGGAGACATCACC
>NC_136909.1:81760086-81797586 GCF_949606895.1 Notothenia rossii
ACACACACACACACACACACACACACACACACACACACAGACACAAAAAACACTCATACTGAAGCGGTTGTCATGCTTCACGTGGCGTCTTCCTGCACTGATTCATGCAGAACCGTGCTTTAAGTTCCCTGGCAGCGATCAAGGACAGACGCTGGCTCGCTGATCAAGAGCAGCAGTTGGCCTTCGCTGTGTTTTGCTCGACAATGTTGCACCTGTCTAATGGTTATGTACAGACTCCCCCCTTTGATGTGCACGTGCTATTGTTATAAGTTACCGAAACTCCCGAGTAATTCTTGTTGGGTAATTAATTAGCTTGTCGTCAAAATGAAGGATTGAACAAGCGCTCCACTGGGAGGCAGTGCACGCTGTGGTTTAAAGATATGATTATGAGGGGGTACTCACCTGAGTTTTTAAGCTATAAACCTCAGCAGACTTTTGCTTTGATAGTGCCTTGATGAGTTAAAGATGTGCTGCCTCCTTTGAGTCTAGCTAAAGGTAAACAACATTTCCCTCTGTTGTCACATTTCCTCTGAGAATGACAAATTTCTGCTTTTAATAACTTTAACACTGTTTTGCTTTATTGATTTAAGAGGGGGTGAGATGGGAAAAAGTTTATGACACTTTACATTTTCCACTTCAGATTTGGCGTAATTTAGTGAGTGACTTCAACAAAAGGAGACATTTTGTTTGAGTTACAGAAATTACATTGGAACAATTAAAATAAATCTTGACTTGAACTTCCATTGACCTCGCCTTGGTTTGGGTTTTAGCTCTCCGGGCCCTGAGGACGGAGGCGCTTCATTTGATTTATACCATCCTCCTCTTTGTCTGAACTAGAAGAAGGGGAAAATTACATAGTTTCACCAAAAAAATCCCCTTCTCTGTTTTAAAGGAGGGAAGTCTTTCCTCCCTGCTAAACTTCCATTAGTTTGTGCAGTAAATCTCCCAGCAACGGATTAGATCAGCACCGTGTGGAGGGATAATTGTTTTTTAGTCACTTTTGCTCTTTAAATTGATAAAAAGTGAGGCAGTCTAAAGTCTACAGCTCTAGATTAAGAAGAAAGAGGAGGTGAATTCTCCTTCACTTCCAGTTAAAATATCCTGAATCACCTTTTCTCCTTTAATCAAAGTCAAAGTCAACAAATCTTTCAGTTTGTGTTTACAGACAGAGAGATCAAAATACCGTTTCCCACAATCCCGAATATAAAAACAAATGTAAAAAGAAATAAATATGTGTGCAAATAGGTACACATATTATACACAGTCAAAGACACGTTCTTACATGTGCACACATTAACGGCCCGTCCACACAGCGGCGTTGGAAGCTTCTTCGTGACGTCACTTTTCCCCGAACTGCATTGTGGGAAGCAGAGCGGAGCTTTCCTGGCGTTTCAGGCTGCAAAAGTTGAGCAATGTTCAACTTTTGAAGCTTCTGAAGCTTTCGGTGGAAGCGTCAGCCAATCAAATCATATGCCAGTACAAGCTCTAACCAATCAAACCGCTGCTTGTGTGTCAGGGGCGGGAGATTCATGTGATTGGTTGTTGGTCGAGCTTCAGACACGCCCGTGGGCAAGCTTTTTCCAAAGCCGCTGTGTGGACGGGCCGTAAGAATGCATAAAAACACAACGATCAGTATATACAAAATAACAGTCACTTCAAAAATGCAAACGTTTGTGGAGCTCCGATCATCCTTTAGTTTACAATACATATCATTCTTAAGTGATGGTTTATCACAGGACGCTTGGTTACTTGTTATTCAAGCTAGAATACATTTTGAATACATAATGTTTTAGTATAAAATGGTGTAGAAGAGAGTGATGTAAGTTTCAAATGGAAATCAACCTGCATTTAATTCAAAGATATGCCTATCAATATCCCTTAGAGCAGGGGGGTCAAACTCAATCACACAGTGGGCCAAAATTAAATAATGGGTACTAGTGGAGGGCCGGACTGGTTCAATGTTTATTGCAGAACTTATTGAAATGAACTTATTGCACATATTAAACCTGGAACTAACAAAGATTAAATGATTGCCTATAAAAACAACATTAAACATTAAATAATCAGTTGCATTCATTTCTTATGGCTCTATCTGCATCTTTTCCAGAGTCATTTCTTATGATTACATTTTCCCACAGGCCAACAACAGCTTCAACAAAACTATTTTACTCAAAGAAAAACCAAACATGCCCTGTTGTTGCAAGAAGGAAACATCCATGTGAACTCAGTGTGCTGCTCTGTGATGCTAGTTCAAGCCAGATACTTGGCATCTCATCTTGGGTGCAAGTTCATCAATGTTTGGGGTCAGGCTTTGAGCTGAGGAGACCCTCAGGATGGAGTGAAGGTGTGCGTGCTATATACCGGCGGGCCAGATCTAATAGTAATTAGAAATGATCCTGCGGGCCGAAATTAAATCCACCAAGGGCCTGATTTGGCCCCCGGGCCTCGAGTTTGACACATGTGCCTTAGAGGTTGCCACAGATAAGATAAAAGCTTTTCTTTACATTTAAAAGAGATTCTTAAATAGTTTTTGGACAGAAAATTATGTACAGAAGGGGAAATTAATAGTTACAGCTAGGAAAATGATGAACAAATCAAGAGAAATCCACACAAGTCACTAAAAAACACTACATTTTTATCTGACCACAACCTAGTTCACTGCATGCATGGCAGAATTTAAACACGCAAAAATGTAGGCAGTCATTTCCTGCCGCCATTTAGAGACATCAGAATACAGAGTTGCTTAGTTACATTTTAAGAAAAAGTATAAAAACACTGCTTTTCATTTCCAGTGATGCTTGCCACATATCTAAAGGCCAAGGGTCAAATGTAATTCATCCACCTTTTTACATGTCTGTATTGGTTCTTAGATCCCCTGTGTTTATGTGTGATGCCTCACTCGTGTGGCCAGAGGCTCCTGTGAAACGCTGTGTTGTAAACTCTGCTGTCGGCTCACGTTTTAGCCCCGAAGGCCAAAGGTGCACGTCTGTGTCCAAACATATGAACACTCACATGATGCCACACAACATCTTCAAACACACACACATCCACGGTGACCTGAAAGGAACCACACTGACCACGAGGAGAGAGAGGAGCTGTGGGGTCATCAGAGTTAGTCTGCAGGTCAGTAAGGCAGAGTAATACATAAATGAGTGTTTACTGGTCTGTCAGTGCATTCCCAGGCCAGAATAACATCACTGAATGTGTGCAAAGAACTGAGCTGATGGCTTGATTTACCGGACGATGTGTGTCTGGGTTTGCTTTTACTGCACATTGTGAATGCATCTTGTGATATTGTAGCCAAGGAAATAAACATGTGCTTTCATTTTAATATAGTCGAACGTAACATTTTTACATTTGTATGTGTTTTTGTCATGTTTTTAATGATTGTTTTATTATTTTACTCCCATTGTGTTATTTTTATATTGTATGTATTCCCTGTACATCACTTTGGTCCACTGAGGTAGTTTTAAATGTGCTATATAAATAAATAAAGATTGAGATTAATATAAACATTGTTGGGATGTGTTTGATTTTTTTTAAAGAAATATATAAATCTAAATAACCCAATGACCGACTTTTAGAGTTATGGATTTTTTCAGTTAAAATAAAGCTAACCCTAACCCTAACCAAAAAAATGCAAAATATTGTGTCACTTGGTTCAACTTTTAGAATGAATTCCCAGAGTTGCTCTCCTGTATCTGATATTCGTGCCAATCCAGGTCTTTTGTTGACTCTGGAAACCGTCGCCTAAACCAAACTGCCAGACAATTCATCATCAATAATTCCTCAAGCTCGTGCACAGCTCTTCTCACCTCCTGTTGTAAAACTCTGTGTACGCTTTTCCTGCCAAAACAGTGATTTGGCAAACGAGTGTGTGTGTGTGTGTGTGTGTGTGTGTGTGTGTGTGTGTGTGTGTGTGTGTGTGTGTGTGTGTGTGTGTGTGTGTGTGTGTGTGTGTGTGTGTGTGTGTGTGTGTGTGTGTGTGTGTGTGTGTGTGTGTGTGTGTGTGTGTGAGTGAGTCAGGCACAGGTGCGGTTGAAGAGTATAGTTTGATGTCGTAACCCACAGGCAGCAGAATGTGTCTCAACACACTTTGTCAGAGATGCAAATGGAGCAATACATCAACATTTCAAGCTGTGTCCTTATCTGAGATCAGCCACTTGTCGTTCTGTCTCACTGACAAACACAAACTCACACCTTTGCACAACTCTTACAAGCAATATCAACACATGTAGCAATACTGACGCTCCTGTGAATCCTGCTACTGTTACAAAACCTTTTCATGTTCGGTATGCCTGTCTCAAATTAGATGAATATGCCGCAAATCTTCCTTCAATATTTATATGCATTGTTATCATCCAGTGCTAATCCAAGTGTATTTAGTACAAGGACATGGATTTCATGGATTACCTTAAAATCTAGAGGGTGCCCTACAAACACAAAAATAAAGTTTGCATTGCAATTTCTATGGAAAGATATGAGCTTTTACCAGGTTGGGATGTGAAAAGTAAATTAATGATTGATGATGCATGATGGGAAGTGTAGGATCCATCTTGTTTATTTTAAGGGACTACAGTAAATGTCAGGCTATCTTTCAGAGAGGGAGTTTCTCCTGCCTGAAACGCCTCCATGTGACTCCTTTCTGTAACATAATGACATCACTAAGTAACGCTTGCGCTTCTATTGGCTAGCACGTCAACACACTGTACGTGGTAGGCTAAGGGGCGGGATATCTCTAAGCGGTTGACCAATCACAACAGAGCCGGACAGCTAACCAGTCAGAGCGGACTGGGCTCTGGTTTCAGACAGAGGGTGAAAATAGCTTTTTGAAGCTTTTTGAACATTAAAGTATGGAGACATGTCACAGTAGAGGACCAAAATACTAATATGAAACGTGAACATAGCATATCGGTTCGCCTATAAACACTGGCTTTTAACATTCTTTAAAGTTTTGTTTAGGGTTATATGGTTCACAACTACTTTTACAACTACTAATTTTTAATGAACTGCTGAGGCTATCAACTACCCCCAGCTCAGGCTGATATCCACTTACCATTATCGCTGCTCCTGGACTTGTTTTGCCTCGATGCTGCTGCAGCTTTGGTGTCGAATGTTGACCTGTCATGTGAGAAGGAAAACATGCAGACATGATTGGGCTCATGGTCTTCACTGGGCTACTGGAACATGTATCATGTAGGTTACAACATAGCTGTCACACACTAATGTGCGGACATGAAGACAACTGTTGGGGAAACATGGACGGCTTTCAGTTAATTTTACTGTGTGGCATATGTGTCAAAGCGAATTCAAGTCATCTTATACAGTGACAGGATACGAAACACTTCAACATGATCCCGTATTAAGGTTATATATGTCTTGTGATATCAATATCTTCATTAGTTTTCACTTTACAGCAAAAATACGTTGTTGCGCTGCTTAATCTTTAGATTTAAGGCTATTTTGCTTCCATAGTGTCTTCAGATTTCATCCAAGAAACATACTTAGGTGTTGTTTACTTATCTTACTTTCTAACTAGGTTTGATTGTGGTTTTCATTAGTTCAATTTGTTTACGATGTTTGTCTGTAGCAGCTTGCAAAATGTATGTGATTTCACGTTGCCAATCCTAACTTTTTTTTCACTAGATTAGATTTTGTAATGGCTGGTTACAGGTGTGTTTTGTAATTAATGATACAAAATGTCCTTTTTAAAACCCTTTAACTCTAGTATTTTAACTAAGTAAAAAAAAGAATTTCAAACCTGGGTTAAAGTTTAAGAAACTTCAAGTTCAAGAAACATTAAAGAAAACTTGTAACACAACAATAAATGTTAGCAATCACATAGAAATTGTCATTGCGATTTTAATTAGTAAAAGGATATTCCATAATCACCATACTTGTCTCCCCTAAAGTCATGAGGTAGTAGTAGTTACATTTTCAAGGAGACTGAAGCAAATGCTGAATATCTTGCTGCTGATATTTCTTCCTCCACATTTCAGTGCACACCCTAAAATGGTCTTTGCAACAGATGTGTTTTCACTCAGTTCTGAAAAAGGAAAAATTGAGTTCAGTTAAAACGTGGGGCATTTTTGCATATCAGTGCATTTACTTGATTTACAACCAATGCTCCGTTTCGCCTCTGAGGTTTTTCGGAGGGAAATAAGTGGTCAGAGGGCAATGCGAAATGTAGTTGCTTCGACTTTAGCACTTATCCCTCGTTTATCACAGAAAGTAAGCTCTGCAGTCACAGAAACTGTCTCCACTCGCATTTAGCTACACAATTTACCTTTGCCACTTTGCATACTGAGTCTATTTGTCACTTTAATCTGGGTGCTGTGCGTTTATCTTCCCTCCGTCACTTTAATGCACAGGGCGGTTTGCTGCGGCCGTCTGTCAGCTCACGGCTACATTAGGGCTCTAACGAGAATTAGAGGATCATTGCTCACTAAGATACATGAGCACACGTGCACATTTGCATGCACGACCACACATGTTGACCATTTCATACATTACTTGTGTGCACTTGCAGACATACAAACATATACATAAACATTGACACACACAGTAATAACTCTTATCTAATGCAGCCGTGGCGATGCACTCACCATTACTCCATCCTCCAGCAAAATGACCTCACATACATATGTATTAGTTTCCTTCCCTTCATTAATAATTGTGATGAGTTACTGTTTATCCATTACAGAGACACCAGAGAGTCATTTTCTGAATACATGTCAAAAACCTTTATGAACACATGAGCATCGGGCTAAATGAGTAAGAGGTCCGCTGGATGATGACCAATATTTGTATTATATAAATAAGTAGGAACATAATATCTTCTTGCACATTTTAGTCATGTTGGTTTGTTTAGTCGTTCTCGCGTCCAGGAGGAAGTTAAAATAAGAGACAATGGAGTCTCGGAAATTGTTCAAATTGGTACTTTAATTAAGTAACGTGGTAATGAAACAACTGAGCGATAAGGGAGCACAGCTGTCAGCGGGGTGAAGAAGACCCTGAGATCACGTTGTCCCCAGTCTGTGGCCGTTTCTCAATCTCGAGGATACTGGCTTCGAAGCCAATATATCAAGGATGCTACGTCATCGAGTGCCGCCGAAGTACTGGTCCAATGTCCAGCATACTTTGAATTCCACCGAGGCCGCGTCCTTGGTTTGGGGGAAATTTCGAGGCTGCACATGGGTAGACTTCGCGTCCTTAAAATCCCCACAATGCTTTGCGCACGGACCAATTTCAAAAACCCTTGCGGAGAATGGCTGAACCGACGCAGCACACATTTAAATGTAAGTATGTAGTGGCGTAGAACATGTGTTGGTAAATATGTTACTTTGTTACATTTGTTATCACCAAAAATGTGTTCCGTGAAAGTAAAGCAAGTTCATAATTAGATAGACATCGTGAGGTATTTATTTTCGGTACAGTTTATGTTGAAACCGTTAGAGAGAGTGGCACACTTGTTAGCCTGTTCCATTCTTCTTCGTTTTCCGAAGCCGTGGCTTGGAAGTATACTTGCTTCGTTTCTGAAGGAAGTGACTTGGAAGTACACGACTACCAAGCCAGCATCCTCGAGATTGAGAAACGGCCTGTATCTATTTCTTGGCTCCTCCTTTCAATGGCGGCTGTGACTTAGGGGGTCCTCCCACCTCTTCTTCTGTGTCCGATGTCGCGCATAACAGAGGATTTAGACGTTGTGTGTTCATTGTATAACTCCACACGCCTTTTCTCCTCATACACTCATTCATGACTTTTTATTTAATGCATTTTAACGGCTGTAATCGTTGTTAACGTACAACCGGAAGTGGTCACTGTTGACAACGGCAACGCCTTTCAATACAGTTTTTCAAAGTAAACTTCACTGGAAATGTTTTCAGAATAAAACCGTTTTAAACTTACTGTGTGTTTAAGCTAAATTACGTCATTCAATATTGATTTTAATTTCTTACAGTCACTAAACTAACCTTAATGTGTACCGTTTGTGTACATTTTATTTGATCATTTACACTTCTGTAAAGGCAACGGTTTTACTTTTTTCCCCACTTGTTTCAGGCAGCCATTCGATTCCCTTGTGCGTGATATGAAATTCCATTGCAAGACTCTTTAAAGTTGCTTGAGTTCAGATTCATCCATCAGATATTACATAAAGTCAAACTTATTTTTTAATCAAAGATTAAGTGTATTCATGGTAATACACTGTAGCCTATCAAAGCAAATCCACACTTAAACTATAGGCAAAACTCATCCAAAAAGCATTCTTGGCAAATGTGCCCCCTGTGATGGAGAGCATGATTTTAGGAAACGTAAAACAGATAAAACTGCGTCTCCAGCTGCATGAAGACTTCATAGCCTTTGATATCATTTCTCAAACACGTTCTTCTACGACACATCTGTACATTTTGATGTCAAACCCCAGCCTGTTAGCAGCTGTCTGCCATGAAGGTTGTACACACTCCAGGTCAGGCTGCTCCTCTGATTATTCTGTCTCCATCTCTTTGATTTCCTGTCTGGGACAAGGAGTCAGCGATGATTCCTCTGGCCTCGGTCCTATAAATCAACCAGGACGCCCAGACACTGGGACTAGCGCGAGACAGCCTCTCTCCTCACAGCGCCGGAAGAATCATGGGGCTAGGATTAAAGGGGGGTGCTGTACATTTTGGGGAATTTTGAATCACGGATGGGCAAGTGTTTAGGCTCAGGCTGCTTTATTTCACGGTAGTGTAGGGCTTAAAGGAAAGGAAAACACACCATATGATCATGAATATTACATTAAAGGGGCCCTATTATGCTTTTTTGTGCATGTAAATGGTCTGAAAAGGCTCAAATTTCAGTTCCCTCCAGAGGGAGTTTCTCTCCCTTCCCACCCTGCCTGAAACGCCTCCTTTGGACTCCTTTGTTTACTTCCGTAACATAGTGACATCACAACAGTCACGCTTCTATTGGTTAGCGCTCCAACACATTGTACGTGATAGGCTAATGGGCGAGACATCTCTAAGCGGTTGACCAATCACAACAGAGCCGACCAGCTAACCAATCAGAGCAGACTGGGCTCTGGTTTCAGACAGAGGGTGAAAAGAGGTGCTGCAGCACAGGCAGTATGAACAAAATAAAGAGCTGTTTGAACATTAAAGCATGGAGACACGTCACAGGAGAGACACTACATACAAATAGGAACATGAAAATGACCAGAGTAGGGCCCCTTTAAAAAATGTCCCTTTAAGAGTTGTTAGATGTTTTGGTGCTAGCCTTGATCGAGGGCCTTTTTGGGCAGGTGCAGCAAGTGGGCCAGGGCTGGAACAGCTGCGATGGGATCAAGGGAGGGGGGAGAGATAAAGAGAGATAGAAGAGAGAAGAGGGGAGAGAGAGGGGTTTCTTCTGAGCGGATGCCATGTCATGTACATCTCTCATAAATCTCTGTGGGAGAGCGTTTGCATTTCATTCGCTGGCCGTCTCTCCATTCCTCCCCTGCCTCCCCCCAAGTGCTGTTTATTTTCAGCCCCCGACATACTCCGAAGGCCTGCGAAGTAATTATTTTATAAAGTTACACCTCTGCTGTCACAGAGGACCACAGTTGGCCCACACTTGAAAGACTGAAGCCATGATTAATATCTGAAGGCAGGCGGCCGGGGAGGGCAGCACGGCTCGCTCAATTTGTAGAAGTACCTCCTGCATAACAAGTAGTCGGAGGGGGGGCTCAGGGCGTCAGAGGCAGGAACATTTTACCCCGTACCAATGATAATCAATTAATTATTACAAGGAAAAACTCTTCTTTTGGACAATATTTTCAAACGGTTGTGTTTTTCATTTATTAACGTTATATATCTGATACCTCTTAAAATATTGAAGTACATACAGGCCTTCAGGTGTTTCTTGATTTTGATCGGTCGACTTTTTAAACCTCAAGTGGTTGTTGAAATCCTGGGCTGCTTTTAACTTTACAGACTTCACTTTAGCGTGAGACCATCAGGCGATTATCTGCACTTCTGTGTACTACTTTTTTCTAATTTATATAACACAATAATGACAACAATTTTTTTTTTTATCACAGTGCATTTTGTTGTTGTCTTTCTTCTGTAATGGATCTATGTGGGTTGAGGCAACCGTGGGAGGATAAAAAGAAAAATAATCTAAATCATATTTAACTTACTTTAGTTTCACAGTCTTCTAATGAAAACAGCATGGTACCTTTGTCCGGGGAAATGTATCAGCCTAAAATCAATCACTGTTGGGGCTATATACTGTAGTTGCAAGTTAACCCTCCTATTGTCTTCGTTTCCCCCCCTTACTTTGGTGTTCACAGTCAAATTTGACCGGTCCTGTTTTAACTGCTATTACATGAACACAAAAACCATTAATCATCACCAAATTTAATTTCACACCCTTTCAAACTGTAAATATTGTATCAGACGACTGGTATACATGAAAGACTGCAGTAAATGTACAAAGAACAGACACTGAACATGTATTGCGTGTGCCAGGTGATCCATGTGGGGGGATGGGCACATAAGAGTGGGACATGGGTCAACTTTTTCTGTGTGTGTGTGTTTGTGTGCCACTGTGCCAGGTGTGATTCACATGGGGGGATTGGGCACATAAGGGGACACACACATCTAGAGTATGTGTGTGTGTGTGTGTGTGTGTGTGTGTGTGTGTGTGTGTGTGTGTGTGTGTGTGTGTGTGTGTGTGTGTGTGTGTGTGTGTGTGTGTGTGTGTGTGTGTGTGTGTGTGTGTGTGTGTGTGTGTGTGTGTGTGTGTGTGTGTGTGTGTGTGTGTGTGTGTGTGTGTGTGTTTTATCTGATCCGGATGGTTACTAATTCATTTTCTTTATGGCGGTCATGTTTGCCCGGGAACACCATGGGTGTTACAAAGTTGACTAAATCATCCAAAATGCAATGAAAGTGGTGATCAGCAATTGTATATGTTCAAAATGTCTACTGTGAAGGATATCATAAAGTCTTAATGCAATCGAATGTAAAACAAAAAAGTTCTGATTGATGGAAGTAGTAAATCGTTCAGATTTGACCCGAAGACAACAGGAGGGTTAAACGTTTATTTGCATGTTGCTTTAAACTATCATAGTGATATATGAAGTTCGATAATAACTTCTATACATTTCAGGTTGTCCCTTTTGAAAAGAAAAGAAAAGAACTAATTATTAAGTCAGGTCTTGTGCCAAATTGACATTCTTTTATATTTTGTATGGCAAAATATTGTAAAATGTTTTCATAATATAATACCACAAAAATATTGTCATATAAGAATGAAATAAGATTGAGTACAAGGGTATGTGAGAAACTCCCTGTCACAGTGTGTGTTAAAATCATATATCAGTGATAGTGGATCATTTAATGGAAAACATGAATCATCTTCAAGCGTTCCCATAAACGTGTGTGTGAGTATTTCCCCTTCTTCCGCCTTTTTAGACCCCTTCGGCACAGAGATGTTCAGGTTGTTTTAGAGTGTCTCCTGATGTAAAGTTGTTCTGATTTACACACTCAAAGATAAAAGCCCATCTTAAATCACTCGCCTGTACAGAGCAGCTGCAAGTGTGTGATAGTGAGAGGCAGAACGGGTGTGTGTCTCAGATGTAGAGCATGTACATAGGAGTGCTGTCAAAACACATACACACTAATATACTGTTATAAATTGCGTGCAGAAATAACACACAAACGCATGCAGCGTGCACACAAAGATCGTCATGTTCACCCAGATCATAAAAGTGCAGAGACACAAGGGCATAGTCAGGCCCATCATGATTTTCAGAAGTTATAAATAGAGGAAAAGCTAATAAACATTTATGGAATGGCCATAAATCGCCCGCAGTGTAAACGCTTGACAATAAGTTCTGTTATCCCCACAATGTCATCTGAGTGCCCTTTACTGGGGAGGCCATTACTCATCTGTTACACCCTCTGTGAGTTCCATCGGTGGGTCGTCCAATCAGGTGACCCGATGGGGCCGGGTGTAATGACATGACACCCCGATACGATGACATCATAACGCCTGTACATTAACTCAACTCTGTGAAGTGTGAAACGAAGGGAAATGTTATTGTGTGTTAAATATGTCTGTGTTATGGGGGCGGGGGGGTTGTTTGTGTGTTTGTAGAAGAGGGATTATGGTTGTCACCGCTGGAGAAGAGGTGCTTTCGTTGGTGTGATGCAGGATATTTGCATAAGTCTTCAGCATCAAATACATTTAAATGGTTGGGAATTTGGCGACGAAAGCATCTCACCACTCGAAAGAACACGATACTTATCAAGAATATTCATACACTGTTTTCCTTCTTGTATAGTCAAATCGTGTTATGAACAAACATATATTTTAATTTGTAGGTGCTATTACTTGATACATATTAATGTGACTGCATCTTAAATATTCTTCTTCCAACCAGTGAAAACGTGGTTCTTAATATGATGTAGTTTTAGAAGGTTTAATTCTTTAGAAAGTTGAATTTCTTTAAACAATATAACAAACAGCTTTCCTTCACTTCAACCTGAACAAAGAAAACTTGAAATATTTAAATATGACGGTAATAGTACCTCTTTGTCGTTGATGTCAAACCCCTTACCATGATTGCAAAAATAATGTATTTCCTGATAAAACCCACATTTTCCTTCAAAGAACAGACAGCAATATAGCTTAGTCTCGGTTAGTCGGTAAGTATTTATATATGAGATGTTCTAGCTACTAAATATAATCTTTTAGACGGACAGGAATTATGATATGAATTAAAATGTTGCACAACACATAGTACACAATGTCCTTTCTAAATCCTATTTGCTTCTCTGTCCTCTATGTTCAGACAGAAGCAAAGGATGATGGGATTGTTCTCTGTTTGCCGTTCGGTTCGGTGAGCAGTGATGGAGTGTGTTATGCTTTAAAAGCTAATTAGCGTCACGAGCAGTATCAGCAGCCATCAATCTCCGGCTCAGTAAATAACCAAAATGGACCAAATAACCAAGTTTGGCTGATGATGGTGGATGTAGCCTTTGTTGCTAATGGTGGTCATTAACCTCTCAATGGCTAAATAATAGCATCTTAATTAATTACTTTCAAAGGGAAAGTTTGCAGTAGAATTTAATTATATTAATGGGGCCAGGCCACAAGGTGCACAGCAAGAGGGTTGGCATACGTGTGCACGGACGTTAACGCAGATGTGATTACACGGCATGTGTGTGTGTGGTCATATATGATATATTTATTTATACACACACACACACACAATGCTCTTTAGACGTGTACGTGTGTGTCAGCATATCAGCTTTAAAGACTCTCAAAATGGTATTTGTATATATTTGCTATAAAAAGTGCTTTCCTCTTGTATTGTTGATTTTTTTCTCGCTCAAAGGCATCTTGGGAGGAAGAAAAATAGTGTTTTGCAAAATTTCCACGGTATTGTATACACTTTTAGGTACTAATAC
This sequence comes from Notothenia rossii, assembly GCF_949606895.1. Taxonomy (NCBI): domain Eukaryota; kingdom Metazoa; phylum Chordata; class Actinopteri; order Perciformes; family Nototheniidae; genus Notothenia; species Notothenia rossii. Next base: position 81,773,520 of record NC_136909.1, read on the forward strand.
AATCAACTACAGCAGGTTACGTTTGTTGCTGATGAGAAAATCAGTTGTACTTTCCGTGAGAGCATAGGTCTTATTCAAATACATGGAGGTAGAAATAGTTTGAAATTAAAAAAAAAAATTCTGCTTTTTCTTTCTTTGCTTTTACATATTTTAATGGTGCTCTCCCTAATACTCCCTAACAATATCCTGCCTGTATCTTGTTTGGATTTCATGTCCCTCAAGTTTATTTTAAGCCAGTTTGCCTGAAGCAAAAGAGGGCCAAGAATCACAATGACTTTAAAACATCATCCATGTTGGGCGTCTTTGCTCCTAATAAAACATCCCATGGCCTCTCGCGGGTCAGTGGTAAATGTAGAAATTAGGTTTTAAATCAAACTCTACATTCCTTAATCCCAATTTAACATGGCCACACACACTGCAGGATATAACATTGTGCATATTAAAGCTAATAGCGTCTTCTGACCGCCGCCTGCTATGCTTCACTATTCCTGTCGCTCTGCTGCTGACCAGATAAAGAAATCCTAATTCAGTCAATTCAGCCTGCACACACACTAACCCCGCACATCCTGATTAACTTTCTCTGCTGCTCTTATGCTTTACTCTCTTTTTATATCCTCTTCGTCTTCTTCTACTTAATTCCCCTGCATGTATCCTCCACCCCTTCCTCCTCCTCCTCCTCCTCCGGATATAAGTACATCCTGATCTATTACCAGGCCCCTGCAGATACACTGAGACAAAATGAGAGACTTTGATTTTCTAATACCATTAGACTATGTGTGCCTGTGTGTGTGTGTGTGTGTGTGTGTGTATGTGTGTGTGTGTGTGTGTGTGTGTGTGTGTGTGTGTGTGTGTGTGTGTGTGTGTGTGTGTGTGTGTGTGTGTGTGTGTGTGTGTGTGTGTGTGTGTGTGTGTGTGTGTGTGTGTGTGTGTGTGTGTGTGTGTGTGTGTGTGTGTTTGGGTGGGGGGGGGGGTGTGGAGATCTGATGGCGGACTCAATAAGAGAAGAAGAGCTGAGATTTATTAGTGGGATACAAGTCCAAAATCAATCAGGTGATTGAATCAGGATATTATTGGTCGTAAATTAGAGAGTTGTGTATGTCAGACAGGGGAAGGAGGAAGTGGCTGAGTGCAGAAGAGGAAGAGCAAGGTAAGCTGGTTGGTGAGTTTATCTGATTCTTTATGTCATGACCAATACATGCCCCCGGTTAGCCTCTCTGGAATGCATGTTTCAGCCACGCAGGCCAGGTTTTATTGTATAAGTAGTGTAGCGTGCACTTTCTTATCCCGGTTCATTTCATTTATCCCTCCCTGTCTCAGCAACATTTTACGATGCCATAATAAAATAAGGAAGCAAAAACAAACGTGGAGGAAAATGGCTTCACTGGAGCAAAAATAAAGGAGTTTCTGAAATTGGCAACGAGACACATAGAGAGATAAATAAAAGCACAAACTCACATGTGGAGGCGTGGGATCCCTCCAGACGGAGCACTGGAATCATAGACTGTGTTTATAAACACTGTAATTCATCTTTATCAGTGACTGAGCTTCAACACACACAGTTATATCATATCACCACGAGATACTGCAGCTCTTATTTATAAGGGTTCATGTATTTCCACTATCACATGTCAGTATGCAGAACAGGACTCAATTATTTTATGTACTTTGGCAAAATAAAGATGAAATACAAACAAACAAGTTTTATAAAGATTTACGATTTATGCTTTTTTTTTTTATTGGACATTATTTTGGTTATAACATTGTACTCACTAAAAGTTCTATAAAACAATCTTAAATAACCTCTAAGGCTATTGTAAACTGTATACCGTGCAATGCTTTCAATGCATATAAATACATTATAACTTTGCTGTTCTTATAATAATAATAATAATAATAATAAGAGCAATATAAACAATTTTTAATTAAAGCCACACAATCTACATATAGGTGTAGAACTGTTTACTTGTGGGAATGAGAAAGTACAGATGGAGATGCACACACACACACACACACACACACACACACACACACACACACACACACACACACACACACACACACACACACACACACACACACACACACACACAGGACATGCACAAACACAAAAATTGCACAAAAAGCTGCAGACACACGTTCATTTGAAAGAAACAACAGTGCTAGAAACACAAACATGCACGGAGGTACAGACTCACGCATGTGCAGACATCAAACTCTCTAAACACACACACACACACACACACACACACACACACACACACACACACACACACACACACACACGCGCGCGCGCACGCCGCCTGTAGCTTGTGAGTTTTAGTCAGTCGATGTTCCCATGAAAAAGAGAAATGTCCGTTGTCCAGGCCTCCCAACACAGTTCACAGTTGAAACAACATCTAATAAAAAAGAAGAGCGGTGATATAAAGATAAGGCCTCATGAATATAAACGGGCCAGGGGACTGATAAAGAGAGGGGGGGTTGAGGGAGATAAAAAGAGGTCGACAAACACGGATAGACTGTGAGACTCTTCCATCTGGATCTGATGTCCTGTCGGAGGATTATATTTACACCTGGCCTTTTAGCACATACACTGACACGTGATTTGTGTTACCCTCACCAAAACAAAGAAACTGTAGTTATGCCATCACTTCCTCAAACAACATAAACATCTTGTAAACATGTAGACATGCTGCCATCGTGTATTCATTTGGACTAATGTGTCTTTCATCACCTTAAGACAGGGGTGTCAAACTCAATCACACAGTGGGCCAAAATAAAAAAATGGGTACTAGTCGAGGGCCGGACTGGTTCAATGTTTATTGCAAAACGTATTGAAATCAACTTATTGCACATATTAAACCTGGAACTAGGCGTGCGGTGCAGTGGGTTGAGCGTTGGTGTTTGGATCAGGGGGTCACAGGTTCAAACCCCACTGCAGTCAGCATGTCCCTGAGACACTTCACCCCAAATTGCTCCTGTGGCGATTGCCCACAGTGTTGAGTATGTAAGTTGCTTTGGATAAAAACGTCTAACATGTAATGTAACAAACAAAGCTTAAATTATTGCCTATAAAAACAACATTAAACATTAAATAAGTTGCATTCATTTCTTATGGCTATATCTGCAGCTTCTCCAGAGTCATTTCTTATGATTACATTTCTCCACAGGCCAACAACAGCTTCAAAAAAACTATTTCCCTCAAAGAAAAAACCAAACATGCCCTGTTGTCGTGAGAAAGAAAGTGCAGAAGGAAACATGTAAACTCAGTGAGCTGCTCTGTGATGCTAGTTCAAGCCAGATACTTGGCATCTCATCTTGGGTGCAAGGTCATCAATGTTTGGGCTCAGGCTCTGAGCTGAGGAGACCCTCAGGATGGAGTGAAGGTGCAATATACCGGCGGGCCAGATCTAATAGTAATTAGAAATTATCCTGCGGGCCGAAATGAAATCCACCAAGGGCCTGATTTGGCCCCCGGGCCTTGAGTTTGACACCTTAAGAGATAGTTTGGATGTACATTTGGCCTTTGTTCATCCTGTAACATATAAACAATACACATTCCTCAGGGGAGAGTATCCAAGGTACATGTCTTCTATTGTAAGAACGGCACTTTTTGCTGGACAGAAATTAGACTGATAATCGAAATATGAACGACCAATCAAGATGAAGCCTTGCACATTATACATGTAAATATATCTATACTGTGTAAAAAGAAACGTTACATTACATGTTTTAGTGTTTCCCACGGAGCGTCTTATGGAGCCACATCATGACGTTACTGACATTTCAAAATGGTCCAACCCTGGTGATCAATTCACTCCCTGTAAATGTGATTGATTCCCCTCTCAGTCACTGTTTCTCTCATCATACAAAGCTTTTGTTTCAACTTGCTCTGTCTACCAGAAAACTGCTTTATGTGAAGCATCAAATACGTCTTTTTGATGTGAAGAATTCTGTCACTTTTCTCATTGTCTTATGTGGTAAATCTCACCATCTGGCACTTATGAGTTAAAACAAACCATCAATAGTGTTTTGCAAATACTATTTGAATCAGGTCTGGCTCTCATTTACAAATGTCTGGATGTCTCAGATGTTGGGGAACGTCATCTTTCTCTCCATCAATCGAGCAGGAAGCATATTATTATTATAGAGTTTTTGAACCCTTCTCTTCTTCCCTCCTCTTCTTTCTCTCTGTCTATAAACTACATAACTTTTTATGTTAATCCCCAGACTTCCTTTTTATAATGTCGTCCCTTCTCCTTCAAAACTCTCTTTTCCCAAACATTTCTTTTTACATTTAAACCCCCGGTCATTTGATGGCTCCATATGAAATATCATGCCAAACTGTCCCAAACAAGTTGGTCAGCCATTGTTCTCGAGCACAAATCAAAGAAATTGTTTCTCTCTCAAGGATATGATGTGTATTATAACAACGTGGTGCCAGCTTTGTGGAGTGGAGTATTGGCTTGAGTATCTGGACTCACGTAAACATTGCATAGCTGCAAAGTTATTCCTATTCTTCAAACAAATTAAACTACTTCTTCAAGGTATAGAGTACAATAAAGAAGTTAGTATTATTCCATTTACAGTAAACACATTCGAGCACAGCGCGTATTAATATATGTGAATTTAGTTAGACATATTGTAAACCTAATATCATTCATGGACGCACACAAAGCCGGCAGTGGCTCAGTCAGTAGGGGCTTGGACTGGGAGCTGTAGGATCGCCGGTTCAAGTCCCCGACCACACCTAAATATGGAGTGCTACTTGGAGAGGCCCCAGTTCACCTCCTGCCCAGCCGTGGTGCCCTTGAGCAAGGCACCGGACAACCCCCTTCGCCCCCCACTCCCATTGCTTCCCGGGCGCTGTACAATAGCTGCCCACTGCTCCTAGTGCTAGGCTCCTGGTACTAGGATGGGTTCAAAGCAGAGAACACATGTCACTGTGTCTGCTGTGTGCTCTGCATGTGTGACCATTAAAGAGGGCTTCATCCCTCCCATTCTACTCAACATTATTTAAACTGTGTGGACACGAAGACATGTTCGATTGTTGAAGGTTGCATCCCATGTTTGATTAAGCTGCTAAAACAGGCTGTACTCTTCTTGGAAAGCTTTCCGTGATTATTTGAACTTTGTTGCAGGTTTTTTCTCCAATTCATCCACAGTTGCATTATCAAGGTTGGCCATTGATGTTGTGCGATGAGCCCTGGCTCAAAATGACTTCCAAATGATCATAAGGTTATACCCCACCAAGCACAAATAGGTCCTCTTCAACCCTCTTTCTTAGTTTGATCTGAGGATTGCAGATGCATTCTTGTTTGTTTCTTATTTCTGTTGACAGAGTCTCTTGGATTCATAAGCAAAAGCAGATATTAATAGTCAAAGGAGGTTCTTCCAGTAATCCTCGCACTGAATGAGTAATGTGAGTCTGTTTATAGTTTTGGTGGTGAGTACTGTCATCCTTTCCTCTTCCATCTTTCTCTCCTTCCTTCCTTCTCTTTATCGCCTTCTTCCTCCATCACCCCATCCCACCCCTGTTCCTTCCTGCCACGATCTTCCCTCCCTCCTTGTCTCCTCCCTTTAATTCTCATTTCTTTTTTCTTTCCCTGTCTGTTCCTTTGCACCCCTTCTCTCCCTCTCTTTTCACCCTCCCTCCCTCTGTCCATCCGTAACCACCCTTTAGCAGTCACAGTAGGGTTATTTGTCTATCAGTTACAAGGGCATGTCTCTGCCAGGAGTGAGATAACAGAGGATGAAACCATGTGGTGGTCCTCTCTCCTTTGTCTGTTCTCCCTCCTTCTTTCCTCCTTATCTTCCTCCATTTCCTCTGTCTTCCTGTTCCCCCTCTTTCTCCCATGAACACACACACACACACACACACACACACACACACACACACACACACACACACACACACACACACACACACACACCCCCCCCTCTTTTTTCCCTCTGTCTTCTGTTTGTGTTCATTAGTCCAGTGCAGCAGGCGAGGGTCTGGTTTGGGGTCTGAATAGAAGAATACTTGTCTGGCATAGAGCCTGGCGATGGCTCAAACACACATGCACATGCACACACACACACATGCACACACACACACACACACACACACGCACGCACGCACACGCACGCACACACACATGCACAAACACAAAAATTGCACAAAAAGCTGCAGACACACGTTCATTTGAAAGAAACAACAGTGCTAGAAACACAAACATGCACGGAGGTACAGACTCACGCATATGTGCAGACATCAAACTCTCCCCACACACACACACACACACACACACACACACACACACACACACACACACACACACACACACACACAAACACACACACACACACAGGCCTCCCATCCATCCATCTTAGCTCCTTGATTAGATTAGGCATTATTAATGGAGGGCCTGTGAGCCGAGCAGACAGCAGGGTCACACCGAGTTTAATTCCATTCTCAGATAACTTCATTTGGCCTGATGCGATTGTTATTGCCCCGGTGCTAGATGTTTATAGGAAACAATAGCCCCCATAACACATCCAGACATCCTATTTAAAGAGGGTCAGGCAGGGGCATTGGATCCAGCAGCTCCTCTTCCTGCCGCCCCGGTGTTGTGGCTGATTTAAGGGGTTGGCCATTTCCATCGCCGGGGAAAAGAGGATTAACTGGCGCATTGAAATGTATTACCTTAGCCAAGCCAAGCCCATGCACCATCAACACGTGCTTCCATCGCATTTGGATAGGCTAGCAAAAGACAAAAGGAAGCGGTGCTGGAATTTCGTGATAACCCTCCGTGTGGCTTTCAGCGAGCAGTAAATCTCGTCTTTTATTGGTTCGTCACAGGGAGCTCTCTTACAAAGGATAAACATTAAGCGTAGATGGCACAAATTTATTATGTGTGGTCGTCGACAAGGGGAATAAAGCTGTCGAAGGGGAGAGTGACAGAGGGGGGAAATGAGATTGATATGCACATTGCATCAGAGAGGACAATGTAATTAAACTAGAAGAGTGTAGGATTTGTGTTCCTTGGATGTCGAGATAGATAGATATTTGCATTGTAATTCTCATATTGAACATTATAGGATTTTTTTTTTTCATTATAACTCCAAAAGCTGTGCCCATTACATATTGGAAAATATGAAAAACCACAATCACTTTTAAGAAATTCCATCATCAGCGACCACACTATTCGCTGTGACTTCCACCAAATAGAACTTGAGGGGAACGACGCCCTCAAAAACATCCAAAGGCCTAACCAAGATGTCTACGTTACTGCTTGAAATTGATTTCCACCCATTGAAAGTGAAGGAGCGAGCGAGCTGGACATCAAATGAGCCGCGCTCTTCGTTTCCAAACACACACCACATTAATGGGAGCCGGGTTTCATGTTGAAACATTACAGCCCGCGGTGTGCAATTCCTTGGTTTTCATTTAGAATTTTTTTACGCCATGTCACGTTAATGTTACAGCCACTGACATTTCAGTCATCACCTCATCGGGGCTGAGGTAATGCTTTTCGGTTTTGGAAAAGTGTTGGAACCGGTCCAAGAGCTGTTAGAAAAGAGCTTATCGTGTATCGTGTTGCCGCTCTGCAGTCCTGTTAGTGTTAGCCTGCTGCTGATGGAGCGCTCTGTGCGGGTGGGTCGGTCCGTGCATAGCCAAAATGGAGTCCCCCCCGCGGATCCAGTTTCCCTGTGATGGATGAGTTTGGCTGGAAACCGTCGGTAGAGCTATGACCTTGTTGATTGCATGCATGTTTCATGGGGTGATGCTGTGGATTGAGGCTACAGCTCCCCTCTCACCCCAAACCTACGTTGTCCTCTGCAACTTCCTCTCCTTCGGATACAATCACAGCTGCTTTAATAGCTAAGTATAATACATGTCCAGGAATTCTCACTGACACACAGCTTGAACAGTACACACTAACACACATAATGGTCACTTGGAGTGTATAGCATGGTTAAGTATTTATAAATGTATTAATTGAAAACAAGCGTTTGATATCAGTTTAATTTGTTTTGCTAAATACTACCTTCTTTCTTCAGTACATGTAGTGTTATATTGCAATGTAAATACTGTTATATTTTGTATTATTTTTAAATTAATATTTTTCTAGTTCTCTACCTGTGTTTTTAATTCTTTTTTGTATGCACCACGACACCAAGTAAAATTCCTTGTACGTGTAAACCTACCTGGTAATAAACCTGTTTCTGATTCTGATTTGATAGCAACAAGATTTTCTACATATTTATATTTTGACTACTTAACATGTGCAGAACTACAATCTTAAAGGAAAATCAGTTTCACTTCCTCTATAATCAACACTGCATAACAAGTGACCAACGAACGCAATCATCGAAAACCAAAGCCACATTCTGCGTGTCAAAAGTTCCTTGAAGACAAAAGCACAGCAATATGAGTCAGGGTGGGAGTGAGGCCAAGAAAGTTTTCGTTCTCATAACATTCACAGGTGCAAGTAAATAAGTCCAATTTAGCTCCTTGTGCAGATTTGTACCTGATGAAAACAAAGTGTTTCTGGCTCTGAGATGAGATGGAGCAGGAAGGGAGCTCCAGTTTCTCCTCACACCTGGTGCTAGCTAGCAGCGCTGCCCAACCCTCGCAGCGCTACGGGAGAGCAGACTCACCGCGGACCGAACAAGCTGTTGGAAAACCCTAGGTGGCCATAATGAGAACGTAGTGTAATGTATCACACTGCCGGCGCTATTGGAACCAGAGGCATGCTGGGCTATAAGCAGACGGGAAGAAAGTTAATCACTGACTTACGGGCTATTCTCAAGTTTGTGTCCTCTTTGAAAACAGAAGGAAACTTTGCTCTGGCTGGAAGAGGTTTATACAGAAGATATTATCAGTTGTAATCTTCGCCTGGCTCTTCAACTGATAATTGAGCTTGATTGTGTCAAATGTATTCTGATATTGAGTGTTTAATGACAGTGTTACAGTGTGCAACATACGTTTTAAAAGAAGTTATGTTACTGTTCATATCGGGCTCCGTATCTAAAGATGTTTTTTTCCCCCTATATTTTTGTAATAGCACATTTAGTTATTAAACTGCTCCACATATATCAGTGCATATAATCACTAATGTGAAATGACTTTTACTTTCATACCAGTCAAAATAAAGTGTAATCCTTAAACTTAATTTTCATTAAAAATGTCTATGAACTAATTTCATGCTTAATTTGCCTCAAAAAGAGAAAGAGAGATTGAGTTGGGATGCAGGATCAGTATACATTTATAAAAGTATAAGGAAAAGAACACCCCGCTATAGACTAAGCTGTATACCTTTCTATATAGCACCATAGTCCATCTGATGCGATGTAACATCCCACAATAAATGAAAGCAGAAATGACACAAACGCTATTAAGTACAGCTGTTTGCCAGGGTGGCCTTAGTTGGCAGTTTGATGAGATGCCAAGCGAGTTTGATACTGTCTTCTTTTATATGCAGGGCACAATAATTGATGGTTGTATTGCAATCAGGGCCTGTAAAGCTGTCATCATCAGTCTGGGCTGCCAGAGGTCGCTTCCTCACTCCTCCCTCAGTACTACCTGTGGTTTGTGTGCACAACAAACAGCTGATAACAACTTACTCCAGATAAAGGAGAGGTGTTTTACAGTTTTTCTCAATCGCTAAACCCACTATTTAGAATCAAAATTCCTTTCATCAAACCAACAGCACAGCCATCGAAACAGAAAACCATTTCTCTACAACAGTATACCATTTCTCATTGATATCACACAAAATGCAGATGCTAAGCAGTGTTTTGCAAAACAGATCACACAATTCTCTAACTGAAGTTACAATTCTCTACACAAAGATCAAAAATCTGTTGTGTAACTCATGTCTACAAAACAACAAATAATCTTCTCACAGTGGATAACACTTCCTCATAAACTTAGACCATAGCTACACTAATTGACACTTGATGTGCAAAATATTAACACTTGTTATCAGTCAGTACCCCATTGAAAAAGGTAACTCCATGGAATGTACTGTATACCTTACAGTAATGATGTTACATTGAAAACATTTACATGATAGAATTTGCATGACTGTACTTAAAATATTTTTTTAAATGGTGCCGGTAAAGCTATAATAGTGTTGATATGACTTGCATAGGTCTTTGAGATGTTCATATGGGGAGGATTAGCTATAGCTGATACAACATTTTTACAGTCAGTAATTGTGGTCTTTTCCTTTTTGCACATTGAGAAATGTTTTTTTTTGTATTGGGGTGAATTGAGTACTTCACTTCCATGTCAATGAATTGCTCACAGCTGACATCAATGAATTTCCTATAGTAATTGTAATTAGTGAGAATCCTATAAAAGACCTCCCTCACTTCAGTAAGATGTTTGTGTAAACAAAATGGCTGATCGAGTAGGTAGAGGAGCTCTGAGAGGAAGAAGGAACCCTGTTGTTCAGCGAGGAAGAGGGAGGGCTGATGTTCAGAGAGGAAGAGGGAGAGCTGATGTTCAGAGAGGAAGAGGGAGAGCTGATGTTCAGAGAGGAAGAGGGAACCCTCATGTTCAGAGAGGAAGAGGGAGGGCTGTACGTATGCGTGGTGGAAGAGTTGAAAGGGGACCAATGCGAACAGTAGTTTCGGACAACACCCGTGCAACTATTGTGGACCACGTCATAAACCATGGCATGTCCCTCAGTGAGGCTGGCCAAAGGGTTCAGCCCAATATACCGAGATCAACAGTGGCATCCATTATTAGGATCTTCAGGCACGAAAATAGGTAAGCTACTGTAACCCTTTTTTACAGCACTTCATGCATTTCTATTTTGATGTAGGTTTCGATCACTGTTTTTATATTACAGTACATAACATTCTCAAATATTTATTGATAGAACTGAAAGAGCACCCCGCTCTGGTGGCAGACGAAAGGCCTTTACTCCAGAACAAGAGTCTGCCATTGTTGATATGGTTGTGGCCAACAATGAAATCCGCTTAAGGGAGATTCAGGCCAGAATAATTGCAGACCAGGATGTCTTCAGTAACATTCAGTCTATAAGTGTTGCAACCATTGACCGGGTGTTAAAGAGGCAACACCTCAGAATGAAACAGATCTATAAGGTTCCTTTTGAACGCAACTCTGACCGTGTGAAGGAGTTAAGGCACCGGTATGTACAGGTAAGGACCTCAATCACACTGATGGCTTGCCTATATTTTTAGTATGTCTGACTGCTTACAGTAATGTAAAACGGTCCTCTGTTTGTTTCATTTTCTTTAGCGAATGATGGAGCTGGAAGGCAATGCATTACCACATGTTTTTGTATATGTGGATGAAGCAGGCTTCAACCTCTCCAAAGTGAGGAGACGTGGGAGGAACCTTATTGGGCAAAGAGCGACAGTCTTTGTTCCAGGCCAAAGGGGAGGAAACATAACATTGTGTGCGGCTATCTCGACACAAGGCGTCCTTGCTCACATCCCTTTAATGGGAGCATATAACACGCAACGTGTCCTTGCCTTCCTGGATGTCCTGTATGACGGACTTGTGCCACCAGAAGAGAGGGATCAAGTGAGGTCGGTTCACGTGGTCATATGGGACAATGTGGCATTCCACCACTCTCGTGACGTGAGGGCATGGTTTGAGGCTCATCCACACATGGCCATGGAGTTCCTCCCTCCATACTCCCCATTTCTAAACCCCATTGAGGAGTTCTTCTCTGCCTGGAGATGGAAGGTTTATGACCATCATCCTCATGACAGAATGCCCCTTTTGGACGCAATGAATGCTGGCTGTCGGGACATCTCTGCGGAATCCTGTCAAGGGTGGTGTCGACACGCAAGGAGATATTTCCCACGCTGCCTTGCAAGGGAAGACATACGCTGTGATGTAGATGAGGCTATGTGGCCAGACAGACGCCAAAGAGCAGATCAGTAAAGTTATATAGATCTCATTCTCTGCTTTACTGCTGATTTACATCATTTACCCATGTTATTTTTTTCCAGTGTATTGCTATTCGTCTTTTGTTTCTGTTACGGTGCTCTTCTGAAAATGAGACAATAAAAACAATGGCATAGTTACAGTAAGACTCTGTTTTTCCTATATGTAAGTTTGTTTCTCCCAACTTGTCAGTTTTCCGTTCAGTTTCCAATATCGATAGCTTGAGGTTTGTGTATTGATGATTGTAGTCAGTATTTAGTGTGCCACTTAGTAATGACTGTTCAAATAGTCTTCTGATGAGCTGACAAATGTTTGTTTTTGGAGAAGGTATCTGGTTTTGGAAGGGGTATTTTTAGTTTTGAGTGCCTTAGAGCACTTTGCAAGAAATGTATATTGTTATGGTAGAATGGGTTATTATGGTGACCGGAGTTTCAGTTATGAAAACACATTTGTCTCATTAGAGGACAATTTGTTCTGTTTCGATCGACTTATTCTTTTTTGTGACCAGTATTTTCAGTTTTGGTCATGTAAGTGCATTTTGCAAAAGATATTCAGAGTTATGGCAAGTGTGTTTCTGTTTAGATGGCTATGCTCTTGTTTTGAAGAAATGAATTTAGATTCTAAAAAGTGGGTTTAGCGATTGAGAAAAACTGTAAACGGAGAGGGAAGTTGATAATGACACCTGAGGTTTCTGGAATGATAGGTTACAGTGTGTACACTGTTGGGAGAAGAGATGATCCCGACATGGCACTGATTACACGTCAGGAGATAAAGAGGACACTGTGTGTGTGTGTGTGTGTGTGTGTGTGTGTGTGTGTGTGTGTGTGTGTGTGTGTGTGTGTGTGTGTGTGTGTGTGTGTGTGTGTGTGTGTGTGTGTGTGTGTGTGTGTGTGTGTGTGTGTGTGTGTGGATGTGTGTTCCATTTTTGATTGAACGCCTGAGTCCCTTGGCATGCAATGATGTCTCCTTTGTGTGTGTTTATGTGCTATATAGTATATTAAAAAGAATACATTGTGCATGCAGACTTTAATACACGTCGTTGAATATGCACACTGTACTGTATGTACCTGTGTGTGTGTGTGTGTGTGTGTGTGTGTGTGTGTGTGTGTGTGTGTGTGTGTGTGTGTGTGTGTGTGTGTGTGTGTGTGTGTGTGTGAGTGTGTGTGTGTGTGTGTGTGTGTGTGTGTGTGTGTGTGTGTGTGTGTGTGTTGGAGAGAGGGGGGGCCTAATGTCTCTGCATGCAGCTGAGCAGCAGCAGCAGCCTAGGTGGCAGGCAGAGTCCATAATGGAGTAGCCATGCTGAGCTGAATAATTCATATCTGGGTGGGAGCTCAGATGAGGATATCCAGCATTTTCATATATTAATTTATTGCATCGCAGATGAAGGCTAAAATATGCTGAGTGCTTTATTAGCTGCAAATCTATGTCACTAAAAGGCCTTTGTTGCCGTGAGGTTACCGGGTTTGTGTGTTTTTATATTCTTTGTCTATAGCTGGATCACAGACAAAGTCACTTTAGTTTGATCGGGTGTGAGTGACATCTCTTTCATCTTCCTCTCCAAAAAGAACGAAAATATATATATACATGTCATTGATTGACCCTTTATTCGGGCAACACACTAAACCTTCTGCGATGAAAATGATTGTGATTTATTATAAAGATGTGTTTTTTGAACTGTGTGACTTCTGGAGAACTGTCATTTTGCCATTCTTTGAGTAACAGCTTCTATTATCGTAGCACAACATGCAGAAGACTTTGGGCAGTTGTGTCAGGTACAGTTATGCAGAGATGAAGAAATATGATGTCTTAAATATTGTTTGAAATCCCATCATTATATTCAATACCCGTGGGAGGTTTGGAGGATATTGCAGCTAATATGACATGAAGATGCATGGATATAAGCTCCAGAAAATGATGATGGAGTATTATGGCGGAAGATTGGATTTCCGGTTGCTGTCATGATTTGTCTTATCATCCTCCAAAATGACGGCTCAGCAAGATTGCATGGCAGTGTCAAATTATGCATTAGTGCACCGTGGAAGTAAGGAACCTTTCAAATCAAATGCTACTGATTTGGACTTTTTGATTTGCCTTTAATCACCTTGAACTAAAGTATAAGCTCAATCACACGTAAAGTCTGTTTGGATCAAATACTCAAGATGGCGATAGGCCTGCATGCTGTCCACAGTCAGTCAACTCCTTTCTCATTAGGTCATTACTGTTATATAGGAGCTTTTAGGGTTTAACGTAAGTAAATCCATACGTACCATCAAGCACTAAAGATGAATTCTTAAGTTTGATTCCTAACGTGTCCAACTCTGACGAAATGCCCTTGGGAAAGAACCCTGGACTTGCTCTGCACAGGTCTGACCTCTCTAGTTTAATGTGTTTATGTCTATCCGATGTATATGTGAACAAACAAATTCCTAATTACCCACGGTGGAATAAGGTGATTGAGCGCTCAGTGAAAACCTCCTCTTTAAGACTCCTTATAGAGACATGTTATGTGCAAATCCATTGCTTTGGAATGGAGGAAAACAGCATTAGCCCAGAATGAGAAGGCATGAATATTGCATCAGAGCTTTGTTATGCTCAGGCTCACGTCTGTCTTAATGGTGCACTTTACCAACTAGCTTTATCCATTAAATCTGTGTGCTTAATGTGAATGTATGTGCATACGTGTGTGTGTGTGCATACGTGTGTGTGTGTGTGTGTGTGTGTGTGTGTGTGTGTGTGTGTGTGTGTGTGTGTGTGTGTGTGTGTGTGTGTGTGTGTGTGTGTGTGTGTGTGTGTGTGTGTGTGTGTGTGTGTGTGTGTGTGTGTGTGTGTGTGTGTGTGTGTGTGTGTGTGTGTGTGTGTGTGTGTGTGTGTGTGTGTGTGTGTGTGTGTGTGTGTGTGGAGGGGAAGACAGAGCCTTTATTTATGTGGATAAGTGATGTGTGCTTGGCTTTCCCTTTGCTTTAGTCCACGGACGCGTTTGTGTACTTTGCCAAAGTACAACTGATGCAATCTGTCCAAAACTGATCCAGTAGCAAATTGTTAAACCTTAAACAAATTATCTTGAGAAAAACACTTATACATTCACCTGAGCTGAGCGTCACAGGGTGATCTCAGCACCGACTGGACCTGTGAACAATCAACAAGATAATTCCCAGCGCTTATCTTCTGAGATAACAGCTATGGCTGTTTGTTTAACTTCTACACTGACCTCTCCGTTGTTGCTTCTCCTTTTTTTTCTCTTCCTCTGTGATCAAGGTTGGGAAACTCAATACCCCCGATGTGCTCTGTTTTCACCTGGTCGTCACGGTAACACCAAAACACGGGGCGGTCGTGAATGAAATTCCTGTGTGTCATCAATCACCGGCTGACAAAGACGCGATTGTTGTGGTCTGTGAGTGACGCGGGGGGAATGTGCTGTTTGAGGCTGGGACCCCGAGCTGAGACCTGGATGTTTACACTGTTCAGGTTCACTTCAGAGACAGAGAGGGACTGTCCCTTCACTGTTAGTGTTGGACTAAACACAAGATCATTACAACAAGGAAGCTATGAATTCTTAAAGGTCACCTATTATGCAAAATCCACTTCTTCATGTCTCTTCTACATCAACATGTGTCCCCTCTGTGTAAAGAGACTCTGAAAGTTTCAGGAAGAAAGATTCTCTCTCTTTTTGTCCTGATCCATTTCTATATAAACCTGTCTGGAAATGAGCTGATCAGGTTTGGGCCACTTTATGATGTCATGACGATTTTTTGTCTTGTGTAACCATTAACCAAACACCAAACAAGGTAACCCCCCCCACCCCCCCAACACACACCTTATCACCTGAATCTCCTCCTAGAGCACCATGTGGCGCGTTCACACCGGAGTACTTTTCCCCGTACTCTTCCCATTTAGTTCTGTAAGTACCCCTTATGTTGCGTTCACACCAAAAAGAGTACTTAAAGCCGGGAACTTTTAGCCCAATTTTTAGTGCCTGCTAGAGAGGTGGTACCAAAAAAGTAACAATTTCAATTGGCTGGGCGAATTGCAAACAAAGTTTTTTGAAGCCGCCATTGTATTTGCTGGCATTAGCATCATTAGCATTAGCATTAGCCCCGCGCACCAACGGAGAGAGAATAATTTATGGCAACACAAAAAAAAACATGGGAGCGGTGGTGATGAGGAGGTGTCGGCGTTCTGGCGATTTCCAGCAGCTTCTACTGAATCCTTCCCCAACTCCGGGGGACTCCGGGACTTCGGGTGGCAGTATACGCCGTGAAGTTGTTTACGACCTGCCAGTAAACCCAAAGCAGAAGAAGAAGAAGTAGTGACGTCAGCGGCTCATTTACGTAATCTTCCCACAGGGAAAAGTACTCCGATGTGAACGCGATTGGTACTTAGTGCTGGGGCACTAAGTGTCGGCACTAAGTACGGCAAAGTACTTGGTGTGAAAGCGGCAAATGTGTTCTTTTTAACCAAATCTCTCTCAGAGGGGCGTGGGGAGGGGCTCCTTATTTTCATCTAAAGTAACAGACAGAGAATCAGCACTTTGGAAACAGGGCTGAAACAGAGGGGATTATGGGTAATGCTACAATCATCTGTTTGGTATTACGAGCCAAACACTTCAGAGACATGTTCTGTATATATCTGAGACCTCTAATATATTGATGAAAAACAGTATAATAGGAGACCTTTAAGAAGAAGTGTTTCTTTGTGTTAACTGTGTCCTTTATGATATATACTGTTCTTCCACATTAGGACGTACAGATGATGTAAGACACCTTATATCGGCCTTATGAGAGGACATTTGCCCGCCAAGTTGTTTCTCCATGACCTCATGTTCGTGCACCTGAAACTGTTGCATGTTATAACTGGTCTCCTGTCTTTTTTTTGCATTTTTTTGCATCCATTAAAAAAGGTTAAAGAAAGGCTGAGGTTCTGTTTTTACGAGGTAACGTTGCCTGTTCAGGCACTGATCAGCTTTTTTGAGATTTAATTGATTTGTCAGTTAACTAGCCACAAGTTTGATCTCTTAATCAACCAACTGCTCTGTGTCAAAGACGAGCAGCATTAGTCTACAACGTGATCTACACTTAACAATCATTCAAGTCTTAACAACTATATGGAGTTTTGCCAATTTAAGACCAATGGAGCCCAGACTACTCACTACAATAACATTCACACATCAGCAGGTGTGATTGCTAGCTACTAAGCCTACATTGCGGGCATTACTCCAATTAACTTCCAATATCTAAATGTCCTTTCTTTACAGTGTGAACTCTCAGCCTACCTGTCTTTGCCTAATCGTCCATGCAACCTAAACCCTTCGTTAGCATGCGTACATGCTAACAAGCTATCAGGAAAGGGCGTCCATGTGCCAGAATCCCCCGTAGCATTCCCACTCCATAACACTGGGAGTCTGGTTCACATTTGTTCTGCTCGCTGATCCGTCTTGGTGCGTTTAGGTTCAAACAAAGAAGAAATGAGGGAGTGATGAGATCATAGAATCGCTTTTCTAAAATAAAGTTGTTATTTTGTGGTGAAAGAAAACAAAATGTAAAGCGTGACTATTGCAGCACGAAAAAGACTTCATTTGTCAATATTTCAGTGCCATACTGTAAGTTACAGGCTGGAAACCTGAACCTTACCTTCATATTTATTATTTCTTACCCTATCTTACAGTCTCTATGCTAAGCTAAGCTAATCACCTCCAGGCTTAATAACACTGAAAAGGTTCTTCTTATCCATCTCGCCGCAAGAAGCTGGTATGCACATTTGTTAAGGTGTCGAAATAAGTGAAACTAACTGACACAAAGACAAGGAATCTGACAGAGCCAACAACCTGTGCGTGTGGTCCTGTCTCTTGCTCCTTGTCACTCAGTGATAATTATCATTGCTGGACAGGACCAGATAAGCCTGCTAAACAAAATGAACAACATACACACATGTTCACACTGTCATAGGGAAGTCATTGCATCACTGCGAACACGATATCAGTCAGCATTCTTTGTCTTCCAATAACAGTGACCTTTCCTCTCACAGCCGGTTGTTTTTCTAAAGTTCACGGCCAATTTAAAGGCTCCGAGCTCCACTTCCTCTATTTCCTTCATAATACCACCACAAAGAATAGGGGTCAACACTTGAACTGTTTTGCTCCTGTGACTGTACCTGAACTATGACACAAAGCCCAGTGTTTCCCATACATTGATTTATTTGCTGCGGGCCGCCACAATTAAATATCGTCCGCCACAAATGGATCTCATAAAAAAATATATATATATTATTATTATTCATTTTATTTGTTATATTCTTTGTTTTTTGTGGTGGTCTAATCGATAGTGAGGTGGGCTGATGATCGGAAGGTTGTGAGTTCAAATCCTGCCTGGAACACCACTACTAGTGTGCCCTTGAGTAAGGCAAATTCTGTGGGAAACACTGAAGCCATAAGACTGTCAAACACCTGAACTTTTGAAAGAACGTCCATAACATTCATCTGTTTGCAACTTATAGACTATTGTTGCACTATTTCTATTATATTTGTATTTACTTGCACTGTTGGAGGAGCCTGTGACCTAAGATTGTCACTGTCATAACTACACTGTAGCTATGTACAAATAACAATAAAAGCCTTGAATCCTTGAAAAAACTGTACAAATATATCAACAAGAGCGCACAACAGATACAGTACTTGTTCATATACAAAGAAGCTTCTCTACTTATGCTAAACTTCGATTATCAACAGTGGTATTGTTGGGATCCTAGAGCTGTGCGTCCTCTCCTTCCTCTCTTCTTCTGATTTACTGAAGCCAATATGTTCAGGCTTCCTTGTTTGCTCCAGCGGGACGTGAAGCCCTGACAGTAAATCTCTACCACCAATACTCCTCCATATGGCAGCATGAAAATTTCATTGTGGAGAGCCTGAGGCTTGAAGGCCTAGCTGGTATGGGTGTGTGTATGTGTGTGTGTGTGTGTGTGTGTGTGTGTGTGTGTGTGTGTGTGTGTGTGTGTGTGTGTGTGTGTGTGTGTGTGTGTGTGTGTGTGTGTGTGTGTGTGTGTGTGTGTGTGTGTGTGTGTGTGTGTGTGTGTGTGTGTGTGTGTGTGTGTGTCTGTATGCGTGTGTGTAGTTTCTAAGATGCAGTAATTTAGGGTTGGTGTACATTTGTAGTGGTGGGGAGTTTGTTGTCACAAGAGTGGGTCTGCATATGTGTGCAGGCTCCTGAAGTTCAGTATGCATGTTTATAAAACCAGATTAAGAGATTTACGATTTAGTGTGTTGTCATTTATTGCCTTGAAGGAAATTCAGTTTGCAAGACTACCGCTGAATACATCAGACGCACAGTTAGTATTTTTAGTAGATGATATACTAGTTATTATATTACACACTGCAGGGGTTATACAGTGTGTGTGTGTGTGTGTGTGTGTGTGTGTGTGTGTGTGTGTGTGTGTGTGTGTGTGTGTGTGTGTGTGTGTGTGTGTGTGTGTGTGTGTGTGTGTGTGCGTGTGTGTGTGCGATACCAGAAGGACCATTCAATATCGATCAACCTCAGATATATAGACTTCAATCTTATCTTTTTAGAGTTACAGTGAATTGTAATCTATGACCTTTCTGAGTATTTTATTATATTATGTTGCATCAGATACAATTTACTGCACAAAGGCAGCCCTGGGAAGTCTTCAACCACTGCATATGGAGCTGTATTGTTTTTAAATACCTTTCCGAATATTGTCTAAACTTACTGGTGTCCGTTGCCCGTGTCGAACTCGACCCATCTGGTTTTGCAAGCAGAGCAAAACAAACATGAACAAATATTTGGAAATCCTATTCTGACTCATGTGGGCCTGCAACAGAATCACTTGCAGCTTCTGAAGAAGGCAGCGGGTCCAAACATGCAGCTCTGCCATCACTTAAACCATGTGATGTGTTCATTAAACAAAACCGAATGGAGACAGGATGAATTTGAGGTATATGTGATTCAATGCAATCTACTGAGGTGCTGCAGAATGAGCCTTGCTCTCATGTCTTCAGGGAAGTAACCACACTAGAGGTCACTGTTGTAGTTCCACAGGAATACAAAGAGAGCAGAGAGTGGAGGATATGAAGCATTGATTACGTTTTTACCGCTAAATAGTTTCATTTTATGAATTGCTGATGTCTTGTAATATTT
Source organism: Notothenia rossii (assembly GCF_949606895.1). Lineage (NCBI taxonomy): Eukaryota > Metazoa > Chordata > Actinopteri > Perciformes > Nototheniidae > Notothenia > Notothenia rossii. The sequence goes on from NC_136909.1 coordinate 81,793,578, forward strand.
CTCTGCATGTCACATGTATATCAAATACATTGTGTGCATGTGATGTGACAGTTTTTACAATGTTAAGCACCCACAGACACGCACACAAGAAAATCTTAGTAAGCCCGTCACAGTGTCTTAACTATTCCTTTAAAAATGATCTCTTCTCATCTACTGCTTTCCTACAATGCAGTTTTTCCTATTGCACTCCCAAAAACTTGTGCTCTTGCATTGTGTCAGTACTTGCCAGCGAGCGGACAGGGAGGTCTTTAATATTTTAAATGAATATATGGAGTAAATGTGGTGCATTACGTGGCCTCATAAATATACAATAAACTGCTCTAATACGTCCTTTCTCTATCCCGGTGTGTGCTTATAGGAGTGTGTGCACGTGTGTTTGCGTCTGTGTGTGAGGTGGTTTAAATATAAGTAAGAAATGTGGGATTTTAATCAAACATGCGTTTCAATATTTCACATTTAGACTCTTATTTCTAAAAAAAACTAGAGGTAAAGATAATTAATTATTCACACATTACACACCTTGCAGTTGTGACTGGTTGGCTGTGAACCGCATCACCTGTGATTAATCATTCAGAGGCTCCATCTGTGTCCTGGACGTTTCAGTCAACAGCAGACTGCAGGCTCTATAATACAGCAACACTTCTCATGTCCACGGAGAAGGGGCATGTAGGATGGATGTTAGAAAAAATGAGGCACATGTTGGATGAAAGCATCATGAGTCTCACATTCTTTAGATCAATGCACTCAATAAAGTCACTGAATACAGGCAACACGATATTTACAACAAATCTGAGAAGACTTTCAACCTCTGGATTCCAGAGTCTGGATATGATTTTTGAGTTAATTTAAGTCAATATTTAACAACAGTTGTTACTGTTAAGTCAGATTATTAGATGTTGTGAGGATAAGCCTTCAGTATTACTTGTTTTTATTAATCACAGGGAATTGTCTGGGTTTTTTGTTTCTTCATCTGGTTTTGGTCGGATTTTGGTTTTAGATGAAATGTTGGCACAAAACCAAAGAATTAGAGATCATTTGAAGGAATTCTCTAAGGATAATTTGGGAATTTAATAGATAAAAGCGATAATACACACATTGGTCTTTCTTCTAGCTTCGTGTTTTGGCAGACTGACTATGGTTTTTATAATGCTGAATGAAAACGAAATATGGGAAAAATCAGAGCATGAATCACATAAAAACACAGATGCAAGCATGCACACACATACGTGCACGAAGCAGTTTGCACATGCAGGCAGGCTCAAGTACACACATACACACACACACACACACACACACACACACACACACACACACACACACACACACACACACACACACACACACACACACACACACACACACACACACACACACACACACACACACACACACACACACACACACACACACACACACACACACACACACACACACACACACACACACTGAGCTGCAGTTCTGTGCTTGATTGTCTTACCATCAGTCATTCTAGCAAGTGGTAATTGAAAACACATCTCCCCCAGCCCCTGGCACCCATTACAAATAAGACACACTGGGGCTTTCTCCACACAAAACAAAGCATAATAACAAATAGAGTCAGAACGACCAACAGAGAAAGAGAAGCATGCTGTATTTTTTGGCACAACATGAAGAGAACACGCTCCCAGTGATTGGTGGGCGGCCAAATCCATTTTTCCAAAAAGGGAAAAGAAGTAATATATGTTTCCCTGACAAACAGACGCAGCACTTGTCCCGGGCCGATTCATAAATCGTCATATTCTGAGCCCGAGTTTTTGGAAAGTCTATCAGTTCCGGATGTCTTCTTATGCTCTGGTTTTTCTGAAATCTTTAAGCATGAAGCACGCAGCAAGTCAGATGGACACTGAGAGGGCGAATGGAAAGAAACAAGATACACATATTGTTCATTTTAATGGTCACACTGCAGAAAGCTTTACTTCTTTTCATATCATTGAGTCGTTAATGTTTTATTTAAAAAAGAAAACGGTCAAATAATCTGCAAGTGCAGCAGCATTCAACCTGTTTTAAATCAAGAGGCTTCATGATATTAATATATCTTATGAAAGGCAAGAAGAAGGCAAATAGCCGCACTGGACTCAGGAGCATTATCTCATCTCACTGACTTCCTTTAAAACTTGTTTTGAAGAAATACCTAGTACTCGATAGTTGACAGTCAAAGGAGTATTACACAAGTTAGCATAACATATCACAATTAGTACAGCAAAGCCAGACAAAGATGTACGTAATTAATTTAAACTGTAAATCCCCCGCCTTCAGCTTTCCTCAGCTTTCAGTCTTCAGCCCCAATGGACATTGAATCAAATGACAAGTTCAACACACATACAGTAGTACTTCCCAAAACCTGTAAAGAGACAGTGATGTACCATGCTGTCACATTTCCTCTATTATGACTTGAAAAGACTGAATTATTTACGGTGCATAAGGCAGTGCTCGTCAAAAACCTTTAAACCACCTTTATTGTTTGTAGAGAAATCTCCAATCATAAACCTTTTGTAAATTATATGAAGTCACTGGGTTGAAATACACTAATGCACTGCTTCTACACACACACACACACACACACACACACACACACACACACACACACACACACACACACACACACACACACACACACACACACACACACACACACACACACACACACACACACACACACACACACACACACACACACACACACACACACACACACACACACACACACACACACACTGTAATGCAGTCACTCACGCAGGCGCAAACACAGAGGACAACAGGTCCCTAATGCTTCTCAAATGTAAAACGTATTAAAATGCATCGCATTTGACATGACCTGGAGGTATGAGAGTAAACGACACAAGACTTAATTGGCAGCTGAGAACGATAACACCTGCGAACAGCCCGCGTCTTGTCCATGTGGTCGAACCACATTCACACACACACACACACACACACACACACACACACACACACACACACACACACACACACACACACACACACACACACACACACACACACACACACACACACACACACACACACACACACACACACACACACACACACACACACCCACCATTCAAAACAAAGGCTGATCAGTGAGGCAGAAGAAAAGTGATAGGAGGCGGATGAGGGGGTTGGGGAAGAGAGAAAAAAAAGGCGAGGCTGACAGGCAATGATTGATGTTCGCCCATCACGCTAGGCCTGACACTCATCCCTCTCCCTCCCTCCACTCGCAACAAAGTCACCAGTGTGTGTGTGTGTGTGTGTGCATGGATGGATGTATGTTTTCCAGTGGGTGTGTTCCAGACTAAAACCCATTCAATCAATAAAGTGCGGCTCTCTGAATCACAGGGCAATAGCCAGATTGCTGACTAGGCAGAAGAAGAAGGAGCGTAGGAGAGCACATTTCAGATGTAGATTAAAATCCCTGCATGGTAACCTTTAGTGTGGGTGCTGCGTGGGAGGTTGGATGGTGTGTGTATATGTGTGTGTGTGGGGAGGGAGGGGGGGGGGGGGTAGTAGCATGTAAACAGGCCTTATGTCAAGGTGGCATGTGTGACAGGGGACAGGCAGGTTTCCACACTATTGATAGACAAAACTAACATCGGGGTGAGTTGGACACTGTACTGTCATGTATTAGACTCAGACCGTAACCTCAGTGGCTATAATGGGAGAATCCCAGACATATATCCAAGTGAATGCCCTTTTCTTTGTGTTTTCTGCAAAAAAAAGTTGACAATATGATCTAATTTAGCAGAATGTAGAATATCCACTTCATGAAAGTAATTACATTCAATGCACTTAACATGCACTCTGTTGTCTTTCCTGGGGAAGACGTATTTGGTTCAAACAACGTGATGCCCTTGATGTTGCCGACAGCAGCAACAGCAGTCTGTTTGAAGAAAGTTAATAGCACGTAAACACTTCCTCAGCATCAAATCTAAGGACAAGATGTCCAGTGGAGGAATATCGCAGCTGTCAT
>NC_136909.1:81802586-81852462 GCF_949606895.1 Notothenia rossii
GAGATGCTATCTCCCAAGGCTGCTCTGCACTTGTGTGAAGAAGGCAATAGCTTCCTCAGGTCGTATTTCCACAGAAGTTTAATGTGTGTTTGCTGTTCTTGGAGTCTGTTTTGTGGAACTGTGGATGCCCAAGGAAAATCTTGGCTCATGCTAATCTACTACAAATGCATTTGTAATCCTGCACACGAGTAGGCCTCCAGGTCTCATTACTCACTTCCGCCACTTCAACCCCACACTGAGAGTGAGTGCAGAAGGAAGGCAATGAGAGGTGACAAAAAGGGGAATAGTCTCCCAGCTCTTGTTCCTAAAACAGTATCACTTTAGATTATAACAGTAAAAGATTTGAAAGAGTGAGATAATGCTTGATGCATTAATATGCATTCTTTTCACAATGCGTATCCCCACTTTTAGGAGTTTAGTGATTGAACTTAATTATAATTGTAGTTATTTAACCAAATTACACTTGAGAATAAGAATGTTAGGAAGATTGAACCCAATATAATTTCCCCTGTGTAGATTATGACAAGTGAGTACCGGAGTGCTCTAGGTTTCAGGAAGTGTTTTAGCCTTTTCTGAGATTTGAGGCATCAATCTTTATTTCCGATATCCGACATTAGCATAGGTCTTTGAGTCTTGAACCTGTGGTACGACAGGGTTTCAACATAACTATTGTTTTGATCCAGGAAGGAGAAATCTTATTTTTACTGAAACACCTACGCAGAGGAGGTCAAAGGTCAAACTCAGCACAGAACAACAACCTCTAAGCTGTCACGCCATGAGTGTGCTGCCCCTAATTATCGATACTGAGTGCTAAATGTTTACATAAAGATGAACACGTATGGACTTAAGAGTATCATTAAGCTTTGACTCCTATTTTGCTTTTCATGTAGCATCTGTTGACTTTTTAGCTTTTGTATAAATTGAATTATTCATTAATAAAGCAGTAAAATTGGGAAAAACTTTTTTTAAAAAGCAATATTGGCACATACTTTAGTGTATTTATCACACTTTCTGAATAGACTGCTTCTGTCTTGGATGCCTAAGATAATATCCCGGGTTTCAAGCAAACTTTCCCTAAGATAACACAACACAAATCTGTCCATCATACACTCTCCCTTTTCCCCCTAAATGATTACCGCACCATCCCAAACTTCAATTAATGTCTCCACACATCAGTTTCAAGCTGCAGATCCCCCTCTTCCAAAAATGAAAACATTCACATAAGAATGGACAGTTTAAACAGGTGCCATGGTAACATAATCGTCACTGCGGCAATTACTGCCTTATGCCCGACTAACAGCCATAAATCATTCTTCCTTCTACAAAGGGGACGTTGTGGCGCTCCACTCCCATCCAATAATCAGAAATTGCTCCGTGTACGTCGTAACGAGTGGGCGCTGAAACAGCCCTTTCTTCTGTGTGCTCCGCGATATTTCCCCCTCTATGGCGACGATACAGGGATCCTTCAGCGAGCACGATATTGTACCTGCCCGACACCTGTTAGCTTTAGCCAAGGGTTTCATCAGATAGTTGAAATAAATACTAGTCATCATCATAACCATAATCATAGTCATAAAAACCAGGGGCCTTTATGCTGCTGCCAAATTGCCCTGCCATCTGATTTACAGTGAGTGGGGAGGGGAAGAAGACAGGGAGCAGGGAGGAGGATGGGGCCTATTACGTGCAAGGAATGGGATAAATACTCAAATATACACACCTGCAGACCACCCGTCTCTCTCACACACACACACACACACACACACACACACACACACACACACACACGCACGCACGCACGCACACACACACACCTGGGAACTCACAGGCACGTAATGGCTGGGGATGGGCTAGCTAGAGGGAGGAACACTGAGGAATTCTCCTGTGATTACAAAGAGGAACATTGTCCTCCCCTCACGCACACTACAGCAGGTGAGGAGAGTGATAAGGGGCCACAGGACAAATTAGCTCTCATATTAAAGTAATCCCTCACGTCTAATAACAATAATACGCTCCACACGGAGGCTATTGCACGGTCACTATGGTGTTCCTTTTCAGGCAGCAACTTGTTGAAAACAGATTTGAGTGTTTGTGAAATGGGCTCATCATATCTGCTGGACCTGTCAACAGGCCTGCAATACACGGAGGTTACAGAAATGGATGCCAATAACTGCAGTAAGGAGGCAGTCTGTGTACACTCAAAATCCTGAGCAGCTGTCTGATTCAACAGTAGAGTCAATGATGCAGCGAAAAGACTCTATAGGGGAACTCCATCCATTTTAAACAAGGTCCAGTTCGTCCTGAGGAGTTCTCAGCCTGTGAAAACAGCTGTACAAAGTTTGAAGGATAAGACATTTAACCAAAAAGTAACTCAGTGATGAAGTGGGTTTCGAAAGAAGGGGACAACTAAATAGCTCCAAAACAGAAGCTATTTTAGTTGGCACACCAAATCAGGTCCAGTCATCCCCCATAACCCACATTACCTTTTCTGGACAAAACATACCCCTCTCCACAGCAGTTACCAACCTGGGTGTAAGATTTGACAGACATCTAACCTTTGACACCCACATCAAACACCTGTGCAAAACCTCCTTCTACCACCTCAGGGACATTGCAAAACTCCGTCCCACACTCTCCCTGTCAGATGCAGAACAACTGATCCATGCCTTCGTGTCCTTAAGGCTCGATTACTGCAACGCTCTCCTCATCGGGACTCCTAGCGGGAGCCTTCAGAAGCTCCAATATGTACAGAACAGTACCGCTAGGATCCTGATGAGGGTGAGAAAGTACAACCACATCACACCCGTCCTTCATTCCCTCCACTGGCTTCCTGTCTTATTCAGGATCTAATACTAGATCGCACTACTGACCCATCAATGCATCCACGGAAATGCTCCTCCATACCTGAAGGAACTTCTCACATCTCAAACACGCAACCTCCGCTCCACAGCTAACCATCGGCTTCGCCCCCCGAGGACCAAACTCCGCACAATGGGGGATCGGGCTTTCTGTGCAGCTGCTCCTCGTCTGTGGAATTCCCTCCCAGACCACCTGAGGACTCCACAGACCACTGATGCCTTCAAGAAAGGCTTCAAAACCTTTCTTTTAAAAACAGCTTTTGTGCCTCCTGTAGCACCTTGGGATTGCTGTGAGCAATGAAAGGTGCTTTATAAATCAAATGTATTATTATATATATATATATATACATATATATATATATATATATATATTGTCCGGTGCCTTGCTCAAGGGCACCACGGCAGGGCCCAGGAGCTGAACTGGGACCTCTCCAATTAGCAGTCCACAGTCCATATTTAGGTCTGTTCGGGGACTTGAACCGGCGACCCCATGGCTCACAGTCCAAGCCCCTACTGACTGAGCCACTGCCGGACTCGATTGTCCCCGATTAATTTAATCAATCCGGCCACTTTTATCCCAGATCAGGTGTGGTTGAAATTGGGGTCCCCTGAATAGTGGTTTGAACGATCTAAAATGTTGATCTCGGATTATAAATCCGATTTTTTTGCAAGTTGTCTTTTTGATTGGCGGTCTTTCTTTGAGCAATTACACGCTCCGATATTCCACACGACTGCTGTTAAGATATTTCTTCTGCAGTTAGCTTGAGGGTTAGTGCAGCAGTACTTTGCACATTGTTGCTTTAACTTCAGTCTTGAATAATACTTGTTGATATACCGATTGGTCTGCATTTCCCAAAGCACGTGCAGCTTCCTTTTTTTGTATTTTTCTATTCAATACAGAACTTCTCTCCCTGTCAACATTGTTTGAAAGTTGCAGAGCTTTAATTTGAATTCACACCAAATACGATTAAAGCCGTTTATAGTCTGAATGTTTTCCTTTGATTTGGGTTTGGCAGGTAGACACATCATAAAATAGCAGTAGTTTGTGTTTATTCAAAACATATTGTCAATAAGTCCATCATGTTGCTGCGAGGTAACAGGCTGGAGTAAAAAAAAAAGGCACTGAGGAAAGTATATCTGATCACCTGTTTACTACAAGTCTACCCTCAAACCACTTCGAGCGATAGAATTATTAACAAAGCCAGTCCTTTATACTAATAAAGGAGTGGCTTATCTGAAGCCAGTTGAGTAGCACTTGAAATGTTTTAGCTCTTTGAAACCTGATGTACTTTTCTGTTTTCTTCAAGTTTGTATTTTGTTGGTCGAACGCACTTATTGTAAGTCGCTTTGGATAAATAAATAAATGCAATGTAACAGCTGATCACAGCTTCTAGGAATAGTAAGGCAATCATCTTCAGTTGAATGGCCATTAAAATGCTATATATATATATATATATATATAGCAGACTTTTGTTTGTGCCTGAAACATATTTTTAGCTTTCATTTGCACAGGCCAGAATGATTTGTTATATATATATAAGAAGACACATACAATGTTTGATCTAACACATACAGTCAACAATACAGCAATGACTGTCTTCATTGTTACTTCGATGAAGACATGTCTAATGAATAACTTCAACCAATCATGTGTTAACGACTCTATGCCCTTGGTATTGCAGTTCCAAGAGAAACACAGATGAAACCATTTACTACTTTTAAACAAAAGCGTTTACAAAATATGTGCAGACATTACATAACAGAACATTTAGAACTTTTTCCAACTGGAATGTAAACTCTTTTTCAGTCAGCATTAGAAAAGCTCAGGGAAATCTCTTCTATTGTTATCCCAGCAGCAGATCAGAGAACAGTGCTTAAATCTCACTTCACATACACATTTCTAAATCAGCAGCAAGCGCACAGAGCAGCTTTTTCAACAATAGTGATGATAATAATAATAATAATAATAAATAATAATAATTAATACCAACATGATATAATCTTAGATGCTATCATTGGTGAGAAGGACGTGTCTGAGCCTCTGATATGGAATGATTTGTTTTGTAAAGGCTTATTGTAGTGTTATAATAATCAGGACGAAGCTCCTCTACGGTTTCGGGGCGTTCTGCATTCGCTGTCGTCGCCTGGCTAACGCCTCCTGCTTCTTCCTCTCGATCTCGGCTGCAGAGCACTTTGCTGTCATCTGGCTTGTGACAAAAACTGAAAAGGAGGAAGGGAAGTGAGGGAAATTAATGAAGACACTGAATACGAGCTTAGAAATCATTGAGAATTAAACACTTTAAGACAAAAGGTTCAAATTGACCCTAAATCAGAACTTGTGTGGCGACTGAACAGCTAAGTTCTAATTTGATGACATACATAATTCGCTACCATAACTAGAACCAGCAGGGCACCCATGGTGGAGCTCATTTGGAAAGTACTAAAACCCACCCTCCATGTCCAGAAAAAAAAAAATCAGTTTGCAATTCATTGGCAATGAAGCTTCCTGAGGTTTGGACTCCTGACAGCATCCCAAATTAAATCCATAGCTCTGTTTACTTGTTCTGGGGGGGAATTGTCCATGTGCACACGCTGTCATTGATTATAAGAACAACATGTGACATCTGTTTCACTTGTGAGTTTTCACTTCAATATCCAGTCTAAATGCAGAGTATTTAAGATGGTAAATGGAACAGACAAACTGCCAAGAAGCATTGAGTGGAGGGAAAAAACATTACTTGCTTAATAGAAATACCTTTACAGGGTATATGCAGGAATCCTGAAGTCAAATGTGAAACCTTTTAAGACCTTTTTTAAGACCCTTTCCATACATTTTAAGATCTTATCGCTACTTTGAGTTCTAACCGGTTACCTTGGCGACACACTTTACCTCACATTGACTTGATACAGTATTTATTGTCCTTCCTCCTTATCTTCCAACCATTTGGACGCAAACTTGCATTTCCCCATAACGATGTTGCTTAGCAACCGGCTTAAACGGAGCTTCGCGCGCTATCAAGCAGTGAGCGTGCGATGTCCTGTTCAGATGACGTCAAATCCAACGGGACGCCATAAATAAACTACACAGAATCACACTACACACCTACGCAATGATTACATTCAGGCAGACTGTAGAATACAACCTCTTTGGACAATTGATATACTTATTGAAAACAAGCTACAAAATGTAATACCTTGGAAAATGATGTTTAATACTTTTTAATAGCCTTAACTTTCGCTAAATTGATTTATCAAATTTTAAAGACCCCGCGGACACCCTGCTTTAGTTTTCACATATTCTACTGGATACCACTTATCAAATGCATTTACTATAATGCTGTCGAATTATAGAAAAGCCTTAATGTATTTTCCTTATGACTTTTCTTACGACAAACAACATGTGTTGACATCATTTAACATTAGCTTAATTTAATCATGTTTTCCTTGAATAAGTCATTTATTTGCTTATTTTTATTATAAAACTGTCCATACTAGTTATACTTTCTACAGTGTTCTAATAATAATAATTCATATTATTTGTGTCTATAGTGTCTTTACTGTTCTATAAGGTGTTCATACGTTTGTTATGTCAGCGTCTATAGTATACTGTTTATTTTCCTATTCCCTCTATAGTGTATTCCACATTCATACTACTGTTCAGAGTGTTTGTAACCTATAATACTTTTCATAGTGTACATGCTTTTTGAATTTTTTTTATATCTGTCATATTTATATGATGCACTTTACTGCTTCTCTTGCACTGCTGGTTAGAGACGCTAACAGTACTTTTACTCTGTGCAATGACAATCAAATGTAATCTAAACTATTCTTTATCATGCTTTAATCGAGACCAGGAGTAAATAACACATGTTAGACAGCTCACCTTTGCTGCTTACAGCTGCCGAGTCAGACACGTGTCTCTTGAAGGCCGTGTGGTGGAACTTGGAGCTCTGCGATGTCCCGGCTGACACTGAGTGCGGCTTCATGTCCACATTCCCGGCCTGGAAAGTTCCAGAAGAATCCCTGCCCTGGTTAAATGTGCCCAGACTACCACGGCTTCCCGGGTGGCTCTGAGACATCTGTGATCTGTTGCTGGCACCCTTTATGGGAATGTTCCACCCTTGGTAGTTCACAGTTTTACTGCTAGTCTCCGGTAATGAGTTAGAGCGAACAAAAACACGTGGCGACCGACTATTAGCACTGGCAACGGCGACCATGAGCCGGGATGTGTCGATTGGCACAGGGGTTTTTCTCTGCCTGTCTACATAAATATCTTGCTTTGCTTGGCAGTTGCTGGTGCTTGCTTGCTGTGGCTGACTGTTAGAGATCTTCTCCACAGTCTCACATACCTGGTAGAGCAGCGCGTCATCGTCCCCGTCATCCCATAAGCTGTCTGAAATGTCTTTAACAGAGTCTGCACCACCCTTCTGATATTTAGTGATTTTGTCAGGAATAGGAATAGACAGCACAAAGGAGTCAAGGAGGTCGTCGTCCTCCCAGTCGTCATTACAAGATGCCTTTGCTCCAGCAGGATGCGCAGCTGTTTCCTGTGCGCGGGCCGATGTTGACGAGCCCTGGCTCAGGAAGCCGCTGATTTGTTGGGTGGAGGAGTCAAATAGAGCGTGCAGCTCGGCCTCCACCTGATCCGATGGGTCCTTCACATTAACAAGGACTGATGTCTGCTTCATGTTTTCATCAAACTGCCTGGCCAGTTTCTTGAGTTTGTCCACGCTATTCTTCCTGTAGAGAGAAAGAAAAAATAAATAAAGAGAAAATGTGAATCTGGTGTTTCTTCTACTCCAAAATAAACAAATGCTACGAGTAAAAATTAACTTTAATGCTGGCAAATAGTGTTTGTTAATGTAGGAAATGAATCTGTTGTCCCAAGTGAGATAATTTCTGGTTTAATGAATAGATAACACACCTTGAGGACCTCTTTCTCACGCTTGGCGTTGGTGTTTCCGGTGTGGGCTGGAAGGCACCGTCACCTATCCACTGCACCAGAGGAGAATCATTTTCATTCCGCTTCACATCCTTTTAAAACACACAAAATAAGCAATAGTTTAAGAATTGTATTCAAAATAATTGCAGAAGAAGTCAAAAACCTTAGTGGTACAACCAAGAAAATAAGAAATAACTGACCTTTGGAGCAATACGGTTGACAATATCGGATATTTCCACAACTCTTGTGTTCACGTGTCCGGGCCCTGGAGACAGATAGAAACTATTACTGACTAAACGCCCGAAAAACAATGGAAATTACCTATCATAAATATGATCCAGGTTGTGTTTTCAAACACAAAGATTTTTTTGAAAGTATTATTGAAAGTCATTTCAGTGTTATTGCATGTGTATGGTCATATAGCATCATTATTTGTATCTATGTGTAGTTTCCATCCCCAAGTAAAGCCGCATCTTTAGCAGGTGTGCAGGTTGTCAATTATGTATAAGCTCATTAAGCTGTAATTCAGATATAAAAGTCTGTGATTTAAAAAATAAATAAAATGGAAACAGAAAACAGATTTGCCCTATGTGTTGCTATTTGGTTTACCAGTACCATCTGTGGGCGATGCAGAGTCCCAGAAGATGTCCTGTGATGGTTCTCCATCACCTGGAGAATCCCCATTATTCAAGCCGGGGTATCTGCTGAAGCCTATCCGCTTTGGGCTCTGCAGATCTGTGCATCAAACACAAATCAAGTGTTAGACTATATCCTCCATGTTGTTCCATGACTACAATTAGTTTGTGTATTTAGGAAAACAATATACATGATAGGACTAGTATAAGTCTTCTTAGTGTGACATTGTTGATGTAAATGCTACTTCAGAGGCTTTTCTGAGATGACAAGAATTTAGATCTGAGAGGAACACTTAGTAACATTTATGCAACTGGTAAAGTCCTAAGCTTCTGTTAAACAGCTGATACCATCAGCTTCTAGCAGCTACAGAAAATGTAGCTAACAGTCCTGCAAAATTAACATCTTAATTGAGTTCTAATATGACCAACTTAGATCCCAAACCTCATCCTAACGTTATGCGTCAAGGACACCGTTGTATGTCAAGTTTAAGAAGTCATTGCTATATATTTAATGCCTTTAAAAAAATCAAATTCGATGTCTCTCTAAGTAAGAAGATGCTTATCAATATATAATATTTCTCACGTGTCACATGGATTAACACTGACACTAAATCATGAACTTAAAGGTTTATGGTGTATTGTGACATTAGTTAAAGTAATAAGTGAAGTCAGTAAGCATGTTGTCACAATTGTGTCTGATCTAATGGCCGCTGTCGCCGCCGCTCCCCCTAGTAGCACACAGGGTTAAATGGCTTCAATCCACCAGTTGTTTAACCTAATCATTCAGAGCATAAATGAAACAGATCTGCATCCTCACCTTTATACATGGCTGTTGTTGGTGTGCCATGTATTTGCTGTCCTGTTTTCTTGTCCGTTGTGTTGTTGCTGCTCAGTTTGCAAACATTCCTCCACATCTCAGTGAACTCAGAGCCATGTGGCTGTGACATCGCTCACTAAAACTACACAAATAGCGCAACCTCTGCTGTACATTGTTGTGTTAACTGCTCCGTAGATGATTCGTGTGTTGGAGCAGCCAGTCTGGTTGTTTATATTCACGGTTTGTTAATCTGTTCCGCAAACACTTTTGCTGTGTTTTTGAATTGTGCTCCATCCACCATGTTTAGCCGGCAACGTCATCAAACTACGGGTGCCGGGGAGCTTCGTTCGACGGCGCTGCAGTAGTTTGCGAAAGGCAGAAAAACTGTGCTGTTGTGTTTTCAAGGTAAGAACGTAGACTGTAAGGTAAGAAGTGAACCATAGGTAAGGTATGAACGTGTGTTTGTCAGAAGTTTACTTACATGTTCCAATGGCTTTACCATGGCGGAAAAAGCAAATAAAATGTCCCAAACCTGCTTTTTATGTGACTATGCTGCATTCACTACATTAATTACTAGCAGCTAGTTACTTTGTAGATTTTATTATACGACATATAATGAGCATATCAATGTCTAGCCTTTGTTACAGTTAATTAAACAATCAGTAAAATATTATACTGAACAATACTTTACATAGCTCCACAACATTGAAACAGTAATACATAATAATCTAACTGAGTTAAAGAGTTACTTTTTCTCCCATAGTTAATACTTTTACTATTAGACACTGAATAGGTTTTGCTGTAAGAACTTATAACGCTTTAACCTAATGTACTACTAACGTTAAAATAAGCTACACAACTTTTATTTTCTACTGAAGTATTATGACATTGTGTTATTTATTTGAACTGAAATCAAATATCTGAATAATTCTTCCACCACTGAATATTAGTGGACGAGTTTGGATTTTAGAGTATAATGTTTATCTTTGAGAAGTGATACTGCTGATCCACTGAAGCCTCTTTAAGGGTCAACAGCAGTGCCTGGACTTAAGTGGTGTACCAGTGCTTCAGACTACATAAAATAAAATGTGTCTCATCGTGTTGTCAGTTTCTGGCAACATTACCAATGCTCTGAAAAAACAATTATCAGTGCAGTTTTTCAAAAGTTAATTTCAACAAGTCTGTGCTTTATCTGTGAACTCCATGAAATCCAGACATTAAATCTGAGCCTGTATTACTCTTGGCTGGATGCAAGCAGTACAGTAAATATTATGGCAGACAGCTGGGTACAACCAAGTAGGTTTACCCATATGTTTAGTCAGTAATTGTGCAGGCTTCATTGGGCCTGAAGCTTGTTTGTTTGCGGAGGCCTTGTTGTATGTTGTTTGTGTGGATTGCATGCATAATGTCAAATAAATCAATCACACTTTCCACACATGTTTATTATCTGACTCAAACTAATTTGTATGCTCAATTCAAATTACACGGTGTTTGGCAGAAATGCCACAAAGGTCTGTTGAGGTTAGCATGCTACTACAGCTGTGTCTGTAACTGGTTTCCCTTTAGGATTATCAGTGTGGATGAGCCTAAACAATAACCAATAACTATGAGCATTTATTGTTCAAAGACCCCATTTAGACATACTGAAAGACATATAGAATAGACTGATTGGAATAACAATTTGTGTTTGATATGATTTTTCCATATTGTATTTCTTGCTAAAACAAGAAATACAAGGTATTTTTTAATGTTAGAAGTTTTTTGACATAGACAGAAAATGTCTTCTTTTCAATGAAAAGCTGTAGGTTTTCACATCGACTATTTACAGTAGGTTGCCTATTTGACCTTACGTGGCTTCCATACTAGCTTCCAAAAACATTGATGTCTCCAACCATTCTTGTGCTCACATGTTTAACTCAGGTTAAAGCTCAGCACAGAGACACTTATTCCTTCTCTGTAGGAGAAAGTGGAAGCAGTAGTATCACATCCATCAGTCTGCACAGGGAAGGTCAACAACAGCCTGTGTGCCGAGGGGGACTTTAACCCTCAGTCTCCAGATATCTCTCAGTAACAGTCAAATGTCAGCGTCTTGAGATACATTAAGGCAAGAATACTTTCATAACCAATCTTACTTGATAACTCTAGAGCCTTAAGATCAAAGGTCAAAGAGACTATTAATACGGTGCACTCAGGCTGAGTATGTCAGCCAAGCTTTTTCGATAAAGAGGGCTGATGGGTCAGCAGCTTATCTTTTGCTTTGGCGTGCTTATAGGGAGTGAACGTCAGAGTCCAAATCTGAGTCCGAAATACATTTACACTTTTAATTAAAACACATTCGTCAAACGTGACATCCAGTTCTGTATAGTTGGTATAATGTTTCTGTCTCCAGACTATTTTTCTGACCTTTAAAACTTTTTTAACCTGGACTTGTAGTGATTTAGGCCGCCCATGGGTGTCATAGGGACTTTTCCAGCCCTTGAAACATTTTTCTACACCCAGTACTTTGTTTGTTTCGTCTCCACTACAACAAGAAGTGATGGGAATACTTTTGTATTTGTTTTTAAAACATCTGGGTTTCTAGTAGATATAATAAATAGTTTGAATCAGATCATTTCATAAGAAACCTCTCATGAATTGGCTTTTTCCCAGGAAAGAGAAAAACACGTCTTAGGTCTGAACTTAGCCTCAGTTATATCATTGCTTTAAACTGTATTTGGCTTTTTGTTGCATAGCTGTTAAAAAATGCACACGTCTCAGTGAAATGAGTGATTGTTTCAGCGCTAACAGGTTAGTGACGTGAGTTGATGAGTCCAGATACAGCCGAGTTGTTGAAACTAGTCCATGTTTCCACCATCAGCGTCTACTTATCTATGAAAGCTGAGGAAAGGAGGTACATAATGTTAAACACACACACACACACACACACACACACACACACACACACACACACACACACACACATACACACACACACACACACACACACACACACACACACACACACACACACACACACACACACACACACACACACACATACACACACACACACACACACACAGTATTCATTGAGCATAAGTCTTGAACTAGAATGAGAAACTTGTTTTTAAAAAGGAAATCTAAGTTTTGACAATGGATTAGGGAAAGTTTAAGGAACATAGTCATATTTGTTTATTTTATGTGTTAATTGCTTTTACCTTTGTTTTTAAACACATGCAAGTCCTTCACGGCAGGAGTCAAGCTGACTAAGAGGCACAATTGTGGACTTATAATCAAACAGGCATTGAGTTTTTCATTGTCTTGTATTTGTGCAGCTTTGCTGAATGCTGTTTGGTCACAGTTGTTATCCTATTCTCCTAATGAGATGCCAAATGTACTTAACCATCTCTCTCCATTGAGAATTTGGATATTTAAATGTTGAATCATGTAGGAACAAATATTCTAAATAGAAAATAACTGAAAATGTGGGATTCTTCATCACATTTTTGTCCTTCTGCAGAGCAAATTCCAGAATAAAGCACTAGATGGTGCTTGTATACCTCCTTGGTACTGTGTGTGTTTGCTGTGTGTGTGTGTGTGTGTGTGTGTGTGTGTGTGTGTGTGTGTGTGTGTGTGTGTGCGTGTGTGTGTGTGTGTGTGTGTGTGTGTGTGTGTGTGTGTGTGTGTGTGTGTGTGTGTGTGTGTTTGATAAAAAAAGCGAGTGAAAGTGAAAACGGTAAGTACAATCTGTTTAGAGGAGATTCAGAGAGATTTGTGTAGAAAATATTTTACGGCGGTGCTGGAATAGTGTTTTGTAACACACACACACACACACACACACACACACACACACACACACACACACACACACACACACACACACACACACACACACACACACACACACACACACACACACACACACACACACACACACACAAGCTGCAGGGTATTACTATGCTTGATTATACTTGATTCTGCTTTGATTGTTTTCATTTGGAAGCAGTTTATCAATATAGAGATTTGAGGAAGCCAATCAAGTGTGGTTCTTTGATTGAACGCCAGAAACTGTTACGGACAGACGATCTCCACAGCCCTAGTTAAAGCATATTTCTTTTTTCATCAAAACATCAGCAGATATTTAGCCACCGCTAACGATAAATGCGTGGGGCTGGAGGCCAACAGCAACATGTGTCATCTTTGGGGCAAACTCATTCTCATTTACTCAATCACAAGCAATGTTTTTACATGGGCTCCAGATCGTCCAAATTGGTATAAGTGTGCTAATGTTTTTGTATTCATCATTAAAGAAACAAACAATATGTCAGACTGTATACAAAACAACCAAACAACCAGCACAATATTGGAAAGAAAACAGACACACTAAGAATGATGTCAACAAGTATATCATAATAGTGAATTACAAATGGACAGTTTTAGTTTAACATAGATCATCAGTTTGCCACTCTGACCTGACTTGGATTCTGGAGGAAATGCACATTCAAAATGATTATTTTCGTCATTTTATTAAGTGATTATTCAAAATACAAAATTGAAAGCATATATTAAAAAGTTCCCAAAGTAACATATTCTCTCTCAAATGTAATACAATGACATGGATACAAAATAAAGAAACGGAGCAATTCCTCTGTTCATATTTGCATTGTGTTATACACACTATATAGTATATTGCTCAATAAATTATTTAAACAAACTTCAAATATTTAGTTATTTGGCTTTCTGTCCTTTGACTTCATATCCAAATCATTCACACACTGGCATCTTAAAAAACATCATTACTTCGTGGTCCATTTCTTTGATAAACATGTCCGTTTCGATGCCACACACAGCACATTAGGCCTGTGGGCGATCGCCATTTTAGCGGCGTAGCTGTTGTCAAAGTTAAACAGGTTAACTGGAACTGCCAGTATGGATGTAACAGCGATTTAATCAACAGTTAGCTTCGTTTCATGCCTCCCTTTAATGCATTCAGTTAATCTTGGGGGTATCCCCATTGCTCTGTCAGGCGAGCTGTGTCATATATCGCTGCCACGCAGATCCACGCCTGGGGGGCCGTGTCCTGCCCGTCTAAAAGTCACCGTAACACCCTCTGTCACACTGAATGTTAGCCTTTTCTCAGATGTGATAGTTAGACCGCAGAATAAAGGGCATGGCTGTGTCGGCTTCAATTTGAATATGAGGCATCAGGCCTCGGCTGCCTTGTGTTTTTACCCGCTCTGAGATTCCCATCCTGCGAGCCTTTCCAAGCCGTGGCACGGCAGGAACAAAATGACCAGAGGCAGCACAGGGAAACAGGGAAAGGAAGAACAGTTTAGCCTGGCTTTTTAGCTAGCTTGATTCTTTCCCAGAAGCCTATCTTTTCACCTAACTACCTACCGCCTTCTTGTATTTATCGGCTACGCCTGGGTTGTTTAGAAGCAATTAAGGAGCTAATTGTGAAGATTTCTGAGGACCGGGTATTATAGTAAAAAGTAAAGAGCTAATGGCTAATTGCCCAAGCAGCTGCTAGTGTTTATGAAGGAGGAGCAAACATGCCAGGGGATCTACCAGGCGTAGACAGCAATGAGGACGAGGAGGTGTGTGTGTGTGTGTGTGTGTGTGTGTGTGTGTGTGTGTGTGTGTGTGTGTGTGTGTGTGTGTGTGTGTGTGTGTGTGTGTGTGTGTGTGTGTGTGTGTGTGTGTGTGTGTGTGTGTGTGTGTGTGTGTGTGTGTGTGTGTGTGTGTGTGTGTGTGTGTGAGAAGTCGGGGGGGGTTCATCATTGCTGTGGATCCCAGGGACGGCTCTCACTGGGCAGATGCCAGGTGAGTGAGACAGGCTGGAGAATATGAAGCTTTAACTCAGAATAGTGTCTGCTTGAATAATGATCACCTCTGATGGCCTCTGGTGCTGCATCTCAAAGGAGTCCATGTTTTCTTCCATGTTTGTATGGGAAGGGTATATCCCAATGTTTATACCACCCCATCTACTCCCCCATTCTCCCTCACCAATTCTGCCAGACCCCCCTTTGGGCTAGCAGGGCCTCGTGGATGACAGTTAGCATGTGGCAGAGCTCTCTGAAGTGGAAGGGATCCAGGAGGCTGCGTTTCTGTGCCAGCTTCACCAAGCTGGGATTTCACCCACTTCACAGTGTCTGCCAATGGCTGGGACTGTGAATGAAAGCATTTGAAACAATGCCTGCTTCTGCAGTGTCAGATCAGTGGTCTTCAGCAGTAGTTAGATGCGGCCTAAGGTGCTTTGGCGTCCGTCTGAAAGAATCCCAGCAGCGATTCTTTGGTCACATTGGGGCGAAAAGGAAGTGCTAAAGGGCGAGCAACTGCATTTTCAACCAGCAGTGGATGGTTGAGATGAAGAGGAGAAAGAGGAGAAGAGAGCATCAAAGCAGGACAGTTGTGGTTTGAGTTGGCTTTCTTTTTCATTATATTCTCCCGGCATATTTTACTGGTGTGATTTCAGGATTCTGAACAAGTCAAACATTTAATTTGCTCAAGTCTCCAGTTGCTTACAGGGACACAAGTCACATTTGTTTTAAAGTCTTTATGATGAAATAGACTTTTTTCATGCCTTTTTGACGTGCCACATAGGAACACTAGGAACACTAGGAACAGGAACACTAGGAACACTAGGAACAGGAACACTAGGAACACTAGGAACAGGAACACTAGGAACAGGAACACTAGGAACACTAGGAACAGGAACACTAGGAACAGGAACACTAGGAACACTAGGAACAGGAACAATAGGAACAGGAACACTAGGAACACTAGGAACAGGAACACTAGGAACACTAGGAACAGGAACACTAGGAACAGGAACACTAGGAACAGGAACACTAGGAACACTAGGAACACTAGGAACAGGAACACTAGGAACAGGAACACCAGGAACACTAGGAGCACTAGGAACAGGAACACTAGGAACAGGAACACTAGGAACACTAGGAAAACTAGGAACAGGAACACTAGGAACACTAGGAACACTAGGAACACTAGGAACAGGAACACTAGGAACACTAGGAACAGGAACACTAGGAACACTAGGAACTAGAGATGTTAAGATTCACCGATTCGCATCGGTGCACCGGCATAAACGTTCAAGAGGCGAGTGCACCGGTTGAAAGAGTGCACATCGGCTACAGTTTGGGTTGAACTCGCGATGCATCGATTGCGTAGCGTCTTTGCATCGGTAAAAAAACGATTCATTCATATAAAATCCCCTTATCTTGTCAACGTTCAGCAGAGACGATCTTTGATATTTGCTTCGCCACTACGGAGAACGAGAGTCTCAGTTATCAACACACACGGAAGTTGAGGAGAAAGAGAAACACAGCGCAGCGAAAAATACCTACAAATCAAACGTTTGGCAACACTTCGGCTTGTTCAAGAAAGACGGTGTAATAGTCATTTATGCTATATAGTTGACCGCAGGTCATGGAGAGTAATAAGGTATCCGTAGACCTTTGTATGAGGTATCTTTATTACTTAACAGGTCTACAGCCATGATACATAGATCCGTCCTAGATGCGGACTTGCATACACACAGTATCACTCCGCAGCCGCACCCCATCAGTAACGTCCTGATGGTATATGTGCGCGGCACTATTACTACAGACGGTCAACTTGAAAAATCACTCGCAAATTGTTAACGATGCCGAGCCGCTTTAAAGTACACAAGTAGTACGAGGAACTTAGCGACGCACATAAAGAGGCGACATGGGGTCTGCGGCTGAAAAGAGAAACCTGAAAGTGAGACATATGAGTTAAATCACTCAGTGAGGTGTTCTGTCAGAGAGAGGTGTTTAGCTTACAGCAGCCTGTGACGGCCAATAATAATTTAAATGTCTTCCTTACTGTAAGCAGTTATGAAATACCTGTTTGTGAAAGGTTATTTGTTTTCTTTATTGTTCAGATAGAAACCAATGCTTTCTGCTCACTGGTGTGTTAGCCTCTGAGTGTTAAGCACATCAGGCTGGCAGCTGTATGGGCATTGCTCTATGGTAGCTGTTATTTGCACATTGTTAATCATGAGCAATGCATCCTTACATTGTTTAACTGTGAGGTGTTATACAATTGTACTCTGGAGAGCTTTTAAAGGTAAAAAAATAAACGGCATGATGGGATGTGCAGTACCAAATATGTAAAGCACTTTTTTGTTAATGTATGATTTGCTGCATATAAGGAATAAAACAAAAATCCTCTGTCGTACCATATTGAAGTATCATTATTTTTGCATCGTGTTGAATCGCATCGTATCGCCCCGAATCGCATAATGTTGAATCAAATCGTATCGAACTGTATCGCAACAGGGGTGAATCGTATCGCATCGCATCGCCTGGTGTTTCAAAGGTATCGTTAATGTATCGTATCGTGGTAACGTATCGAGATGCGCATCGCATCGGCCTCAGTGATGGAGATGCACATCCCTACTAGGAACACTAGGAACAGGAACACTAGGAACACTAGGAACACTAGGAACAGGAACACTAGGAACACTATGAACACTAGGAACAGGAACACTAGGAACAGGAACACTAGGAACACCAGGAACACTAGGAACACTAGGAACACTAGGAACACTAGGAACAGGAACACTAGGAACACTAGGAACACTAGGAACAGGAACACTAGGAACACTAGGAACACTAGGAACACTAGGAACAGGAACACTAGGAACACTAGCAACACTAGGAACACTAGGAACACTAGGAACAGGAACACTAGGAGCACTAGGAGCACTAGGAACACTAGGAACACCAGGAACACTAGGAACAGGAACACTAGGAACACTAGGAACAGGAACACCAGGAACACTAGGAGCACTAGGAACACTAGGAACACCAGGAACACTAGGAACAGGAACACTAGGAACACTAGGAACAGGAACACTAGGAACCCTAGGAACACTAGGAACACCAGGAACACTAGGAACACTAGGAACAGGAACACTAGGAACACTAGGAACAGGAACACTAGGAACACTAGGAACACCAGGAACACTAGGAACACTAGGAACAGGAACACTAGGAACACTAGGAACAGGAACACTAGGAACACTAGGAACAGGAACACTAGGAACACTAGGAACACTAGGAACACCAGGAACACTAGGAACACTAGGAACAGGAACACTAGGAACACTAGGAACAGGAACACTAGGAACACTAGGAACAGGAACACTAGGAACACTAGGAACACCAGGAACACTAGGAACACTAGGAACACTAGGAACACTAGGAACACTAGGAACAGGAACACTAGGAACACTAGGAACAGGAACACTAGGAACACTAGGAACACTAGGAACACTAGGAACACCAGGAACACCAGGAACACTAGGAACACCAGGAACACTAGGAACACTAGGAACAGGAACACTAGGAACACTAGGAACACTAGGAGCACTAGGAACACTAGGAACAGGAACACTAGGAACACTAGAAACACTAGGAACACTAGGAACACTAGGAACACTAGGAACAGGAACACCAGGAACACTAGGAACACCAGGTACACTAGGAACACCAGGAACACTAGGAACACTAGGAACAGGAACACTAGGAACACTAGGAACACCAGGAACACTAGGAACACTAGGAACAGCAACACTAGGAACACTAGGAACACTAGGCACACTAGGAACACTAGGAACAGGAACACCAGGAACACTAGGAACACCAGGTACACTAGGAACACCAGGAACACTAGGAACACTAGGAACAGGAACACTAGGAACACTAGGAACACTAGGAACACTAGGAACACCAGGAACACTAGGAACACTAGGAACAGCAACACTAGGAACACTAGGAACACTAGGCACACTAGGAACACTAGGAACAGGAACACTAGGAACACTAGGAACACTAGGAACACTAGGAACACCAGGAACACTAAGAACACTAGGAACACTAGGAACACTAGGAACACTAGGAACAGGAACACTAGGAACAGGAACACTAGGAACACTAGGAACAGGAACACTAGGAACACTAGGAACACTAGGAACACTAGGAACAGGAACACTAGGAACACTAGGAACAGGAACACTAGGAACACTAGGAACACTAGGAACACTAGGAACACGAGGAACACTAGGAACAGGAACACTAGGAATACTAGGAACAGGAACACTAGGAACATTAGGAACTCTAGGAACACTAGGAACACTAGGAACACTAGGAACAGCAACACTAGGAACATTAGGAACATTAGGAACACTAGGAACACCAGGAACACTAGGAACACTAGGAACACTAGGAACAGCAACACTAGGAACAGGAACACTAGGAACACTAGGAACAGCAACACTAGGAACACTAGGAACACTATGAACACCAGGAACACTTGGAACACTAGGAACACTAGGAACAGGAACACTAGGAATACTAGGAACAGGAACACTAGGAACATTAGGAACTCTAGGAACACTAGGAACACTAGGAACACTAGGAACAGCAACACTAGGAACACTAGGAACATTAGGAACACTAGGAACACTAGGAACACTAGGAACACTAGGAACAGCAACACTAGGAACACTAGGAACACTATGAACACCAGGAACACTTGGAACACTAGGAACAGCAACACTAGGAACACTAGGAACATTAGGAACACTAGGAACACCAGGAACACTAGGAACACTAGGAACAGCAACACTAGGAACACTAGGAACACCAGGAACACTATGAACACCAGGAACACTTGGAACACTAGGAACAGCAACACTAGGAACACTAGGAACACTAGGAACATTATGAACACCAGGAACACTAGGAACACTAGGAACAGCAACACTAGGAACAGGAACACTAGGAACACTAGGAACACTAGGAACACTAGGAACACTAGGAACAGGAACACTAGGAACACTAGGAACAGGAACACTAGGAACACTAGGAACACTAGGAACAGGAACACTAGGAACACTAGGAACACTAGGAACACTAGGAACAGGAAAACTAGGAACACTAGGAACAGGAACACTAGGAACACTAGGAACACTAGGAACACTAGGAACACTAGGAACAGCAACACTAGGTACACTAGGAACACTAGGAACACTAGGAACACTAGGAACACCAGGAACATTAGGAACACTAGGAACACTAGGAACACGAGGAACACTAGGAACAGGAACACTAGGAAAACTAGGAACAAGAACACTAGGAACACTAGGAACACCAGGAACACTAGGAACACTAGGAACACTAGGAACACTAGGAACAGGAACACTAGGAACAGGAACAGTAGGAACACTAGGAACACCAGGAACACTAGGAACACTAGGAACACTAGGAACACCAGGAACACTAGGAACAGGAACACTAGGAACACTAGGAACACTAGGAACACTAGGAACACCAGGAACACTAGGAACAGGAACACTAGGAACACTAGGAACAGGAACACTAGGAACAGGAACACTAGGAACAGGAACACTAGGAACAGGAACACTAGGAACACTAGGAACAGGAACACTAGGAACACTAGGAACAGGAACACTAGGAACACTAGGAACACCAGGAACACTAGGAACACTAGGAACACTAGGAACACTAGGAACACCAGGAACACTAGGAACACTAGGAACACTAGGAACACCAGGAACACTAGGAACACTAGGAACACTAGGAACACTAGGAACACCAGGAACACTAGGAACACCAGGAACACTAGGAACACTAGGAACACTAGGAACACCAGGAACACGAGGAACAGGAACACTAGGGAACACGATGTTGTTAACACTGGCTTAACCGTCCAAATAAAGCCATTACAGTGAGCCGGCCCAGCATTGAGAAAACCAGCAGCGTGGAACTACCTCACCTAACTGAATGCGTATCTTCGTTATTCAGGTAAACCTTAATATTTGCTGCTCTACCCGCCAAGTATGCATTTTTATTTTGTAAGTCATTTCCGAAAACTCAAATAAGAAAGATTGTGCCATCCAAACCGTTTGATTGACAGATGACCTCTAGAGAGCGCGATACAGAAACCAATGAATGAGCTTAGCAGCAAGGACGCAAAGATTAAGAATCAAGATTTAAGCAATACCTTTATTTAAAAAAAGCATACCCTATTTTATTAGGCTAACCTCCAAAACGTAAATGAAATAACATAATTTTAGTATATCCAATTAACCTCTGTCTCGACCCCCTTAGGGCTTCACTTAACATAGATTCAACTAAGGTTGTCTTCACTGCAGCTCCGCTTTCAGAGTCACAGAATAAGTGCAGGACCTTTCTGTTGTGTTCTCTATCGCCTCCATTTAAGGGCCAACCTGTGACATACTTCATTAAAGTAAACCCCTATACATATGTGCTTGAAGTCATCATCATCTAAAATGTATAGGAGACGCCAATTGCACAATTTAGACGCAGTAGCAGTCGTGGAGGAAGCTAAAGTGGCGGGGCGGTGTGTCTGCGTAGCTCACTGTAGCAGCAGCCTACTTTGACTGCTCATTTATTCTGTTTAGAATAGCAAAGCCGATGATAAATGTCCCGCAGAGTGCACATGT
The DNA here is from genome assembly GCF_949606895.1 of Notothenia rossii. Classification (NCBI taxonomy): domain Eukaryota; kingdom Metazoa; phylum Chordata; class Actinopteri; order Perciformes; family Nototheniidae; genus Notothenia; species Notothenia rossii. The sequence continues at coordinate 81,824,353 of NC_136909.1, forward strand.
GCTAAAATATTCATCAATTGGAGGCCCCCTAATTTGCGGAGGAGGAAAACCAATAAATTCAGATGTGAGCGGCAGTCATGTTATATTTATATGAATATGCAAGACCATGGGTGGGACATTAAGATGAATCTGGCTCGTATGCGCTTTTAACCAATGCTAATGTTCTTGTGTTGGACGGAGACGTGTGAGAGGAAGGTGAGAAACAAAGTGGGCTACGCTCTCATGAAGGACCTCGATGGAAATTCAACCACAATTTCCCTAATGCTGAGTTTTCAATGTTAATGTCTGTAGCGATGAATCAGAAGTGTATTTGCATGAGCCTCTGATTAAAGGAAAAGTGCTGGGACTCTTTCCCTTTCGTTTTTCCAACATATATAATGACATCAAAACTGCCCCTCAGCGTTTTGGTTGTGGTGAAATTTGTCATTATCAAGGCATCAACTTGTTTTTCCTTCTCCCAAACCACATGGTTTCAAATCCAACTTGATTAATCTTCAGAGCGTTTTCGTCAAGCAGGTTTTTCTAATTTTCTTCCCGCTCTCTTTCCTCGTCTCTTTCTTTCCACTGTACTCTTTGTCTTGCACTCTTTCCTTCTGTCTCTGTTTTTCTGCCTGTGTTTCCCTCACTGTTCTGCTCAGGTGTGCGGGGGCCTCGAGGAGGAGGAGGGGGGTTTCTCCAGTCCTATACCCTGCAGAGCCACTCTCTCCTGGGGTAAGGATGACAGGAAGTCAGCCAGATGGCACAGAGCAGGTCTGCAGCATGTGACCTCCTCTCTGGAGAGGCAGGAAGCAAGGAGGAGAGGAGGGAGGAGCAAAGACGAGGAGGAGGGGGACTGAGATTAAGGAAAGGAGGTGAAGAGATGGAAGAAAGATGAGAGGAGTGCAGCCGACTGAGCCTCTAATATATCAGTGTTAGCGTTTGTTCCACCGGTAAGATCAGGAGCTTTCAGATTGTGATTTATGGTGAAATATTTGATTCAGAAGCCAATAACATCTTCATACAAAGGAATGTACCCGGCTCTGTTTTATATCCAGAACGATACAACACAGTGATTGCAGTCGTTTCATGAAAGCATTTTACATCTCGTGTTATTTGGAAAAAAATCGTTTTAGTGAGCAGGAAGTGATGAAATACAAATATTTTGTATACGATATTGCTCGGAAAACCGTTGTTTTATTGTGTAAGAACCCTGTCCTGGTGCTGTGAATGCTCATTAGTCCACTTATTATGAATCCATTACTGACACATTCCCTAACAAGTGCACTATTTATACTCATTTGAGTAACATTTGCTATAAAATACATTATTTTGTAAAACAGTCAGTCATGAGAGATGGACTTAAATGTTGTTAATTTCGGCTTTTTATGTGATTTGTTTCCAGGAAGAACAATATACTGTAAAACAACACCATAGCCTTCTCATTTAAAAAGACACATCTTAAAGTCACCCATGCTGTTTCGTGAATCTCTGGAAAAGTTAGGTGCAAAAACATTTAGATTTTTTCCTTGATTCATTTAATCAAAAAGTTATAACTGGTTCTGCATACACCACGTTTCCAAGAGGACGTTCGCTAACACATATGGATTCTTTCTGAATCCACTGCAAGAGAAACGTTTCTATAAACTACTACACCCTAAATCAAACGCTTATTTGCATCTTTAACATATCCCGTTCTTTAAATTCAATCCTGTACAGAGTCCGTACAGTGAAACGGACAATTTTGTGACCTGGAAAAAAAACACAACTTCCTTTCATCCTGATGGAAGTCACATCACAAGTTACTAGCTCCAATTTGCTATTGACATCCTCAGTGTAAGGGGGGGGGAAATAAATTGACACATTTTCCCCATTTATTATTATTAACATTCCCGTGCACACACAGATTTGCTCATCACATTGCACAAACTTTCATTTCTGCTCCCCCCGTCCGCCCCAAACACCCCATCCCCCCCCCCCCCCCCCCTCTGCTCCCCTCCGGCCCGGGGTTGCCTTTGATCTAAATTTGGCCTCGGCAGAAGTCTTGTACAGAGTCATTTTCATATGGAGGCTTTGAACACACTGATGGAGGGCCGTCGCTGCCGCGCTCACTTTTATCCTCTGAGCCCTTTCCCCTCGGATCCCGGAGAGCATATGGCGAACACCCCTCACCGGAGTTTCCTCCAACAAGGGGGGCCCGCCCACTCCTAACAACCTCTATTCCCAGAGTCCTGCCATCACTCTGGGAGCTACATTAGATACAGTGTTATAGCTGTGACAGCTTACAAGGCTAACATAGTTTTAATTAGCTTTTAAAGATCAAATTTTTGGCAATTGGCAACATCAAGATAAATGGTCAATTGATAACTTGATCTCACCCACTTCCATCTTTGTTTCAGGTTCCATGAAGGCGGCGTTCATACTGTAGTGAACCTGTATAGGGTGCTGAGTGTGTCACTCAAGCATCCCCCGTCCCTCTGCCAATCACAGAGCTGCACAGTGATGCTCTTTTCACGAGGGCCACATACAGACAAATATACGAAGGGCTGGGCCACTCACTAGAGGTATACTGCCTCAGTCATAAGTTCAGTTATAAGTTAGCAAAATCAATCAAATGTAGGTAAATGATGCTCGTGTGTGTTGGCAGCTCATCCGTTAAAACCGAAGCCTCAGATTGCTTATCGTGAGAGGAAATATGAAGGGTGTATTTCAAGCTTGTTTTGTAAATAAGTCATTGGACTTTTTTCTTATCAACTAAGATATGTTGGAAAATGTTTCCAACTTCACTTGACTGAATTTATTTGAAAAGTGGTCTTATTAATAACACATGAAAACTACTGTGTAATATATATATTTAAGAAGTACAATATAAGACAAGCACAAGTTTCATTTGTGGGCCATATTCCATTATACTTTTTGAATTTGGTGAGGGCCGATTCAAAATGGTCCGCAGGCCGCATTTGGCCCCCGGGCCTTAGTTTGGACACCCCTGGTTTAGATCTTATAGTGTAATATTAAATATCCTAAATATTAGGGTGGAAAACTAGATTTGCCCCATCAGATTTCCCATTTCTGCGAGTCCGTTCTGGGACATGAAGATCACCTTTCTCACTCTGCTCTTTCACTTTGCTGAAACAGAAACCCGCCCATTGTTTGCTAACAGAGAGCTGCAGTCTTTTGGTCTCCTCATGTCGAACTGAGCAGCCGTCATCTGCTGCCAACATGTCCATCACGAGACAACGACCAAAGCAGATCCACTGTATCAGAGGCTGGTATTCAAAGAGATCCGACTGAATGGATACCTTTTGAAAACCGATGTTCCCTTGATGCTCGCAGACAGTCCGGTCTGAGAGTTGTGTTTCACCTGTGGAGGTTTGTGTGGTCGGGACAAAGATTTAACAGTCACGGCAAAGTAGTTAAAGACATGTTGGGGCTAAATTGGGAGCAGAACAAAACTTTGTACATATATTTAATGAACAATAGGAGACGAACGGTTAGTTAAAGTTTGCAAAAAAGCTATCGCATAGTGTCTAAGCTGCAATATATATATATTTATTAGCGAGGTCATCTTTAGGAATTAGTTCTAGTACCGAAACATTGCTAGTAAAAGTAATGTATTAAGTTATAATATAGTAATATATTTTTACAAGTTAGACTCTGCAGGGCTGTATTTTGAGGCTTCATTGGGAGGAAGATATTTCATTCACCTTTAATTAACGTCGAGCAAAAGTTATAATCATTTAGAGTAAGAGATAAAACAATATTTTTATATTTCTCTACTGGTTTCTTAAGACTTTTATAAATACTCTGGACTCTTTATAGTAGTTTTGGGCTGAATTGAATGATTTTAAAGTCCCCTCAAGTGAACAGAACGGATTACTAAAATAACAATAAACCTTTAATTACAATTTAAACCTAATTAGAAGTGTCTAGACGGCCATTTCATTTACTTGCTTTCTGGGGATTGAGATTTGGATCTTTTTATTGTTAAATCCTTAACTGTACGTCTATGAACAAAAATACACATGTTCTCCGGAAGGGATACAGCATTTATCTCATTACCATTTCTTAAGTGTTTACAGCCATTGTCTTCCTTTGCAGTGCAAACACTGCGCTGCATGTAAAAGCGCTGCCGGGGTTGTTTTCATGCTTTTATCTTAAATACATTCTTTCCAGATTGTTCAGCCCTAGAAACTGGTAATTACCATATATTATCACCTCCACAAGCTCCACCACCAGGGTTGCCATGTTAGAGGTAATTATATCACTCCCAAGTTGTCTGTATAATCACTTAACAGAAGAAGCTGCCCTGCGTTTGTGAGAGCGCTGACACAATCTGAGAAAGGTTTCAAATGTTTCCTTCAGCCCGGGGGAAACGATATGTCAATATTTGTATATGTACAGTAATATGTGAGCTGTTAGTTGTGTATTGTTGCATTTATCTATTTTCACCGCCTGGTCTGAGGACGTTTATGACAAATAAGCAAAGTAAGACAGAAACACACTTGACCTCAACAAAAGGAGTGTGTGGAGGAGGAGACACACAGAAACAGGCAGTTGTTTTGGTGCAGAGAGGAGTTGTGAGGAAGTTCACCTTCAAATTGAGTTTTCATTCATAACTTTCCTGCCATGGGAAAGTGGAGTTTCAACCTCCCTGTTGTCCGTGGGTTGAATTTGACCCGCTTCTAAAAAAAAATATTTCCGAATAAGAGGTTTTCTCATCATATTGCCACAAAATCCAATGGAAGGTTTCATACGTTCTTTGCAAGAACAATTAATGTTCACTACTTTTCTAAAACTGTGTGTGTTCTATTTAATTGCATCTAGTGTTATTGTATTCTGCTTGATATGGTTTCAAAAAATAATCCTGACTAAGCTTTGAAAAATACCAGTCTGTGGTAATCCATCCAGGCGTGTTCCTCTGCTCCTCCACAGTCAAATAGTTACATTTTTTGCCTTTTTTTTTTTACTCAAAACTAAGGCAAGGCAAGGCACGTTTATTTATTTAGCACCTTTCAACACAAGGCAATTCAAAGTGCTTTACACAAAATGAAAGACATTAAGAAAATGGCATTTAAAAACAGTCATTAAAAATCAAAGATAACAAAATAAATATGAATACAAGTTACAGTGCAGTTTAAGATATGAATAGTTCAATTAAAAGCAGCGGCAACAAGAAAAGTCTTCAGCATGTATTTAAAAGTAGTCAGAGTTGCAGCGGACCTGCAGGTTTCTGGGAGTTTGTTCCAGGTATTTGGAGCATAATAACTAAATGCTGCTTTACCATGTTTAGTTCTGACTCTGGGGACCGAAAGCTGACCAGTCCCTGAAGACCTGAGAGATCTGGATGGCTCATAATTTATCAGGAGATCAGAAATGTATTTTGGGCCTAAACCATTCAGTGCTTTATAAACCAGCAGCAGTATTTTGAAATCTATTCTTTGACACACAGCAAGCCAGTGTAAAGACTTCAGAACAGGAGTGATGTGATCCACTTTCTTAGTGTCAGTGAGGACTCGAGCAGCAGCGTTCTGAATCAGCTGCAGCTTTCTAATAGATTTTTTAGTGAGACCTGTGAAGACACCATTGCAGTAGTCCAGTCTACTGAAGATAAAAGCATGGACACGTTTCTCCAAATCCTGCTGTGACATTAGTCTTTTAATCCTAGATATGTTCTTTAGGTGATAGTAGGCTGATTTAGTAACTGTTTTAATGTGACTGTTGAAGCTCAGGTCAGAGTCCATGACTACACCTAGATTTCTGGCTTTATCTGTTGTTTTGAACATTGCAGACTGAAGCTCAGCGCTAACCTTTATACGTTCTGCCTTGGCTCCAAAAACCATTACCTCAGTTTTATTAAGGTTTCATTTTGTTTAAATGAGGTCTACTCACTATAAATTTAAAAAGACAAGTTAACCGGTGATAATGAGTTGGAATAAACCCAGATTCGGGTGATCATTTATGAGACATGTGGATAAAAAGTTGAACCTGGAAAACAGTTGTGTCGTTGACGAAAGGACGACACAAAGGATAAGCAGTTAATGTTATTGGTTATTTCTTGTTGTTTAATTCTTCTTAAAAATCATATGCCTTCACTTTGATAGGTTGTCTCAAAACCTTTGATTCTAGAATTGGAGGATTCCATTATGGGAACACTTAAATATATTCTCAGATCTGTGATTCCCAATGTTCAGGAAACTAAAATCCAAAATGAATGTGTTTTGGATTGTAACTCTAGAGCTACATCTATTCTTAACCTCTCCCTTACCTCGGGCCATTTGAGGGTTTGTAGATTGTAAACAGCACAGCCATGTTGAGACACATCAGTCTCCCTCAGCGCACCACAGACACCATTATCATTCCAACGCTTATTTCAGCTGACTGTGATATTGTGCTGCTTTTCCGTGTTTGGTGTTGTCTGGTTCCATCGCGCCAGCTGTTGGGATATTTATAACTGTGGTTGCTGATCTAAATGAGCTAGTAATTAGGCAGCAATGCTTTTGAGGAGACATCCGCTCCTTCCCATCCATCCACCCTCCTTCCCTCCCTCCCTCCCTTCTCTCCATCCCTCTTTTCGCCTTCCTTCTCCCTGCTGTCCCCGAACACACCGGGAGACAAGCGGGAGATAAAGGGGAGACTTGACTTCACTGAATAATTGAAGGGGTTTTTACAAGTGAGACAGCTCGCTATCTGACCCCCATAAAGGCAGCGCACTGGGCCCCTATCAGAGATGCACACATGCATGTGCTCACAAATGCACAGTGGGTGTCTTCAGGTTAAAGGCAGGGTCTAAACAAGCCAGACAGTCTTTAATTGGCTGCAGCTTCCCCTACTGTCAGCGCTGACCCTCTGCGGAGAGAACAACAAATCCCAGACACCAGAGGACCAGAGGAGTTGTGTTTGCTCTTTGCTCAAGCTGCCCCCTCCTCCTGTCATTATTAAAGAAGGTAGAAACATGCCTGTAAGCTGGGGTCCCCCCCCTCTCCCCCCCCCCCCCCCTCTCCCTCTCCCCGGTGAGCACCCCTTTACCTCATGCTAATTTCCAACTTTCAAAGCTTATAAACTTTATCTAATTATACACAAGTCGATAGACTCCCTCGCCCGGATTTTTGGCAGGTTGCGGTGTTAATTTATGAAAAACAAATCTAAAATATGCAGATGTCTTTTGTTTGAAGCAGCTGTTTGGTCCTGTTGCCAGGTTTCAATCAGGCGGTCTCTGGGGATGCCTGTGTGTGCGATCTGTGGCCAAGGCCCCTCGTTTGATGTCTGACGGGGACGGAGGGACAGGGCTGGAGCACCGGGGCTCACCTACAGCCATGATACAATTACTGTACAGCATCAGTGTGTGTGTGTGTGTGTGTGTGTGTGTGTGTGTGTGTGTGTGTGTGTGTGTGTGTGTGTGTGTGTGTGTGTGTGTGTGTGTGTGTGTGTGTGTGTGTGTGTGTGTGTGTGTGTGTGTGTGTGTGTGTGTGTGTGTGTGTGTGTGTGTGTGTGTGTCTACAATGACATCATATTTCATGATATTTTCAGGATTATAGGGAAGTTTCTGCAATATTTACATTATGTCTCCTGGTGTGTATCATCAAACCATCAAATAAAATATGTTTCTGTCTTTAAAAATGGTAGCTATTTTGTGAAAAAAAGACTGAACAAAATGCACTTATTGACTTCTATGTGCAAGAGTGTGAATTTCAGACCAAATTTGAGAATTTGATTATATTTCAATGGCCAATTATAGACAATTATCTTTCTCTTTTTGACCTTTGATTAAACAGAGGATCCAGCAAAGTGGATAACAGCGGATTCCTGTATGATAGTTTTAGAATTATAAGTACGTGAACTCTTTGACACACTCATTTATAAACTTTGATCCTCTAATAATTAAAGAAAGCAAATCAAGAAAGACGAAACAAAGAGAAGAAGTTTTAAACGTCGGGATGCCAAGACACATTTGCATCGCCCGTGTTCTGACAAACGCTGTCAGACCATTCATTGCTAATTTATGGCGCTCATTAAGTGACGCGGAACCCGCAAAAAATCGGAGCAATTATCATTTATCTTGATATATTATTTACTAGGGATCATTTTCCTGCTTGGTTGGGGACTGAGAGATGTGGAGGGGAGGAGGTATGATGGGGGGGGAGGGGGGGACCACAGGGGTTTGGAGACAGCTGGCACGAGAGAGACAGAAGAGAAGAAGGAGAGAGGGAAGACAAGAAAGAGACAATGTGATGAGCCTGTTTGAAATGATGAGGATTTTAATGACATGTATTTACTCAAGGTTGCACCAGGTGGAATTTTGTATAAAAGGGTTAAATGTTAAATATTTGGCTACAACAGAAACAAGCCAGTTGTGTAAATGAATCTCTTGGTCACTAGTAAGAAAGTCATATCATTAAAAACATTTGTTACATATTATGTCTAGCAAGACTTGGGTGCCAAGACTCCTCTAACTCACAAATTCACTTCTTATTGACATAAAAAACAATATCAAATCAATATTGAATACATGCCACATAAACTAGTAAGAGATGTAGAAAATATCATCGACTGGCCTGTTCACTCTTTTAAAAGACCATATTCAACTTAAATGTCCTTCTTTAAATGTAAGAAGACACACTCATTGGCTCCAGCTGATATTTAAATGCATTTATCTTAACTATCCCCCTTATTTAAAGCAGTATTTCGTACCCTAATCGTCAAATCATCAAGTTAGACATTCTGTTCAGATTTATTTCTCTGTCCCCTCTGCAAAAAAATCGATTGGCAGAAGAGCGTTCAAAGCCCCAACAGACTGGAATACTTGACCTGCTGCTGTTAGATCTCTTGCATCATTGGGTATGTTTAAACATGAATTGTTATCTCACTTTCAACTGGTCTGCACTTGTTATTGATGAAACTGATATGCTCGACTGTCTCATTGTAATGATTGTGTGCATTGCTTGAATTGTACTTAACAGAGTGTATGTGGTTTGTTGCTATTGTCGGGACCCCCTTGAAAACGAGATGGTGTATCTCAAGGGGTTTATCCATACTTGTCAACCCTCCCGATTTTCGCGGGAGACTCCCGATTTCGTTGCCCTCTCCCGGTTTCCTCCCGGGGTCATATTTCTCCCGATTTCTGACAAAATCAGATTTACTAAGGAATGTTTCCACCCGGACTTTAATACAGCTACACCATTGTTTGGTTTCCATGGTAACACGTCTCTTTAGTAACGCGCGCAACTGAAAGTCTGAGAGGGTGAGGCAGATAGTCACAGAAGACAGAACAAAAATCGACAACTACTCTACTCTCTTCTCACTCCTTTCCTGCCCACACATATGCTCCATCAAGGATGGTGCTACAGGCCGCAAGGCATTGCACTTAGAACTACAATATAAGCATGTTAATCTAACAGCTCCGGCGATCCACTAGCACCCCCCCCCCTCCCCCATTTTGCATTTTGAGATGCTCCCGATTTCTGAGGTCTCAAGGTTGGCAAGTATGGGTTTATCCCAATGAATAAAAATGTCTATATATTCACAATTATAATTTGTACGTTTCTATACAGATCCCATAACGTCATTTTAACATCTATTAAACAGAAAAAACTGTCACTCGAAATACTGGCATCCACTACGCTACTGTTAACGTTAGAAATGGGTTTGATACAAAGGCAAATCTCTTGGCTTACAACACAATCAGTGCCTCCAGAGTAAACAGTGCTAAGGGTTTTAGTCTCTCAAAGTATTCTGTATGATGAAAGAAAACACAAACAATGGAACCACAACGCCGATTGGAGACATCCACTTTTAAACTAGGAAATGCTTTTCATTTTGTTCAACATAAACAATACCACTGGTGTGGTAAAGAGGCACCCAGTTGTCTTGATTAGTGCTCTTAATGTTTGTTTTCTGTGATGATGCCTCGGCAGGATTTGTTTTTAAAGTTCAAATAGTGGTGGGAATATAGCTATCACTGTCTCTATCTGCTGTGTTCTATAAGCAGAATGTATTTCTGTATTTCTCCTGAAATAATGGGGCAAGTCTTTGGAGGCTGATTACAGAAACACGTTTTCTCAAATTGTTGATGAGAAAGTTTTTATTATAACACGATCACAGGCAGATAATCTTCCCGCTATATCTCTGATGTCCTGATGTGTTTTTCTTCTGCTCCTCATTACACCAGAGATGGCTGTTAGTCATAACAATGTCACTGCAATGGCACTGTAATTAACAAGATGAATATTATGAACCCCCGCCTTGTTTTCTTTCTAGACACCCTTTATATTTTTCACTTTCTTTTTCTCTTTTTTTTAATCTCCTTTCTACACATCTTATTGTTACGTTTTCTCTTCCATCCATCCTTTTATTCAGGAGATTTGTTTATTTATTTCCTTTCCATTTCCCTTTCCCCCCTTTCTCTTTACCCAGTCTTAGTCTCTGCTCCACCCTTTCTTCCTTTCTCTCATCTCCAAGTTTTTCCCCCTTTTGTGGCTCGGTGACAGATGCCTAATTGAATGATGAATGGCCCTTTATTATGCTCTAATTGAACTGCAGGCTCTCTGATTGGCTGACACTTGTGCGGCTGGGCTCGTCTGATTGGTTGGACAGATTATGCCGAGGGTCCAGGGGTGGGTTGCTGGTTGGATGAGTGCGAGTGGCGGCTGGCAGGAGTGTTAGCCCTACTCTCCATCTGTCTCCTCACACACACACACACACACACACACACACACACACACACACACACACACACACACACACACACACACACACACACACACACACACACACACACACACACACACACACACACACACACACACACACACACACACACACAGTTACGAGTGATGAGCAACCTACCCCCCCATCACCACAGCCTTTCTTCTCACCTCACACACAGGGGAATGATGTGGGTGTTACAGAGTGCACATGTGAATCTTAATAAATTATGCAAAGGCCTACTGTTGAGGGGCCAAATATTAATTAGAGGCATTTTTGGTGTGTTAGTGTTGTCATATCGCTGTCACTTTGCCCTTGTAGTCCTGTCGTCGTACTTCAGTCCGGTCTAATGGCACTCCTCCCTCCTGCTTCACCCAAGCAATCTCACACATGCACTCAAACACACACACATGAGTTTAATCTCACACAAGAGCAAGGACACATACATGCACTTACACGCACTGAAACACATGCAGTCCACGTCCAAACACGCATTAAAGGCACAAAAATACGGACACACACTGGTGGGTGTCTTGGACCGGCCCTGACCTGACAAGCGGGCGATGAAGATTAATGCATCCTCCCTGAGTGACAGGCTGGGGAATTGAAGGGCAGAGGGCCTCATTAATCAAGAGCCTGACAGGTGCCATTCAGGCCCCTGAACAACCGCAGCCTCAACTCCCACCACCCACACACACACAGAAACACACACACACACACACACACACACACACACACACACACACACACACACACACACACACACACACACACACACACACACACACACACACACACACACACAGAAACACACACACACACACACACACAGAAACACACACACACCAACAGACACGCATTAAGACAGAAGCCTCACCAGCCTCCACACATTCCTCACTATCTCAGCCCTCACTCTCTCTCCTCCTTTTCCTGCTGCATCCACTTTTCCAGTCGAGCAGGCCGGCGGTAAGCACAAGCAGACTTAATCATGCACTGCCAGAATTAAAACTCATTCCTCAGAGCCAGGCTGCCGGCACGAAAATAAGAAAATCAATCCGGCGCTTGGCAGGGCTGCCCATACTCACCGGCTACGGGTCTTTTCAGTTCTCATTTGTAGGGGCCTTGGAGCTGAAGGGCCCTGAGCGGCCAGGCTTTATGATCATTCATTGTAATTTACCAATAACGCCATGTCCCGGGATCATTACCGGCCAACCGTGAATGATTAATTCCCTAATTCTCCCCGAATTTCTTCTTGGATTCAGGTCCAGAGGGCTATAGGGGAGGATGTATCTGTGTTATCTTTGGTCAAATGAGCTCACTTATAAAGATATTCTTTAAGCAGGGAAGCAATGCATTTTCATTTAGCTATAAAAGATAATAGCTAAATGCTATGGCTTCTAATTGATTTAACTTTTTAAAATCCAAATCATCAGTAAGGATGAAGGATGTTTAAGCTATGAGATAATTGAGACACATTGTGGAAAAGTGGATATATTTAAATGTTTTAGCTACTCGTGTTACTTTGTATAATATGATTAACTTCTTATTATAATTGAACTCCGAGTGAGCAACAGAGAAAAGGGAAAAGGATGAGTTAACAAGGAAACATGTCAAATATCTCTTGACAATTTCTGTTTTTGTAATAACCAGGAAAGAGACCAATTCTGTCTTGATCTGTGTTAAGTGAGGCACATTTCATCATATCTGCTCTCAGCAATAAAACCAGGAGGACCTGTATCTCTCCACCTGCCTCCCAATGCTCCTGCGTTCATTTTGCAACCTGCTTTTATTAGCTAATGGAACTTAATATTTCATGAGCTATTAATGGAAACCCAGCTTGTAATTAGTACTGTGTCTGAGAAACACGGGCATGTATCTTCATTAGGCATAAGAGCAAGTCTTTTCATCTTCATTACAACCACTCCGCATCATTTTTCACTCTCTTATTACGCCTTTGTTTTTGATACCCGCTTGTCGCCGCATGCTCGTTATGCAGTGGGCGACAGGGGCAGGAACACAAAAACATGGCCGATGTTGAGTAACGATCCTGAAGGGACGCTCTCCCCTCTTTCTCTGTGATTAAGGTGCAGCGGATTTTCCTTTTTTCAAGTTTAATGTGAACTTATAATAATATGACGCCATTGAAACTTCTATTTCTTTATTCAGAGCTGGCAGTGGGTGGCTTTTCCCATCTTCACTCTGCTTTAAATGGACTGGCATATCCATTGTATATGTCCACGCTCAAATATAGCCTGATGAAATGAGAGGTATTAAGCAAATTGTGTTCGGATCATTCAGCACGTAAGCTCTTCATCTCAGCGAAGCAGCTACATAGCTAATGACAGACACAACCATTGACCTTTGGACACTCCACTCACTGTAATAGCATTTGAAATGTCAAGCCCCAGTGTAATAAACTATGCATACGCCTGTAGATGGTGTTTTTACAGAACAAATTACTCCCGGCGATGTAAAAGAGACATTTTCTTTGAACCTTTTTTACATTTTTTGACATATAGCATGACGTGCTGTGATGACATTATCCCACATTTACATTAAAAACAGGGAATTGCTATCCTAAATACTACATAGACATACTTATCTTCTAAATGTCCATTTTTACTTTCTAGCAGTCCGGTGTGATTGTTAGAAGTTTATCGCTGCTCATATCTGGAAACACACAGACGACAATTTCCAGCCAAAGGCCTCAAGGGCGCGCATCATCGTAAGGCAGCCATCGGTCTTTACCATGGCGATTCATGGGGCCTCCATTTCCAGTTGTATTATCTTAATTGTCCTGGCAAGTATGTTCAGCGGTTATATTATCAATTTATGGCCCCTCTTGCCACCCCATTAATCCCGCAGTTAAAACACTGTAACCAGTGGCTCAAACTCACTGCGGAGGAGCATTAAGCTGTCCCAGGACCGCCTGTGGCCCCGGAGGCGAGATGGAAGAAGGAGGGCTGCCATCTTTCTGCAGGTATGTTGTCATAGCTGAGACTTTCATTGGAGTCAAATGATTATACGTTGAAATAGAGGCAATATAGGAGAAGATAATGTCTACATTTCTACTGTCGTTATTATCATCCCTCATTGTTAATGAAGACCTCAGGGTGTGTCTGAGGGTAGCAACAGGGTTATTCATGCTCATTGGATATTGAGTGGGAGATTTCTTTGTCACAAAATATATCAAAACAAAGTGAACTTGGTTTCACCGTGAAGAAGAAATGAACTGCCATCCAAACTATTTAACAGCAATATTGTCGTTTGAGAAATGAAAGGTATAAGGATGTGAGAACTTACCTTTGGAAGCAGTTTAACATACTAGCTGCTTTTTGAGACTTCCACCCACATTTAGAGGTCATTCACATCAGACACGGACAACCATCTTTAAGCAGAGACAGAGGTTATGATCTTTCTCTACGAACACCTGTTACCTTGTGACTAAAGTTGACAATTAACAGCCAACTGAAAAAAAACTCCATCTGCTGTGACATGCAGGTGGAAGGTCTCCGCAAAAAGCCAGAAGATAGGAGTTACAATTATTTTGTGACAACAAGAAGAAATCACATTTGTTTCTCTAAGCTGATAATTTAGTTGCAGTAAGAAAGCAGTTATGTCATTTTTCTTTCCAAAATTAACTAAAATGACTTTTGAAAGGGGAGTTTTTCCAAAATGTGGTCTTTTAATTTAAAATACCAGACCTTAAAATGCCTTTACTGTCCAATTTATTTTGCGTTTACCTATATTGGTTGTTAAAGGATGTCTGTTTCTCTTGGTCACTCTGTATATTTTGAGACTTGTTGTTCGAAGCTGTGGCTTCTTATGGTGAGAACTGTGAGACACACACGTACACAGCCTGAAGGTGATGTCATATGCCAAAGGTCAAAGGTCCAATGCCCGATCCAATTACAGGCTTGTCATATACTGCACATGATCCAGATGACTGGAAAGTCACCTGCTGTTTTACAGAGATGTGCTCTTCCTCTGAGGCTCATCCACAGATCAGTGCAAGTAACAGCAGAAGCTAATTTACGTCTAAAAAACACTTGGTTTTTATTTTTTATCAAACAATATTCAAATTCATTGCTGGCATATTCATAAAAAAGGTACTATACTACTATATTTCAATATTCCAAGTTGACATTTGCAGATTTAAGATTTTCATAAAACAGTGATGTGAATGCCAAACATGCAAGCACCCTTCACGTGTGTTTGTTTGTGTGTGTGTGTGTGTGTGTGTGTGTGTGTGTGTGTGTGTGTGTGTGTGTGTGTGTGTGTGTGTGTGTGTGTGTGTGTGTGTGTGTGTGTGTGTGTGTGTGTGTGTGTGTGTGTGTGTGTGTGTGTGTGTGTGTGTGTGTGTGTGTGTGTGTGTGTGTGTGTACTATCTATTTCGCCTCCATCCCTCTCCAACCCTCCTCGCGTCTCCAGGCTGAAAACTGCACCAGCAGTAATTGCCTGACCTTTTACGGCAGCGAGATAGTCTCATTAAGCCTGATGGATAATGATGGCGCCTCTCCATGCTACGTGAACCTCTGTGATAATGAAACAACAGAACAGCCCCGCTGCTCCACCGGGGGTCACGGGAGGAGGCAGATAACCCAGAGAGAGCAGCTCGTTCCTGGCTAACGACAAGACCCAGAGCCCCCTGCGGTGTCACCCCTCTCCCGTACGTCCACGTGGGAGACGGCGGTGTCACGGTAATGTGCTGCTCCCGTCTCCCTTTCCACATTCCTGGCTTTGATTTGAGACCTTGATATTCCTGTGGTTGGTAAATCCTCCCATTGAGGAAGATGAGTCAGTTAAGAAGGGAGAGTGTGTGTGGAAATTAAAAGAGAGCGCAGGTGACATTTTCAGCAGTAGCTCATTTATTGTTCTGAGTCTAGCCACACATTAAACGACTCTGCAAAATATCACCAAAACAGAAAATTACGACAGAAAAACCCAATCAAGTACTTTCTTCAGTTACAGATTTATCAGAGCTACCTTCAACTTAGCTTGTGAAATCAAACGCTTTGTACCTAAAAGGATCCCATAGGCGTTACTTTGGTGTTACGTCATGTTTTAACGTGTGAACAGAAATACCAGGAGAGTCGGGCAGATGTCAAACACAGTCTGAACAGTACAGACAGCTCTAGGTTTAATCAGCGTGTGACTAAAACACCTGTGTTTGTGTTCAGAGCTTTTAACAATTCTCATCGTGACAGCTGTATAATTATTTCTGTTTAAAGACTGTGCAGCATGTCAACATCATTCTGTAGGAGGTTGCCTCGAAGTGACTAGGCTACAGGTTAAAACATTTTTTATTTGATTTTAGGATAGCCTTTAAATACAGTAGGTAAATACATCTATTGGTTGCTCACAGGTTTATATTCCCTGACTATTTTAAGCAGGTCCAATTTGTTGTGTATTAATAAGGCTCTGTTAAAAATACAAAGAGTTGAAGCTGCTTTTGTTCATTGGCAGTACCAGAAAAGCTGCAGTGCATTGTGGTCGCTTTGAACAGTTTAGTTGGATTTTTGTTTCCTTAATCTGTTATTCAGTTATGGCTTCACATGCCATACTTTTCCAAGTGGTTACTGTTGTCTCTATATAACTGTGTCCACTCCCCTCCCATCGCTCCCCCACAGCAGCACTGCACCACAACATATGTTTACCTCTTTTCGTCCGTCAGCAGGTGTCAGTTCTCCTCACAATAGAAACACTTTTCTTTAGTACTCGGCTCCCCTGGGGCGAGGGTGGTTTACTTTTGAGCCGTACTTGTTTTTGTGCAAGTGTCTAAAACGCATTAGTAAAGTCAAGAGGCAAGACAAAGACCGGATTATCTCTCAAAACCAGTCCTAACACATTTCTATAAAACCAGCCTGCGGGGAAACCTGAATGATCGGTGCAAAGTTATAAAATGAGTCAAAGCTAGAGGTGTAATAATAATAATACAATCATAACACTATTTATATACCATTAAACTCACTCTTCTCCTCTCTGAAGATAAACGCACACATTATATTGTTATTGTTTACGACTGTCTCGCTGAACTCATATCACAATTATGAGAAACCGTAAAATAAAAGCTAGAATATGACAATTTTAGTGGGATATTGATGTATATAAACCCCATATCTCATATTCCGTTGGGTTTTTATTATCTTCCTGGTATTTTCTATATACTTGTTTACTTAAGCAATAAAAGGTATCTGTGTAAATATGAACTAAAGCTACATTAAGAAACAGCTTATCTCCAACATGACCTTAGCTTAGACATTAACCTGTAGCTGGTTATTCGTCATGGAAATGTAGTGTTTTTACGTCAAGGTCTGTATTGTGTCTGACATTTACATATAGAATATTACAGCTGTTATTAAACTGATATAGATACACAAACACTCGTAAAGTAGAGAAAAGGGCTTTCATGTAATTATCAGCATCTGTCCGGATCAAACAAAGGACACACAAGTAGATAAAGAGTTAATAGGCAATAGGTTTATTTGTGTCAAATGAAGTCACATAGTGTGTCAGCTAGTCATTCATCCATGTCAGAAAATGTTATTGGGTAGTCAGTTTACAAAATAATTTCACAAACTCAGTAGTAGATATTGGGTGTACATGTAGATATGGTTTAAGCTTTTCTTTTTTTTGTTTTACTCTAAGTCACCATTGAATGTAGTGGAACCCTTATGAATGCATTATTTAAACAGTCAACAATATTCAAACTCGTTTTTTTCAGATCAGGTTTTTGAGAAGTTACACGAGCATAATGGAGGAATGTCCTCGGCCTGCATCGAATCCCTGAACTAAATGTACAGTCGGAAAATGATCCGACTTGAAACAGAGATATGATGAGAGCAGGAGAGATGTGTATGGATGGGTTGGGGGGGTTTATAAGAGGGCAGATGTCCCAGTCTGCAGCCAAAGCCAGCAGGGGGTGCTGACACCCTGATAACCATGTGCTAACTCCCCTCCTCCTCCTCTTCCTCCTCCTCCTCTTCATCTTCCTCTTCCTCCTCCTCCTCCTCCTCTCTGATTGTGGCTCGTGGTCCGCAGCTTCTGGGAGTCTCTGGATATTATAGCTTGTTGGACAGTCATGGTGTTTAGTGTTTATGGTTGACACAGAGCTTATTCAATTGTGTAAAAACAGGACTTTTTTTAACTGTCTAACTTAAAATAAAATCATTTTCAACATATTGGAATAATAAATGAATACAAATAACTTAGTAGGCCTATAGATCTTACAAATTAACCTTACAGCAGGTTTCTTTTTTATTTCTGTGATTTTCTTTTTAAAATGTGGCAGAAACAATGTGAGTTCACGGTCGTCTGTATAATGTGTCATGTCTCACACTATCATCTATTAACAAAGTGGTTCATGTTTATCAGATATTAGAATTAAATAAGGAAGGATTTTCCAGTGTAGCACATACTGCACGTGGTACTAGGTTGAAATATCAGGTCACATTTTCACAAGTGAAGCGTTTCATTAATTATGAAATAATAATTATTCATGTGAAATGCCCTAATTATCATAAAGTATTGCTATCAATAATTTCCTAATTAACTGTATAATGAGTTACTATTGAGGCTTCAGATATTTAAACATGTCTGCAGTCGGGATTGTTTAAACCAAAGAGTCTTGATGATATTTTAAATATACCAAAGGATTAATTTTGAAACGTCTGTACAAGGAATATAGAAATAAATGAATAATATGGGAAGTAAAAATAGACATATAGCTTATGGTAAATATCCTGTGTACCTTTTTCACAATTAGTTATTACAGACAAATCAAATAGCCTTACACTTAAATTAAGTATTCAATCATTCACTTTTCCCCTAAACAGAATTCCTTAAAGCAGGTGTGTCATACGTATTTAGGGCTTTAAAATATCACCCTCGCTGAAGTATTGCAGATTTATCTTTTTTTTTACAGGTTTTGAGATGCATCTCACATCTCTAATAATTCCTGTGGGTCTCAAATGCCTTAATTATTGAGTCATTTAATATTTAATGAACAAACCGTCCAAATGAGCAAGAATGAATGACCGTTTGATTTATTTTTTAGCTCATGTTCGTCAGGACTGTTGTTGCTATATTAAAATGTAGTGTTCATTTAAATTTGAATTGAAAGTACGCTTTGGTTACAGCAGACCTGCATTTTTCATAGTCAGTCATAACGGTGATAGTGTGAGCTGATCTGAGGCCTGTTGAAGTGCTTCTGCTAGGAGGGCTTTGCTATGAGGACAACAAATGCATCTTACAAATCAGCAACAGGTGAAGAAAACCAAATTGTACTCTTACTTAAAATCAATGCAGGTGAAATACACCGACGTAAAATTATATTCTGTGCTTTTCAACTATGATTGCTATCATGATTCCTAATTTAACTGGTTGTGCACAAAATACTTTGAAAGTTTTGAATATATAAAAGATGCAAAGGCTTTATTTGTGCACAAGAGTTTATCTAAGCTTGGCAGTGAACATCTGAGTCTCAGGCTCCTCCAACAGTCAACTTATGATATACCTAACAAAAAAAGAACAAGGCTTAAAATAGTGCAATAGACATAATGGTGCGATTAAGTTGCATTAATTAGAAAAAATATGTACATATAAGAAAAAACAAGATGAACACAATATGAAATTAAATACAGTACAGTAGAATGAAACTGTATAAATGTGAGGGTCGAAAAAAAAAGTATGGCGTTTTTTGGTATGCCAAGGTTTTTTTTACAGATCAACAATGATACTAAAAAACATTATTTGACAACCTTGGTGTAAAAACATTTAACATATTTTTTTTATGATTTCCAGGATCATATCAAATCCTCAGAGTGAGTTCAGTTCAGTGTGTTTTAACGCTGCATCACAGCCCCGCTGCACACTGAGTGCTGTGTGCTACGTGCCAGCTGTGGGAGTGGGTGGGCAGGCTGCAGTGGATCAGCTCTGATACCGCGGCCCCCGGGGCCCCGCGCCCAGGGAGGGGTCACAAGTTCAACTCCCTCGTCTGCTAGTCACACAGGAACCCTGGGCCTCCCTTTTCTCTCTGTGTGTGTGTGTGTGTGTGTGTGTGTGTGTGTGTGTGTGTGTGTGTGTGTGTGTGTGTGTGTGTGTGTGTGTGTGTGTGTGTGTGTGTGTGTGTGTGTGTGTGTGTGTGTGTGTGTGTGTGTGTGTGTGTGTGTGTGTGTGTGTGTGTGTGTGTGTGTGTGTGTTTGTGTGTGTATGACTAGGTTGCAATAAAGCACAATTCGTCTCAGCTATTTAATCTCAGTAACAACTTAAGACACAACTCTGTTGACAATTTTTGTTTGTTTTATTTCATTTTGAACAAGTTGCCTCAGGTCTGTGGTCCTGTTTTCGTTCCACATCATCTCCAATCTATTTCAACATAGCTGGGATGTGTACATCATCGCTCTGTTGAAATAGTTGCGTTACAAATACCCCCCCCGTCCCCTCGGAGGACAGCATGTAAAACATATCAGGACTCTGTATATGTATTCAGTCTCTCCTGAGGTAAATGCAGCGGTGGAAATGCCATGAAGCGGGCCCTTCTCAAACCCATCCAGCGAATGCCCGATGAACGCTCAGGGTTCAAGGTTGTCATCTGTCGCCATCTCCGAAACACCGCTGCTGTTTGACTTTCACATGGAGGTGCTAAAAGGAGCTTTAGAGCGGGTAATCCATCTTTGGAAAGCGTCCATTTAGGTCATTGTGATATCGTAACTTGAGAGAAACACAAAGGAGCTGGTGTTGGGGACTTTCTGATCTCAAACACCCAACGAGGTTAGGCGTTTCTCGCTGTTGCCTCTTAATTAAGTGATAATGATTGATTCCAAGTTGTAGCCTCAAAAATGTGAAATCCACGACTGGAGGGAATATTTTTCAACTTTTCTCCAGTAAACAATAAGCCACTTTTTGTTGTTGTCTGGTCCGGTGGTTTTTCTGTAAGCTGAAGAAAATGAGTGTGTGGTTTCTGCCTTCATGGTCCAACTGCTTTCTGTAAACTCTGCATTTTTTAACCACATTTGTCTTCTTTCCATTGCTTCCATCAACCTGTTTAATCAAAATATTTAAAATGTGTAAAGGATGAACAACATCCATAACCTTCATCTGGCTGCAACTTACACATTATTTATCTCATATCATATTCCAATCACTTGTATAGACTCTTACTGCAGTATTTCACTATTTTTCTTTTTGTATTTCCTTTTTCCTGTTTTCCAGTTTTTATTGGGTTGCACTGTTGGAGGAGCATGCGACCTAACATTTCCATCGTCATGACAACACTGTAGCTATGTACATATGACCAATAAAAGCCTTGAACCTTTGAATTGAAGACTTTTCAACCACCGTGTATTGGAACGAAACATGATTTAGTTATTGTAGTATCTATTGTCCATTGTCCAAACAGTATTACAATCATTTTGACCCAGGTTTCTCTTCATACAGACAGATTTAGTATCCTTGTATTAATAGTTTTCTGCCTTGTATTAATAAGGGCCACTGCAGGGGCCGGACAGCTATCCATCGCTTCCAGCTGCTCCTCTTCTTACAGGAAGAGACGTGCTTACCAGAGGCACCTCGCAGTGATAGATATCCACAATACTTCAGCGGCCAGACCTTTGCAAATAGAATACCCTGCTGTGCTAAAGAAAACAATGTGTTTCTGAGGAGCAAAATACAATCCATCAGCAGCTCCGTTAGGACTGAGAAGTGGGAGTGAAGGAGGAAAGACGTCAGGAGTCGGCTGGGGGGTTATGGGGCTACCTGGTTTTCACATCAGAGGGTTTGGAGAGGCGGGCGGGGGGGGGGTTGTGGCGTCCTGAAGGCCCACGAGCCACGAGTTCAGACCGAGCCGTTCACACTGCTCTCCTGTTGGTGAAACTTTAACCAGGTTCAGCCGCTGCCATGTCAGAGCCGTGCTTTCATCAATCATCTGCTGTAGCTGAGGTGAAAGGCATTCTGGGAGAGGAATTGTAGTCTGAAATTCAATGATCAAAACATGGAAGAAGCTCAGTGGGATTTGTATGTGGCAACAGGGCTGTATTTGGAGTTGGCTGGGTAGAGAGAAGATCAGTTAATAGCTGGAAACCATTTAAATACAATACAATTCAATTCACATTTGAGAAGAGTGATTTTGATCCATAACGGGAGTGTAAAAAATGTACGTCCCAATCATGCCATAAATCACAAACTTGGAAGATTTGTAATATCGAAACTAGTGTTACTTCAACATATCAAGACTCTATATGGATCTCACACTTTTAAAGTTTCTTAAGAAAGCAGTTTAATTGGGGGGAATATTTTAGGGTGCAATAAAATATGAACCTGAGTCTTGGCATCTATACATATCCCAATTTATTTTTCATTTTGATACACAACATCGCCAGGCACAAGGCCAACTTTTGAGTAGATTCTCCCATCCCAAATTGGGGCATAAATTCAAAAATGTACACTTTTTAGTGAGTAAAGGTCTCGAGATAGCTTAGAATAATTGACATCTGGTCTTACTCTCATGCCAGCAACCATTTTGTCAGAGCAGGTGTCACGTTAGATTATATCGTTCGCAGCACAAGGACAAAACTTTCAGTCACTGTCTAACTTTTTTTGATTAAACCTTTTTTAGCCCACTGTGCACAGGAATGGTCTCCATCATTCATTATCTCCCTCACCTAAAGACCTCAGTTCCTACGACAGTACCCACTCTTGTCTCCCTACATTTGCCCTGAACGACCTCCCCTCTCATTTCCTGAGGGAGCCCCCCCCCTCCCCACCACCACCACCACCACCACCACCACCAAAAACGTTATGCTGAGTTTTCTATACTCCGACCTGTGGGGACAGCCAAAGACACCTCGGTCATTACCCATGATAACTAATCTATTAATGTTGAATGATGGCCTCATTAAAAGGTTCAAATATAAGTCTAAGCTTATGTGTTAATGACATGTTAATGCTTCTGTCAATTATAAGCTAGGGTAATGACACCTGCAATGAGATGATATGGCTGGTTGAAGTCAAACTTGTAATTCCATCCCTCGAGAGGTTAAGTGGACCGTTGATCCTTGGGTGGCGATTTGAAGATGAATGTTTCACTATGGTGGAGAGGAGTACGCTCGAGGAGTGGTTGAGGAAAGTTGGAGGAAAAAGAGAGTGAAGTTTCAAGTAATGCTGGGCAGTGTTTCAATAAAGGGTGAAGGATGGATACCTTTGGAATGTATGTTTGTACAGTATATTTCAACCATGCTAACGGTATTTACGTGACGAGATACTCCATCAGCTTTATGCATGGAGATCAACTGTAAAATGTCTTCTTGAGTGCCTGGAGGAGCTTTGTCATGTCTGAGGAAATAAACCCCAGTGACCCAGATATCTGAGTTATCTTAGTTTGGGCTTGAGATTTGAACAGAAAGCCAGAAAAACGCTTTTTGAAGTTTGAAAGATGTTGAAGTTAAATCACCAGGAAAAGGTGCTTTCGAGTTACAATATGTGAAATGTGACATCCAGCATTGTTGGAGCTTGACCCATATAGCAGCTTAAAGTACCTCTGCTGCTTTGATTGCGAGTAATTTGCTTTGAAATCTGTCTTTTGTATGTTTTCCATTGTCTTGAAATTGCAAAAATAAGTCCCTGGAGTTAACGTGCGATTAAATGAGTCGTGAAAATAGTTTATTTCAGGATTTTTAACACTGATAAATCTGAAAAAAATAAAATATGGGTTGAACAAAAATACCCCGAAGCACCTAAAACTCCTTTACATGTTTTAAGAAAATGCAATGTCACCTTGTTTCCTTACCTTAGGACTCCTTTAAACTTCTTAAAATTAATTTGGAGATGCATGGTTTAAATTGGGCAGCCCCAAAATGCTAAATCGACACACATGTGATACCAGAGTTTAGTGACTTTGAGGGACATTTCAGTCAAAAATGATTTATTTACATGGACTTACACTATACATCTCTCTAAGGTCATTAAAGTTATTATTATTATTTTTTCTCTTTATATATTTTTGCAAAGCTGCACACAAGTCCCTTCAATGTTCACTAAATACTGTAGAGCTAATCTAGGCTTAAAGTCTCTTGTTCTGACCCACTGTAAGCAAAACAAACCATTAGTCCTGATAGAACCATCTCAGCCAAAGGTGATCACGTAAAGAAAAATTGAAACTCTAATCCAAAGGCGATTTACTCACATGTGGGCGATATGCAGATGTTAATTAAACGATTATTGGGTTTGGATTCAGATTTATGTTAAGTCCTATCTGTAAAGGTATGGCACCATCCTGAGCCTCGCTGTTTCAGGCTGTCTGCGTGTCACATGGCGTTCAGATCATCCGCCGCTGCCAGCTGTGCGATCAGTGGGATTGATCTGTTGGCAGCAGGACCGAATTCATCAGTCCTCTCTCTCTCTCTCTCTCCTCCCCCCTTTCCCCCTGAAAACCTCCCTCTATCCTCTCCTCTCTCCATCTCATAAACTCATACTCTCTTCCTCTCTATTCCTCTGTCTTTCTCCCTCTCTCCGTCTCTCGTTGCTTTTTTTTTCTGGCCAGGCCGACCGTCTCAATGTGAAATCATGGTTAATGCGCCATGACAATCTGACACAACGCACAGTCCAGGCCCTGCTCCATCTGGTTTCAATTTAATTTGGTCAGAGGAGTGAGGGGAGGGGGGGGGGGGTGTATAGTGCTGGTGGTGAAGGGATTGATGGGGGGGGTGAGATGAAGGGATGGAGGACTGGTTGCCTTTTGGAGGTGGGGAGGGGAGGGACAAGATGAAAGCTTGGTGTGTTATTCTCCGCAGAATCGTCTCACCATCCTTCATTCTTCCAAAATTGCCCTCCTCACATTCAGCATTAATCCCCCCCCCCAAAACAGAGTCTGAAATGATAGCTGTTCGATCAAAGGTCTCTCAAAAGTATGCTAAAGATCTGCGAGGGGAACAGGCCATGGGCTGGCTCATTAAGACCATTAGGAAGGAGTGTGTGTGTGTGTGTGTGTGTGTGTGTGTGTGTGTGTGTGTGTGTGTGTGTGTGTGTGTGTGTGTGTGTGTGTGTGTGTGTGTGTGTGTGTGTGTGTGTGTGTGTGTGTGTGTCTGTGTGTGTGTGTGTGTGTCTGTGTGTGTGTCTGTGTTTGGGGGGGGTGACGGATCAGACCGTGTTGAATGGACACAGGAGGGGTTTAGCCACGGTGCAAAGAGTTAATGGGGACATCTTCTTGCAGTTTGCTCTCGTCAGAGCGAGATGGAAGAAATGAGACCATTACTAAACGGTGGACCTGTTAAAAGCAATTTTCCTAATTATGGCGATGGAGCGATGTGTCAGTTGCCACGGCAGACGTGTCAGGCCCATCGGGTTGCGGAGACGGAAAGTGTTAACTCTTTAATGTGACTAACTAACAGGCCTCGCTTAGGCCGGGGCTTAATGACTTAATGGAAGTAATGATCTAAGGAAAGCCATATGTGTTAATGCTGAAGGGGCCACAGCGGTGCAGCAGAGCAGAATAAAGCAGTGTGATGGCTTTACTTTCCTCACACTGCACACTGCCACATCTCAATATTACACCTGAGTCTGTAAAGGTCTCAGGAAATTAGATAAGACCTCGCTTTATGTGATGTGTTTCCTAGTTGAGACTGGCCATTGGGGCATGACATTGAATAGAGCGGGACAAATACTGTAAGTGTAAAAAAAATGTTTTCCTAATGATGTTGAAACAAGAACGTCAAAAGCAGAGGATTTTGCTAAATCAAAGTTTGAAACTTATGTTCATTATTTCATCCTATGCATTTTTTTTCTCTCACTTTCTACAATATATATGCATAGCAACTACAGTATGGTTAAGTTTAGAGACTGTGATTTTTACAAATTAAATATGGGTATTTAAGATACAGTTATGCTGCAAAGAAAAATATTGAAAGCCTTATTTTGTTATATATTAGATGAAATTAGATGTACTTTATTGATACCAAATTTAAAAATGGTTATGTTATAGAATATCTATATAATTCAAAATAAAAATAAACAGGAAATATATGATATAACTATAACCGTAATGTTGCTCTATCTTGTGCATGTCAGAATATACAGTATCATATCGAGTGTAAAAAGATGAAGTACTCAAGTTCCCTTCCTTCCTTTTTAGCTGTTATTAAATATGTCTGATGTCTTTCCAGTAGGTTGGGAAGTAAGTCCAGAGTGCCTATCTGTCTTTTTATGTAACTGAATCCAAACCCTATTCATCACATTTTCCCTCCATCTACCAATTTGTTGTATCTCGCAGACGCTGAGACCTTTCCTAACCTCCACCTCCTCACCTCTACAACTCACCAAACGAAGCGGCAGCTCGATGATCTGTTGGCCCGAGACAGAAACTCCCCAAACCTGTGGAAGAGCCACACGTGGTCCCAAAGGGTGAAGAGCTGCTCAGCATGCAGCTGTAGCAACAGCGCCTTGTTTCCTTTACGGAGGTCAGGAATGCAGGCTTGTCTCTCCTCATCCCAGTGGAAGGAGATGGAATAGGCCGCAGAGATCGAGGACTAAGAGAGAGAGAGAAAGGGGAAGATTCCCCACCTCGTCCATCACTCTTCATGCAGGGTCTGCCTCCTCACCCCAGCCCAGATTTACACACACTATCCTATATGACCGTCTTTATGGACTGCTCCTCACCGCCAGCCGACGTGAAGGGATCAGAGAACGCATCGGAAGAAATTAGTTCACGTCAGCTCTCATTTACGATGCGTTTAACTAGTAGGTGCTAGCGAGAGGAGACGGGTTTGGTGCCGCTCTATATTTTCTGCCCTGCCCATTTCTCCTACTCCTAGTCAAATACGCACAGCCATTTTCCTCTAAGGTTATCGGGTCAATAAAACCTGGCGACCTCGGCCAATCATAAAACAGTCAATGCAGGAGAGCACGGATTGATTAAGTTCATAACTCGATTTGAGCTGTGTGGAGACAATAAAAATCGGAATGAGTATAAATCTAATGCGAGGACATAATCCGAAGAAAATCAAAATGTAAAGTAGATGTTTTTAATGGCGTCCTTTTTCATCATGAGGATATGGCCTTTTGACTGGATGACTATTGATATCTTTGATCCACAACCAGGGCTTTTTCATCAGCCGTGCTGGATGGTTTAAGCGATTGGAGGCGCGGTTTTACATCCTGTTAGGTCACATGACCTCCTCTTATCAGATCCATTGGATATTCATCTACACAGCAGACAGAATCCAGCCAAAGTTACCAGCGAGGTTGTTTATGCTTTCAGGGGGGTAAGGCTGACCAAATCAACTCTATCTAAGCCATGTGTTGCCAGTGTGGACCCATTCTCGAAAATTAGGGTCTCCTAACCTTGACTACCTCAACTTATTCAATTAAAGAGGTCAAGAGTTGATAGCGCTAATTCTGCCGGTAATGAAGTCTTCTTTGGGGATTTTAGATAAATATCCTTAAATCTATGTTGCAAGGCCTTTAAACTTAATCAGATAAGTCATTCTGTTAATTCTGGTTCACATTACAAACAGATCGGGTTCAAAGATATTAAACTGTGAAAATAAACGTGATTTTAAAGCCTTGTGAGGCCTGTTTTATTTAAGCAGACAAAACACACTTTGCTCAGTCATGTTAGTAAGTCACAGCAGCATGCCACTCTAAAATAAACATTTACAAACTCTCTAAATTCAAGCGATAATCCTGTGCAAAACAGCATTGTGCACTGCTGTGGACATACGGAGTATAAATCCAGCTGACCTCATGAGAGCACATTCAGAGGGCCATTTCCAGGCGTAGCTCTTGGCAGAGTGCACCGTGGTGGCCTTGTACCCATAGACCCACACTGATGGTGCCCATCATCCAACCTGGCAGATGGCTGGTAGCTCGAACAGCTTTCTGGTGTTTAATTATGATCATAATCAAGGGAAATAAGGATCAATTAAAGCACAAGTGAAACTAATGAAACGCGAGGGCCATGAGCAGCCGGACAGTTGTCCAAAATGTTACTCATAATAAATGCAAACTGAGTCCTAAGATAGCATTAGTGTGAAGTGCTGGAGAGAAAATAACACAGTGGCACTTTTGGCCTTTTTAGGGAAGGCTATTGTATTTCATATTTCATATTTATATTATGGTTATAATCTGCAACGTTAACGCATACATGAAGGTCCTTTTGCTCCTCTGATGTAACTTCATATGTTCGATAGAGAGATGCAATACATATATTAAGCTGATATTAATATGTATTTGTAACAGGTGACATTTCTAGAGAAGTTTGAAGTTCCTGCCTGCAGTTATTCTGGAGGAATTTAACACATATTTTATATTTTCTGTTCATTTACTCTTCAGAGATGGAAATAGCCGAAGCAGCGTGAGTCTGCTGCAACGAATCAACTACCTTTCACAAGCTGTGTGTGTCGTCCTGCTAGGCTGCACCGTCCATCTGAGCGAGAGGGA